>NC_060069.1:113242004-113542957 GCF_922984935.1 Meles meles | reverse complement strand
TAAAAATGGTTAAGATGGGGGGGGGTCTGGGTGGTACAGTCACTTAAGTAGCCAAGTGTTGGTTTCAGCTCAGGTCATGACCTCAGAGTTGTAAGCTGAGCACCCTTTGCTCAGCAGGAAACCTGCTTCTCCCTCTGCCTGCTGCTTCCCCTGCTTGTGTACTCACTCACTCTCTGATAGGTAAATGAATCGATAGATAGATAGACAGACAGACAGATGATAGATAGATATCTTTTTGAAAAATAATAGTAAGATAAGCCCTGCATCAGGCTCCATTTTGAGCACAGATCTGCTTAAGACTCTCTCCCTCTGCTCCTCCCCACTATGGGCTCTTTCTTTTTCTCTCTGTCTCTCAAATAAATAATTCTTTTTATTAATGGTTAAGATGGTAAAATTGTGTTTTGTGAATTTTACAATAAAAAAGCAGTATCTGTCAAAAATTATAAAAATGTATACTTAAAATTGACATATACTCTTCTAGTAAATGATATACCAATAAAGTTTATCTTTAAAAAAAAGAACAAATAGAAAACCAGAATAGTTCTATAATCAGAAGCTGCACACACACAAAAAAAGGCAACACAAAATAACGAGGAAGGACTGAATTTTTAAGAAGCAATAAAGAATAAGGAAAAGGAAATTACAGATTGCCAATTTATTTCCTCTAGAAAAGAAATCACTGGTCCCAAAAGAAGCTCAATTCCTCTCGCACATTCAAATTGTTTTTTGGGGTTGAACTGTGCCTTAGAAAAAAAGACGTTCTAAACTCCTAACCCCAGTATCTCAGAATATTACTTTACTTGGAAATATTGTCTTTACAGAGGTAATGAAGATAAAATGGCATCAACAGGTAAGGCCATAATATATTATGATTGGAGTCCTTATAAAACCTGCAAATTAGGGATGCCTGGATGGCTCAGTCAGTTAAGTGTCTGCCTTTAGCTCAGGTCATGATCCCAGGGTCCTGGGATTGAGTCCCCCAATAGGCTCCTTGCTCAGCAAAGAGCCTGCCTCTCCCTTTGCCTGCCACTCCTCCTGCTTCAACTCTCTCACTCTCTCTCTCCCTCTCTCTCTCTGGCAAATAAATAAATAAATAAAATCTTTAAAACAAACAAACAAAACACTGGAAATCGAACACAGAAACAAATACACAAAGGAAAGACAATATGAAGACACACAGAGAGAACATGTAAACATATAAGATTTCAGTGATGCATCCAAAACACAAGGAATGCCTGAAGAAGAGAGGAGAGAGACAAGAACAGGTTCTTCCCTGATGCCTTCACAAGACCAGTGCTCTGTGCTTGCTTCAGCAGCACATACACAAGACCAGTGCTCTAACCCCTGAGCAATGGAGCCTCCGAGATGGCTTCAGAGGAAGCATGGCCCTACTGACATTTTCACATGAATTGTGAGTGGATTAAACAATCTAGTCAAAAGGCAGAGATTGCCAGAATAGATGAAAAGTCAAGATCTGCCACGTTATTTCCCTTAAAAATTCTTTTTTTTTTTTAAAGATTTTTATTTATTTGACAGACAAAGATTACAAGTAGGCAGAGACAGGCAGAGAGAGAGAGGGAAGCAGGCTCCCCGCTGAGCAGAGAGCCCAATGTGGGGCTCGATCCCAGGAGCCTGAGATCATGACCCGAGCCGAAGGCAGAGGCTTAACCCTCTGAGCCACCCAGGTGCCCCTCCCTTAAAAATTCTTATGTTAAAATCCTAAACCCCAGGGCGCCTGGGTGGCTCAGGTCATGATCTCGGGGTCCTGGGATGAGTCCTGCATCAGGCTCTCTGCTCAGCAGGGAGCCTGCTTCCCTCTCTCTCTCTCTCTCTCTCTCTCTCTCTCTGCCTGCCTCTCTATCTACTTGTGCTCTCTCTCTGTCAAATAAATAAATAAAATCTTTAAAAAAAAAAAAATCCTAAACCCCTAAAGCGATGGTATTGGAGGGGGCCCTTTCGGAAGTGATTAGATCACCACATGAGAGTGGAATCCTATAAATAGCACTCTTATAAAGGAGGCCTAAGAGAGACCCCTTCCACCCTTTGAGGATACAATGAAAAGATGGCTATCTGCACAAAGCAAGAAGCCCTCATACACAATGAAGCTTCTGGTGCTTTGATAGTGATCTTCCTTGCCACTAGAACTATGAAAAATAAATATTCGTTGTTTGTAAGCCTCCCAGTCTATGGTACTTTGTTATAGAGCAGCTCAAACTGCCAGGACAAGATCCAACTAAATGCCCTCAATGAGACAATTTGGATTGAAAGAAATAGGCTCAAAGTGAAAAGATGAAAAAAGGTATACCATGCAAACACCAAACTTAAAACAAATGGAGTATATCAATATCAGACACAATAGACCTTAAAACAAACAAAAATAGAGATAATGTGGGACATTTCATTGATAAAAGGGTTAATTCATCAGAAAGATACACCAATTACAAATATCCATACACTTAATAACAGGACAACAAAATATATTAAACAAAAACTAATAAAACAAAAGGGAGAAATTCAACAGTAATGGTTCAATACTTCAAAACACTTGACAATGGATAGAAATACTAGAATGAAAATCATCAAGAATAACAGGAGCCTTGAATAACAGTATCAACTAATTCAACCTAACAAACCACTACAGAACACTCCACCAAACAGGAAGAGAATACACATTCTTCTCAATTACACAAAACATTCTGCAAAAAGACTCAAGACCATATGTGATGCCATAAAATAAAACTCAACAAATTCACAAGAAAGGTGGGCCACCTGAGCAACAACTCAGTTGGTTAGGTGTCTATCTTTGGCTCAGGTCATGATCCTGGAGTCCCAGGATCAAGTCCCATGTCAAGCTCCCTGCTCAGCAGGGAGTCTGCTTCTCCCTCTGTGCCTCCCCTTGCTCATACTTTCTCTCTCTCTCTCCCTCTCTCTCTCGCTAATAAATAAATGAAATCTTTTTTTTAAATTTACAAGAAAGGAAATCATACAAAATGTTCTCAGACCCCAATGAAATTCAATTAAAAATTAACAACAGACAAGTCAGTCATGGGAACATATTATATAGCTCAGTGACTATAGTTAATAACACTGTATTGCATATTTGAAAATGGCTAAGAGAGTGACAGCAAATCTCAAAAGTTCTCATCACAAGAAAAAAAGAAACGTTTAACTGTGCACGCTGAAGGACCAACTAGACTTACTGTGGTGATCATTTCTCAATATATACAAATACTAGATCATTACACTGTATACCTGAAAATAATATAATGTTGTATCAATTATATTTCAATAAAAAATTAACAGAAGAAAATCTCTGAAATTTAAAAATATGCAGAAATTAAATTATATACACTTTCATAACAAATGGGTCCAAAAGATCTTATCTATCAGAAAATACCTTCAAGATTAATGAAAAGAACCCCACAACATACTAAAATTTATGAGATGTAGCTAGCTAATATAGCTCAGGGGAAATTTAAAACTATGAATGTCTATGTTAGAAAAGAAGACAGATCTCAAATCAATAACCTCACCATACACCTTAAAATTTAGAAAAAGAAGCACAAACTATTTCCAAAATAAGAACAAGGGGAAAAAAGATTATAGTAGAAATAAATAAAATAAAATACAGAAAACCAATAAGGAGAATTGATGAAATCAAAAGTTGGTTCACTGAAAATATCAACAAAATTAACAAATCTTTAGGAAGACTGAAAAGAAAAAGAGAGAGAAGACGCAAATTAGTAAATCAGGAATGGAAAAGAGATCATTAACAATATTACAGTAATTAAAAAGTTTATGAGAGAATATTTTGAATGATCATATGCCAATAAATTAGACAACTTACAAATGCACAAATTCCTAGAAAGGCACAGCTACCAAAACTGACATAAAAAAAAAAAAGAAAATCTGAATAGAGCTATAACAAATAAAAATTTATAGTTGTAATGTGAAAACTTCACACAAACACACACACATGCAAATGCTAATGATCAGATGGCTCATAGGTGCATTTGATCAAACAGTCAAAGAAAAACTGGCTGGCTCAGACAGTAGAGATTGTGACTATTCATCTCAGGGCTGTGAGTTCAAGCCCCATGTTGGGTGGCTCAGTGGGTTAAAGCCTCTGCCTTCGGCTCGGGTCATGATCCCAGGGTCCTGGGATCGAGCCCCGCGTCGGGCTCTCTGCTCGGCGGGGGGCCTGCTTCCCTTCCTCTCTCTCTGGCTGCCTCTCTGCCTGTCTGTGATCTCTGTCTGTCAAATAAACAAATTAAAAAAAAAAAAAAAATACAATCTTAGGGACGCCTGGGTGGCTCCGTCGGTTGAGTATCTGCCTTCAGCCCAAGTCATCATCCTGGAGTCCTGGGATAGAGTCTCACATCCAGCTCCTTGCTCAGCAGGGAGCCTGCTTCTCCCTCTGCCTGCTGTTCCCCCTACTTGTGTTCGTTCTCTCTCTCTCTGACAAATAAGTAAGTAAAATTGTTAATAAAAAAATAAAATTAAAAAAATACAATCTTAAAAACAAAACATTTAAAGAAAAATTAATATTGACCCTCCAAAAATGCTTCCAGAGAAACAAAAGGAAAAGAGAACACTTCCAACTCATTCTTCAAGACCTGTATTAGCCTGATTCCAAAGCCAGACAGAGAAAACATAAGAAAAAAGCAGTTCAGGGCACCTGGGTGGCTCAGTGGGTTAGGCCTCTGCCTTCAGCTCAGGTCATGATCTCAGGGTCCTAGGATCGAGCCCCTCATATGGCTCTCTGCTCAGCAGGGAGCCTGCTCTCTCTCTGCCTTCCTCCCTGCCTACTTGTGATCTCTCTCTCTGTCAAATAAATAAATAAAATCTTAAAAAAAAAAAAGAAAACAGCAGTTAAATTTCTCTTCTTAATGCAAATGTAAACATACTCAACAAAATCCTAACAAACTGAATCCAGCAACATATAAACGGGATCATAAATTAGATCAAGTGGGATTTATCCCAAGAATCAAAGTTGGTTTAAGATTTAAAAATAAAGTTATGTTATTATGTTATTAATACATTATATCAATAAAGGATACAAATTATGTAATATGAATGCAGAAAAGGCATTTGACAAAATCCAACACACATTCATGATAAAAAGTCTCCAACAAATTAGTAATAGAAAGGAACTTCCTCATCATGAAAATGGATAGGTATTAGTCTATCTGGGTTACTATAACAAAATATTATAAGGTGGGTGGCTTATAAACAACATTCATTTCTCATAGCTCTGGAGGCTAAGTCCAAGATTAGGGTGCCAGCCAGCATGGTCAGGCTTGGTAAAAGCCCTCTTCTAGACTGCAGATTGCTAACTTCTCACTGTGTCCTCACATAGTGGAAGAAACTAGGAAGCTCTGTGAGGTCTCTTATTTAGGCAGGAATCCCATTTATGAGTGTTCCACCCTCATGACTTAAACAACCTCCTAAGGAACCCATCTCCAAATGCCATCACACTGGGCATTAGAATATCTTTTTTTTATTGTTTTACGTTAGTCACATACAGTACATCATTAGTTTTTGATGTAGTATTCCATGATTCATTATTTGTGTGTAACACCCAGTGCTTCATGCAATCCATGCCCTCCTTAATACCCACCACCAGACTCATTCTTCCCCCCCACCCCCCCTCCCTTCTAAAACCCTCTGTTTGTTTCCCAGGGTCCATAGTCTCTCATGATTCGTTTCCCACACTGATTTCTCCCCCTTTGTTTTTCCCTTCTCCTAATGTCCTCCATGTATTCCTTATGTTCCACAAATATGTGAAGCCATATGATGATTGACTTTCTCTGTTTTACTTATTTCACTTAGCATAATCTCCTTCAGTCCCATCCATGTTGATCCAATAGCTGGGAATGTCAACATAAACATTTTGAGGGGACACAAACATTCAAACCACAGCAAAGCATCTATGAAAAACCTAGCTGACATGATACTTAATGGTAAAATACTAACTTTTTGCTCTGAGGGTGGGGGAAAAAACAAAGATGTCCATTCTCACCACTTCTATTCCACATTGTACTAGATGTTCTAGCCAGGACAATTAAGCAAAGAAAGAATATTAAAGGCCTCTAATTGGAAATAAAGATGTAAAACTGTCTTTATGAACAAAACTCCAAGCAATCTACTAAAAACTTCTAGAACTAGTAAGACACAGTCACAGCATATTATAGATCAGTTCCTATACACTAACAATGAACAGTGTGAAAACAAAGTTAAAAAAACAATTCTAGTCACAACAGCATCAAGAAGAAAAAAAATAAATAACCAAACACTGTGGAAAGAAATTAAAAAGGATCTAAATAAATGGAAAGATATTCATGTCCATGAATCAGAGGACTTTTAAATATTAAGGTGGGCAAAATCCCCAAATTAGTCTACAGATTCAATACATCTTCTATCAAAATTCTTGTTGGCTTTTTTGTTAAAATTGACGATCTGATTCTAAAATTCAACTAGAAATACAAGGAACCTAGAACAACCAAAACAATCTTGAAAAATATAATAAAAGTTGGAAGTCTCTCACTTCCCGATTTCCAAACTCAATGCCAAGTTGTAGTAATCGAGAAATAGTGGTACTGGCATAAGAATAGATATATAGATCAATGGAATATAATTCCAAATCCAGCAATAAATCTTTATATTTATAGTCAACTGATTTTCAACAAAAGTACCCAAAAAAATTGGTACCTATTCAACCAATGGTGCTGGGACAATTGCATATTCACAAACAAAAATATAAATTTGGATGCCTATCTCCTATCACATCCAAAAACTAACTCTAAATGGATAAAAGACCTAAATCTAATAGCTAGAATCTTAAAACTCTTAGAAGAAAACCCAAGATTAAATCACTGTAACCTCAGATTAGGCAACAGTTTCCTAAGACAACAAAAGCACAGCAACAAAAGAAAAATAGATAAATGAGAGTTTTTCGAAATGAAAAAATTTCTGTGCTTCAAAAGACAATATCAACATCAAGAAAGTGAAACACTGAGTAGGAGAAAATGTTTGCAAATCATATATCTGATAAAGACTTGTATGGATATCTGACAAAGACTAGTAGGGTGGCTCAGTTAGTTAAGCAGCTGCCTTGGGCTCAGGACCGTGATCCCAGGGTCCTCGCATCCAATCCAACATCAGGCTCCTTGCTCAGTGGGAAGACTGCTTCTCCCTCTGCCTCTGCCTGCCACTCTGCCTGCTATGTTCTCTCTCTGACAAATAAATAAATAAAATCTTAAAAAAAAAAAAAGACCTGTATACAGACTATAAAAATAATTCTTACAACTCAACAAAAATGGAAACAACACAATTTTAAAACGGTAAAGGATCTAAATAGACTATTCTCCAAAGAAGATATAAAAATGATCAACAACCACATAAAAAGATAACGTCATTAGGAAATACAAATCAAACCTACAATGAGGCACCATTTCACACCCATAGGGACATCTATGGAAGGAAGGAAGGGAGGAAGGGAGAGAGGAAGGGAGAGAATTAACTATTGGTGAGGATATGGAATCACCAATAGGTTTTTCATTTCCTACACACAATTTACTTGAAAAGGGAGAATAAGACTAAGTACCTTAGAAAGTCTCTGACATAAATTTAAGAACTTCAATTAGTCTTCTAATTCATGTGATCTCCCAGTAACTATAATTTTTACTTTACTACTCATTTTTTCATTCATTCACTATTCTAAATAAGAAAATTCAACGCTCTTTTGCACAGTAACAGCTTTTTAATCATTAACAGGTGTCCAATCCTAAAGTGCTCTAAATTTCCTTTAATTGTAATACGATCCCCCAAATATTTAATTCTAGTATAACCATAATTCACCATGACTAGTCCCAGAATTGCTAAGTTGAGCATCCTTCTTACTGCAGACCACAAATGATGAATCAAGCATTATTATCAGCTAAAGTTTATCAAGATGTTCCAAATGCACAAAAACAAGGAGTTAAAATGACACAGAATCACAGAAAGTCCAAGCTTGAAGAGAAACAGAATTGAATCTTGAATTCAGTCTTTGTATTTCAAAAGAATGGTAACTGAGACCCAAAGAGGTTAGATGAATCACCCATGGTCACACTATTTATACACAGTATAAGCCCATCTTATGTCATACACACATTATCTTACCTTTCTGGTGATGTTTTAGAAGTGACAGGACGTCCACGGACACCTTTTCTACTTTTATGGTCTAGAGATAGGACCTTATTTCTTAGGCTTCTTTTCCACTGGGGGAGGAAAAAGGGAATTTAATACTAAGTATGACAATATAACAATTACAAGGCATTTAAATTTGTTTTTATTTAGAAATTCAAGATAAACAGCCAAATAGGGCACAAAAGAAAAAAAGTGCAATCTACAAAAGCTCTTTTGCTAGTACAGAAATATAAGTCCACCAAAAAAATAGAAGATATTTTAAAATGTCAAGGTAAGTTTAGTTAGGAAATGCAACATTTTGAGGCTCCAAAGCTTACATAATCATACAATTTTGTAAGACTAAAGGAAATAAAAATTATTATATACCAAGTTAAATGGGGTCTGTAATTTTGAAGTTGCATTTATAACAACTGGAAGGGATTACAACTGGTACCCTATGAATTGCTAAACGGAAAATTTTAGGAGTCACATATCTTACTAAGAGGGTTTAGATTTAATCTGACTAGACCCAAAAGTTAAAATTATTTAATACAAAAGAATATGAATCTAGACAAGTAAATTATTTATCTTCTCTACATTAGTTTCCTTCTCTCCATTAGTTTCCTTATCATTAAAATGGACATAATAGTAGCTATCTCACAAGGACAGAAGATGACTACATATGTATTAAGTTTAAAACACTGTTTTCTTTAAAGAGATTTGTACACCTGTGCTTATAGCAGCACTATTCACACAAGTTAAAAGGTATAAGTGATTCAAGTATCCCATCAGTTAAAAAAAAAAATGGATACAATGAAATATTGTTCAGTCTTTTTTTTATTCAGTCTTAAAAAGTTAGCTTTGACACACGCCACAACATGGATGACCCTTGATGACTGTCGGAGAACAAAAAATATATATATTGGTCTCTGCCCCCATTTCCTGGCACAGAGCTCCTAAGACCCTTACAATTTCCTGGATTGATAGGAGGATCTTTTGTTACAATATTTGATCCTTGATCCCCATTCCTAACATAGGCCTCCTGAAACCCTTCTAATTTCTCGGGTGATAGGAGTGTCTTTTGTACTAATGAGGTTATTCTGGGTGGCCTCCTGGAAGGCTCCTGGATGAGGGTTGGTCACCAGAAAGATTAAGCCATAATTAGAAATTTGGAATTTTTAGCCCCACCCTCCATTCTCTAGAGAGGGGGAAAGAGCTGAAAACAGACTTACTAAGTCCTCCACATGAGGAAGCTTCCATAAAAATCCCAACAGTATGGGGTTCAGAGTAATTTCAGGTTGGTGAACACATCCACATACCACACCCGTGAACTGCACAAGGACAGAAGCTTCTGCACTGGAGACCCTCCCAGACCTCATCTATCTCTTCATCTATCTCTTTTCTTTCTCTATTTCATATCTCTATTCATGTTATCTCTTCATCTAGCTGTTCAATGGTATCCTTTACCATATTCTTTAATAAATTGATAAATATAAGTATTTTCCTGAGTTCTCCCAGAAGCTCTAGCATAAAGTAATCGAACCTGATGGGGTAGCTGGGAGAACCTCTGATTTATAGCCACTCCACCACGAGCACAGGTGACAGCTGGACTTCTGGCTGCATCTGAAGTAGGATGGAAGCATTCTTATGGGACCAAGCCCTTAACTTGTGGGGTCTGACACTATTTTCAAGTAGTGTCATAACTGAATTAAATTATAGAATACTCAGCTGGTGTCACAGAGCATTGCTTGGTAGGGGAAAACCCACACATATCTGGTGTCAAAAGCATTGTAAATATGATAGTAGTGTGAGAGTAAATGAGAAACAAAGGAGGAAAACTCGTTTTTTCCCAAAACAATGACATTAATACGATGTGAAAATAAGTCAGTAACAAAAAGACAGATACTATGTGATTCAAGTTATATGAAATACCTAAAATAGTCAAATTCATACAGCTAGAAAGTAAAATGGTGGTTGCCTGGGGCTGGTAGGAGGGAAATGGAGTATTGTTTAATAGGTAGTGTTTCACGTTTGCAAGATATAAAGAGTTCTGGAGATAGATGGTGGTAATGGTTGCACAACAATGTGAATGTAGTTCATGCCAGTGAATTGTACCCTTAAAAATGATAAATTTTATGTTGCGTGTATTTTGCCACAATTTAAAATAAATTTTTAAAAGATAAAAAAAATTAAGTAATGAAAAACAAAACACTGTCTTGAACATGACAGCCCTTGATAAACACCCTTTTTAATTCTCTAGAAATTATGTTATCTCATTATCACCATGTCCTCCATGGTATAAAACACATTTTATCAAAGGAAAGTGAAGTTTTTGACCAATGAACCCAAGTCTGTCTGCCATAAAAGCCTATGTTCCTCCCAATGCTTTAATTCTAAATTAGACAAATTCTCAGAAATGCCCCCATCATGATATCAACTTAAACACATTTGTCACTCTCATTTCACTACAAAATGTAAATCTATCAATATAACAAGATTAAAACTACTCTTCTCTCGATTTTCACTATCACTGTCTTAGTTCTGCCTCTTTTTATTTCTGAACAGGACTCTTAAAATGTTATCCTAATGGGATTCCCTGCCAATGGTCTCTTAACCTATAATCTAGCATCTGCTCCATCATGAAAGTTAAATCTTTCAAAAATTCAAATCTGATGTCACTCTTCTGCTTAAATTCTTACGTGCTTCTGACTACCTAAAGAAGGAAGATAATAATAATAATTGTGTTTTCATTTCTCACTTCGGCCTTCCCATGCATCTTGTATTCTGACAATACTAAACTATCCGTAGTTCCCTGAAAGTCCTATGCAGTTTCATCCTTGGACATGTTTCCTTACTAGAATATGCTTTACCCTCCCTAGCTCTCTTTGTCCAGTAAGCCCCAATTCTAGTATCACCAAGAAACCTTCCTCACCTCTAGCAAAGTAAATCAATCTCTTCTACAAACCATTATAAGCTTTGCATATCTCTATTACCGACAACACTTTTTTTTTAATTTTATTTCAGTGTTCCAAGATTCATTGTTTATGCACCACACCCAGTGCTCCATGCAATACATACCCTCCTTAATACCCACACTTCTCACAATTCTCATAATAATAATATTATCTGTTTACATCCACCTGCAACCAGCACTAGGAATGATTTGGCGTAAGGGTTGAACTCTCAGAACTACTGGCCAAGTACTTCCCTGTAAGTGGCTCACTAATCTCAGAGTAAATGCAACCTTCATAGGGCGCCTGGGTGGCTCAGTGGGTTAAAGCCTCTGCCTTTGGCTCAGGTCATGAACCCAGGGTCCTGGGATAGAGCCCCAAATCAGGCTCTCTGCTCGGCAGGGAGCTTGCTTCCCCACCCCCCTCTGCCTGCCTCTCTGCCTACGTGTGATCTCTGTCTGTCAAATAAATAAATAAAATCTTTTTTTTTTAAATGCAACCTTCACATTTTATGTTATTGAATTGTTTGTATCCCACTCATCATACCACAATCAGGTTGCCTTTTTATACAAAATGATGAAAGTA
The DNA here is from genome assembly GCF_922984935.1 of Meles meles. Taxonomy (NCBI): domain Eukaryota; kingdom Metazoa; phylum Chordata; class Mammalia; order Carnivora; family Mustelidae; genus Meles; species Meles meles. Next base: position 113,531,252 of record NC_060069.1, on the reverse strand, counting down.
CTAGTCTTTCAGAGTCTTTACAGTCTTTACAGAGCCTCAGATTCTGTACCGAGAAAACAACAAAAATATTATTCCCACCAAAGAGGGGGCAAAAAAGAATGAGAGTTTTAAACTATTACAAAAATAAGAAGAACTCATGGAGGCAAACTAGAGATAACTTTAATAGGAGGGAGATTTATTAAACTGTCATTAACTCTAAATTCTTGAATCCTACCATATCCAAGGGTAACCTGAAGTATATCCAGAGATGTTAGCAAATGAAAATAAAATTCACTTAGACTTTGATCATTTGTTTCTTATAGTTAATATCACATTAAAATATTTACACATTTTCTCTTTTTAAAAAATTAGTTAAGAATTGTAGGCTGGGTTAATAATTTGTATTTTTCACAGTTATGATTTGTTTTTCTTTCAGTCTATGAACCTATTATATGCAATCTCTGAAAAATAAAAATCAGATAACAAAGAATTCTCCTACAAACTGATTTTGAATGGGAATTTATTTCCATCATAATCTGAAAGGTACCTGACCACAAATAGGAAAGTTAAGATAGCATGAATAATTTTATTTTAAATATAAAAAAGTCTTTTAGAAGGAAAAAAAAAAAACTTTGTTCACACACAGGATCAAAGCATTCAGTAACACAAACTTAACCCTCTCATTCTAACAAGGACACCAAAATAAAATATTAAGCTAATGAAAATAAAATGGCCCACAATAACTACTAAAATTTTTCTTAGACAAAATCAACTCCACATGCATTCTAAGTGGTGTGGGATTCACAATCTCAACTGAGTGCTTCCTTAGATACTAAAAAGGGACCAAAGTTGTATCTTGAGGAAAATGCTGACTTTGTTCACAACTACCTACCCCTGTCACAGCTTATTATAATAAAAATGTATGATGACTTTCCAACCAATTGAGATTATTGGTCTGGATTTAACTTTATATTAAAATTTCAACTCTATTGATTCTTCATCCAGTTTCCAAAGTAAGCAACATGTAATGCCAACAATGAAAACACTTATAAAAAAAATAAGCTGAAGTTATTTGCTAACCAGTATCTATTGAGCCACTGGATGAATTATGGGGGATGATCTGGAGAATCCTGTATACTCTTCAACCACTTTTCCCCAGTGTTTTCCCCAAACAACTTACACGACTACAGGAAAATATATAACCAGGAAATTAATAATGAGACAATTTATGACTTTATTAAGATTTTACCTGTTTTATATGCAAACATTTGTGTATGAGTGCATTTTTAGTTCAGTGCTATTTTATCATATGTGCACATCTGTGCAACCACAACCAAAGTCAAGATATAGAACAGCTAGGTCACACATATCCTTTCTGCTACCATTTTATAAACACAGCTTGCCACCCTCCCTTCCATTAACTCCTGGCCTCTAAAGGCCCTGAGAGTTTCCCTAGCAAATCAGACATTTAAGTAAGAAAATGAATGCCATACTCTCTATTCCATTAACTAGAAGTGAACAATTCCCCATTCATCCTATAATTTAAGTATTGCATTGATAATGAATCCATATAATGGCAATACCAGAAGCCAAAAAACTAAAAACCAACATCTCCAATAAACATAGACAAAAATACTCAACAAAAAAATTAGCAGATCAAAACAATTAATACATGAAAAGAATAACACAATCCAGGCGGTTAGGGTTTATTCTAGGGCAGAAAGGTGATTTAATATTCAAAGATGAATCCAAAAAAAAGGAAAAAAAAGAGCCACTATACACCGAACACAATATGAAAAGTCAAGGGATACAGATACACCATTCTAACACAGATGAAAAGAAAGATAGAATAGTTATACTGATTTCAGACTCAACAAACTCCAGAAAAAGAAAAATTATCAATTTAGAAGGATATAGGGATAAAAAGAAATACTACATAATGATAAAAGGGGTCAATTCTCCAAGAAGACATAACAATCTTTAACATCTATGTGCTCAACAATAGAGCACCAAAATACATAAGGCAAAAATTGATAAAAATACAGAGACAAATAAAAGAATCAACAATTACAACTGAAGACTTCAATACCACTCCATCAGAAACAGTTCCAGCAGGCAGAAAGCAGAAAATAGTAAGGACTGAGTTAAACTGAACAACACCATCAATCAACTGTATCCAATTAACATTTATGAATACTTGTAGAGCATAAACAATGAATTTTGGAACACACACACAAAAAATTTAATTTAATTTAAAAATTGACTCAGTAAATTATACTGAGTGCCTACTACATGTTAGGCACTTGGTTTCCAAAGTAAAAAAATTAAGAGAATATACATTCTTCTCAAGCTTGTACACTAAGAGGGGAATTTATTGCATTGGATATATCTATTTTAAAAGAGGAGATAATTTGGGGAGCCTGGGTGGCTCAGTCTACCTTCAGCTCAGGTCATGATCCCAGGGTCCTGGGGTCAAGTCCCACATTGGGCCCGCTACTCAATGGGGAGTCTGCTTCTCCCTCTGCCCTGCCCCCCCTCGTATGCACCCTCTCTTGCTCTCTCTCAAAGAATAAAATAAAATCTTATGGTGGGAATGCAAGCTGGTACAGCCACTCTGGAAAACAGTATGAAGGTTCCTCAAAAAGTTGAACATAGAGCTACCCTACAACCCAGCAATCACACTACTGGGTATTTACCCTAAAGATACAAATGTAGTGATCCAAAGGGGCATGTGCACCCCAATGTTTATAGCAACAGTGTCCACAACAGCCAAACTTTGGAAAGAACCTAGATGTCCATCAACAGATGAATGGATAAAGAAGATGTGGTAATATATATACAATGGAATACTATGCAGCCATCAGAAGAAACAAAATCTTGCCATTTGCAGTGACATGGATGGAACTAGGGGGTATTATATTGAGTGAAATAAGTCAATCAGAGAAGACAATTACCATATGATCTCTCTGATATGAGGAATTTGAGAAGCAGGGCGGGGGGTTATGAGGGGTAGGGAAAAAAAATGAAATAAGGTGGGATCGGGAGGGAGACAAACCATGAGATTCTTAATCTCACAAAACAAACTGAGGGTTGCTCGCAGGGGTAGGGAGAGGGTGGTTGTATTATGAATGTTGGAGGTATGTGATATGATGAGTGTGCTATGAGATGTGTAAGCATGACAATTCACAGACCTGTACCCCTGGGGCAAATAATACATTATATATTAATAAAAATAATTAATAAAAAAACTTTAAGGAAATTAAAAACAGAAAAAAAAATAAATAAAATCTTAAAAAAATAAAATAAAATAAATTTTAAAAAGAGACAATTCTAAAATAAATAAGCTAAACTTCTAGCTTTGGAAACTAAAAAACGAAGAGCAAATTAATTCCAAAGTAGCAGATAAATGAAAAATAAAACAGAAATTGATGAAATTGAAAACAAGAAATCAATAGAGAAAAACTATCAAAACCAAAAGTTGCTTCTTAAAAAAACCAATAAAATTGACAAAACTCAACACAGGTTAACTAAGAAAAAAAAATCACTAATTACTAATCTGAGAAATGAAAGAGAGGTAATCACTACTAATCCCATGCACACTATATAAAAATAATAAAGAAATGCTATAAACAATTCTACTCTCACATATATGATAACCCAGATGAAATGAGCCAATACCTTGAAGACAAAATCTACCAAAACTTATACAATGAGAATTACATAATCTGAATAGGCTCAGATCTATTAAAGAAACTGAATCAATATTTAATACCATCTAAAACAGAAAGCACTGGGCCCAGACTGGCTCACTAGTTAAGTCTACCAAACATTTAAAGAAACCACTTACACCAATTCTCAACAACTTCTTCCAGAAAACAGAAGCAGAAGAACATTTCCAAAGTTGTTCTATGAGGACAGCATTATCTTAACATCAAAACCAGAAAAATATAAGATAGTGAAACTATACAATCTCTCTTAGAAATATAGATGCAGAAATCTCTAAAGTATCAAATCCAACAACGGACAAATATAATTATACATCATGAACAAGTAGGATTTATTTCAAATACATAATGCTGGATAATGGACTGGAAAATTCATTGATGTCAACAAGCTAAATAAGAAAAATCCAATCTATTGTTCATATCAATAGATACAGAAAAAAGCATATGACAAACTCTAAAAGCCATTTATGGTTTTTTTTTAAAGAGAATTCCAGCAAAGTAGCAATAGAGGGGAATGTTCTCAATCTAATAAAGAATATCTACAGTAAACCTATAGAAAATACACTTAAGGGTGAGAAACCAGATGCTTCCACATCAAAAACAAAGCAAGGATGTATCTTTTCAACACTCCTCTTCAACTTCATACTGGAAGTCCTAGATAATGCTTTAAGATAAGTAAAGGAAATAAAAATACAGATTGGGAGAAAAAAATAAAGCTTTATCTAAGGTGACATAACTGTCTATGTAGAAAATCCCAAAGAATCAATTAAAAAAAAATCAACTCCTTCAACAAATAAGCCATTATAGCAATGGTGCTAGGAAACAAGATATTTTTACAAAAGTCAATTACTTTCTTCTTTTAAAGTAATTAACATTGGAATCTGAAGTTAAAAACAATACTACCGGGGCGGGGGTGGGAGGTTGGGGGAACCAGGTGGCGGGTAATAGGGAGGGCACGTATTGCATGGAGCACTGGGTGTTGTGCAAAAGCAATGAATACTGTTACGCTGAAAAAAATTAATTAATTATTTTTTTAAAAAAAACAAAAAAACAATACTACCGGGATGCCTGGGTGGCTCAGTTGTTGAGCGTCTGCCTTCACCTCAGGTCATGATCCCACAGTCCTGGAATTGAGCCCCACATCGGGCTCCCTGCCTAGCAGGAAGCCTGCTTTCCCTCTCCCACTCCCTCTGCTTGTGTTCCTGCTCTTGCTGTCTCTCTCTCTGTCAAATAAATAAATAAAATCTTTAAAAAATACTATCTACATTAGCACAAAAAAAGTAAAATACATGTGCAAATCAAATAAAATACACATAAAATCTATACAACAAAAAACACAAAACTGCATTTAAAGATATCAAAGATCTAAATAGAGGGGTGTCTGGGTGGCTCAGAGAGTTAAGCCTCTGCCTTCAGCTCAGGTCATGGTCTCAGGGTCCTGGGATCGAGCCCCACATCGGGCTCTCTGCTCAGTGGGGAGCTGCTTCCCCCCACCCCCGTCTGCCTCTTTGCCTACTTGTGATCTCTCTCTGTGTCAAATAAATAAAATAAAATCTTTTTTTAAAAATCTAAATAGACATTTCATGTACCTGGATAGGAAGACTCAATATTCCAATGCTGCCTTCCCAGCGTGATCTATAAAGTCAACACAAATCAATAACCCAGAAAGTTAGTTTGTGGATATTGACAAACTGATTCTAAATTTTAAACAGAAAGACAAAGACCCAGAATAGCCAATACAATGTTGAAGAAAAACAAATGCAGGAAACTTACAGTCCCAACATCAAGACTTATTATAAAGCTACAAAACTATAAACAAATAGATCAATGGAACAGAATAAAGCACTAAGAAATAGACCTACATAATGAAATCAACTGATCTATGACATGGGAACAATGGCAATTTAATACAGAAAAGCTAGTATTTTCAACAAATGGTGCTAATATCCATGTAGAAACAAATAGAGACATAAGTCTTACACCTTTCACAAAAATTAATGCAAAATGGGCCAACAGATCTAAATTTAAAATGCAAAAGTATAAAACTCCTAAAAGATAACATCCGCGAAAACCTAGGTGGACCCTGGGTTAGGCAATTACTTCTTAAATATAATACCTAAACAACCATCCAAGAAGGAAAAAATGACAATTTGGGCTTCATTGAAATTAAAACTTCTGTTTTGCGAAAGTCCATTAAGGGAATGAAAAGATAATACAAAAACTAGAAAAAAAAATTTACAAAACACTTATCTGATAAAAAGACCGGTATCCAAAATATACAATGGACTCCTAAAACTCAAAAGTAAGAGAATAATCCAATTTTAAGAAGAGCCAAAGATCAAGGGGCGACTGGGTGGCTCAGTCGGTTGGGCGACTGCCTTCGGCTCGGGTCATGATCTCGGGGTCCTGGGATCAAGTCCCACATCGGGCTTCTCGCTCAGCGGGGAGTCTGCTTCTCCCTCTCTCTCTGCCTGCTGCTCTGCCTACATGTGGTCTCTCTCTGTCTCTCTAATAAATGAATAAAATCTTTAAAGAAAAAAAAAAAAAAGAAGAGCCAAAGATCTGAAGGCACACCTCACCAAAGAAGATACACAGCTGCCAAATATGCATATGAAAAACTCAAGAAAATATGTCATCACAAACTGCAAGTTAAAACAAGATACCACTATATATGTATTAGGATGGCTAAAACACAAAACACTGACAATACCAAATGTCAACTAGAATGTGGAGCATCAGAAAATCCCATTAGATGCAGGTGGAAATGCATTATGGTACAACCATTTTGGAAGACAGTTTAGCAATTCCTGACAAAACTAAATACAAACTTAACATACAATCCAACAACTGCAATCCTTGGTATTTAGTGAAACAATTCAGAAACATGTCCATACAAAAACTTGCACATAAATGTTTACTGTGCCTTTATTCATATTCGCCAAAACTTGGAAGAAACCAGGATATCTTTCAACAGGTGATGGGTAAACAAACTGTGCTATATCCACTGAATGGAATATTATTCAGCAATAAAAACAAGGAACAGTGGGATAGGCTGCGCATGTGTGGAGGCAAGGGACATATGGAAACTGCACTTTCCACTCAATTTGCTGCAAACCTAAAGCTCTAAGAAATAGTCTTGTAAAAAAAATTTTTTTTAAAAAAACTTATTTATTTTTGTGAGAGAGAATGCATGGGTAGGTAGAAAGGCAGAGGGAGAGGGAGAAAAGAAGCAGACTCCCTGCTGAGTGGGGAGGCTGATGCAGAGTTTGATCTAGGACCCTGAGATCATGACCTAAGCCAAAAACAAGTTGGATGCTTAACTGACTGAGTCACCAAGGTGCCCCCACAAAATTCTTTTTTTTAAAGAAACGAGCTATCAAGCCACAGAAAAAGACATTAATGAAGGTAAAATCATATTGCAAAGTGGAAGAAGACAATCTAAAAAGGCTGTATGATTCCATGTGACATTACAGAAAAAGTGAAACTGAACATTATTAAAAAGATCAGTGGAGTACAAAAGATTTTTTTAACAGTGAAATTATTCTGTATTACATTGTAATGGCAGATACATGCCATTATACACTGTCTCAACACAGAATATACTAAACAAAATGTGAACCCTAATGTAAACTATGGACTTCAACTAACAATAATCTACCAGGGATAGTTCCAGTTCAAAATGACATTGTAGAGGGACCTGGGATGCTCAGCTGCGTAAGCATCTGCCTTCTGCTCAGGTCATGATCCCAGGGTCTGGGGATCAAGCCCCACATTGGGCTCCTTGCTCAGTGGAGAGTCTGTTTCTCCCTCTCCCTCTGCTGTTCCCCCTGCTTGTTCTCTCTCTCCCACTCAAATAAATAAATAAAATCTAAAAAAAAAAAAAATTTAATGACAATGTACGAGGAGCCTGAAATCACTTCCTCCCACAGACATACCAAATCTACAGTTACATATGGAACAACTCCTTCTGAAAAAACCCAGAAACTAGCTGAACAACTCCTCTAAATATCACAGGAATGAGAAAAAGCATTGAAACATGCAGGAGAAGCTGAAATAATCTAACCATAAACACTAGCCCAGCAAAATGGAACACAACCAGGAGAGAACTGACAACTCCTAGCTTCGCCTAAGGTACAAAGGATTTGGACCCTACAACTGGCACCCTAACTGGAATTGAGCACTGCACTTGGCTCCCTGCTCAGTGGGGAGTCTGCTTCTCCCTTTCCCACTGCTCCTCCCTACCACTCATGCTCTCTCTGCCTTTCACACACACTCTCAAATAAATATATAAAATCTTTAAAAGAAAAGAAAATTATGGACCAATATCCCTGTGAAAATAGATACAAAATTCCTCAATAAAATATTAGCAAATCCAATTCAACCATACAAAAGAATCATACACCGTGATCAAATAGGATTTATTCCAGGGATGCAAGGAAGGTTGAACATCCACCAATCAGTAAAGGTGATACACCCCATTAACAAAATAAAAGTAAAACATATCATCTCAACAGATGCAGAAAAAGCATCTGACAAAATTCAACATCCATTCTTTAATAAAAACTCTCAATGAAGTAAATATATATAGAATGTACCTAAATATAATAAAGGTCATATATCATAGTGCACAGTGCTTATCATACTCAAACGTGAAAAGCTGAAAGTTTTTCCTCTAAAATAAGGAAGAAGACAAGGATTCCAACTCTCCCCACTTTAACGGAATACTAACCAAATTTGCAATTAGGCAAAAAATAAATAAATAAAAGACAACCAAATCAAAAGGAAGTAAAATTATCTCTATTCACAGGTGACATGATATTATATATATAAAAGCTTAAAGATGCCACCAAAAATCTTGAACTTAGGATGGACCCTGAGGGCCTAATGCTTAACTGAAATAAGTCAAACAAAAAAACAAAAAAACAAAAAACAAAAAACAAATACTGTTGTATTTGAGTTCACTCACAGGAGGAATCTATGGGAAAAAAAAAAAAAAAACCTCATAAAAAGGACAAATTTGTAGTTGCCAGAGGTGAAGAGTGGGCAAAGTGAGTGAAAGGGGTCAAAAAGTACAAACATTAAGTTACAAGACAAATAAGTCCTAGGAATGTAATATACAGCACGGTGATTTACTTAACAATATTGATTATTTACCTGAAAGTTGCTAAGAGATGTTAAAAGTCTCATCATAATAAAACTATTACTGGGGCACCTGGGTGGCTCAGTGGGTCAAGCCTCTGCCTTCAGCCCAGGTCATGATGTCAGGGTCCTGGGATCGAGCCCCACATGGGGCTCTCTGCTCAGCAGGGAGCCTGCTTCCCCTTCTCTCTCTGCCTACCTCTCTGCCTACCTATGATTTCTCTCTCTCACTGTCAAATAAATAAATAAAATCTTAAAAAATATATAAGAAAGCTATTACTATGCGTTAGTAGATATTAACTAAGCTTACTATGCTAACCATTCTGCAATATATACATATATCAAATTATCATGTTGTATACCTAAAGCTAATACAATGTTATAGGTCAATTATATCCAAGAAATAATAATAACTTACTAGTATTGGCTTATCAACTGTAACAAATATACCACATTGATGTAATAGGGGAAGGGGAATTGAGGGGCATATGGGTATTGCTGATACTATCCCTTCAATTTTTCTGTAAACCTAAAATTACTCTAAAAATAAAATCCATTAACTAAAAAAATTAACAAACTGACAATATCAAGTGCTAAGAAAGATACAGAGCACCCAGAACTCTCCACACATTGCTGGTGAGAACGCAAAATGATACAAACACTCTGGAAAACAGTTTGGCAATTAATATACACTTATCATATGACCCAGGAATCCCAGTCCTAAATATTTACCCAGAAAAACTAAAATTTATGCTCACAAAAAAAATATATGCAAACATTTATAGGAGTTTTATTCCTAATGCCCAAAATCTAGAAACAACCCATATGTCCTTTAATGGGAGGAATAAACTACTGATACACACAAAAACATGAATGAACTTCAATGGCATTTTGCTAAGTAAAAAGTCATTCTCAAAACATTATACACTCTATGATTCCATTTATGTGACATTCTGGAAAATGTAGAGGTATAGCTACAGAAAACAACATTACCAAGGGTTAAAAGTGGGAATAGAGTATAATTACAAAGGAGACAGCACCAGGGGATTTTTTGGAGTAATGGGACAGCATAAGATCTTCATTGTCATGATACTTATATGAATCTATACAGATCCCGTAACTCAGAACTGTACACTAAGAAAACACACACACACACACACACACACACACACACACCTTTTATTATGGTGGTGGCTGCAAAAGCATATACATTTGTCAAAGTTCAAAGAAGAATTAAAATGGATTAATTTAACTGCATATAAATTAATTCTCAAAATTTATTTTAAAAGGGCAAAAAATTGAACACACACTTCACAAAAAAGATATATGATAGCCAATCAACATATGAAAATGTCTTAACACCATTAGTCATCAGGAAAATGCAAATTAAAACTAAGTCCAAAAGTCCATCAACAGAAGAATTAAATAAACAAATTGTGTTATAGTCACAAAATGAAATACTACTTAGTAATAAAAAGCAACAAACTACTGATAGATGCAAAACAGTGATGGATTTCAACATTTTACTGAGCAAAAGAAGCAAAACACGAAAGAGTATTGTATGAACAGGCAAAACTACCCTATAGAAATAGAAATCAGAAAAGTGGTTGACAGTAGTGGAGTCGGGGTGAGGACAGCAGGCAAAGATAACAATGGAATGGGAGATAATGGAACTTTCAAGGCTCGTGACAATGCTCTATTCCTTTGGAAACAATGGGACAGCAAACATCATTTTTCATATTCTAAGGAACCATTTTTGAGCAGGACTGGTTACATATGTCACATTAATCAATGTTCATCCAATTACATACCTAAGACCTGTGGAACCTATTTCATGTAATTATATCTCAATAAAACCTACAAATAAGTAAATAAATGGGTTAAAATTCTGCTAGAGACTATACAAAGTTATCTCTTTGTCATTCATAGAAACCCACTACAAACGTTAAAAAAGGATGTGTGGGGAGTGACTGGCTGGCTCAGTCAGTAGAGTATGGGACTCTTAATCTTGGGGTTGTAAATTCAAGTCCCACATTGGGTGTAGAGCTCACTTTAAAAAAATAAATCTTAAAAAAAAAAAAGTTGCATAAGAGAAAAAATTAAGCAAGATGCTTGAACAGCCTCAAACTCTACCAACTATAAAGCATATTTAGCAAATACTGTGAAGTCTAAAGAAACAGGAGAGCATAGCAATGCTGACTCATCTGCCGCTTTAAATTTTAAACAGGATACAGATTTCCAAAACTTTAAGTATCACTATCTTTAAGAAGACATCCAATTAGGGTGGGAAACCAGGCATGGGGAAAAAAATATGTCTCTGAAGAGACCCTGCTTTATTCAGTGGGTTAGTGGGAGCTAAAGAAGAAAGTAAATGGTTAGCTTCTCAGAAGAAAGGGACTGCTGATCCAGAGTTAAGGAGAAAGAGAAGATTAGAACACAATGACTTAATACCTCAAGAGATCTCGAGTAATCCACATCTGCCAAAACCTAAAGGAAGATATGAGTGACCCAAGGGTAAAGGAAAAGCACATTAAGTGAGATACTGCTTAAGAAAACTAACCCAACATAAAGACTCTGTCTACTTCCAAGAGACAGTGTTTATGTGTGTGTGTGTTTAAAATTATACATATTAGGGTACCTGGGTGGCTCAGTTGGCTAAGCGTCTGTCTTCCACTCAGGTCATGATCCCAGGGTCCTGGAATTGAGCCCCGCAGTCACGCTCCCTGCTCAGCAGGGAAGTCAGCTTCTCCTTCTGCCCCTCCCCCCAGTCGTGCTCACACTCTTTCTCTCTGATACCAGTGATATCAACTGATAACAGTTCACTAAGTAAATTATGTATGGTGGCAGATAGTAGCTACACTTGTGAGCATAGCATAACGTAAAGAGAAGCTGAATCACTACGTTGTATACCTGCAACTAATGTAGTTCTGTATGTCACTTTTACTAAAAAAAAGTTTTTAATCACAATATATTGTAATTTTTAGAGTATTACGAAGTCAACAAAAATAAATAAAAGAAGATCTAAATGTGTTAAGATAGGGAAACTGGATGGCTCAATCAGTAGAGCATGTGATTTTTTTTTATGATTTTTTTTTAAAGATTTTACTTATTTGAGAGAGAAAGAGAAAGCACAGCATGGGGAGTGGCAGGCAGAGGGAGAAACAGGCTCCCCACTGAGCAAAAAACCCAATTTGGGACTCAGTCCCAGGACCCTGGGATCATGTCTTGAGCCAAAGGCAGACGCTTAACCAACTGAGGCGCCCAAGTGTCCTGAGCATGCGATTCTTGATCTCAGGGTTGTGAATTTAATCCCCATTGTGAGTGAAGAGATAATTTAAATAAATAAATAAATCTTTTTTTTAACATTTTATTTATTTATTTGAGAGAGAGAATAGGGGAAAGGGAGAGCATGAGTGGGGGGAGGGGCAGAGGAATAGGGGAGAAGACTCCCTTCTGAGTAGAGAGCCCAAACCAGGAGTCAATCCCAAGACTCTGGGATCATGGTGTGAGCCAAAGGCAGACTCTTAACCAACTGAGCTACCCAGGCACCCAATAAATAAATCTTCAAAAATAAAAAATAAATATGCTAAAATAGAAAAAAAATAGTATCTATTAAATGAAAACAACAAAAGCGCAGAACAGAATATTTCATGATCTCTTTTCTATAACAATTAAAAAATAATATAGGGGTGTCTGGGTGGTTCAGTCATTTAGCATCTGCCTTCAACTCAAGTCATGATCCCAGGGTTCTGGGATCGACCCCCGCATTGGGCTCCCTGCTCGGTGAAAAACTTGCTTCTCCCTCTTCCACTCCTGCTGCTTGTGTTCCCTCTCTCGCTGTGTCTCTCTCTGTCAAATGAGTAAATAAAATCTTTAAAGTGTATATATATATATGTATATATACATATATATATACATACACACACACATATATATATAAATTATTATTTATGTAGGCACATGTATTTTTTTCTTCAAAAAATGAAAAAAAACTATTAATGGTGGTTGCCATTAGGAAAAAGGAACAGAGAAAGAGTATTTATTTATTTCACCTATACCTTTCTATACACCCCAAATTTTCTAATCTTTTTTTTTTTAAGATTTCATTTATTTATTTGACAGAGAGAGATCACAAGTGGGCAGAGAGGCAGGCAGAGAGAGAGGAAGGGAAGCAGGCTCCCTGAGGAGCAGAGAGCCCAATGTGGGGCTCGATCCCAGGACCCTGAGATCATGACCTGAGCCGAAGGCAGAGGCTTTAACCCACTGAGCCACCCAGGCGCCCCCCAAATTTTCTAATCTTAAGCAATTTTTTTCTTTTTATGTCAGCAGAAGGCATCTTATCTCATTTATTATTTCTGTTTTTTGTGCCTTGTATAAGAAACAAATGTATTATGATAGTCAAATTTTTAAATAATGTTAAAGCAACTACCATTAATGACAAATCTTTCCTCAGAGAACAAGTTAGAATAAATGGCTAATTTTCTTTTCTGTAACATAAAAACATATTCAATATGACTTAAAATTTGCTATCCTAAAATGCTAATGTTATGAACGGACTTGTGCTTCCCCTGCCAATTTCATATATTAAAGTCCTCAGTGTCAATATAACTATACCTGGAGATGGGGCCTTTACAAAGGTAATTAAGTTTAAATGAGGTCATAAGGGTAGAGACTTAATCCAACAGGACTGGCATCCTTATATGAACAGAAGCACCAGAAATGTGGGTATATAGAAAAAAAGGACATAGGAAGAAACAGCAAGAAGATGACCATCTATAAACCAAGGAGAAAAGGCTTAGAGAAACCAGCCCTACTGGCACCTTAATCTTGGACTTCAGCCTCCAGAACTATTGGAAAATAAATTTCTTATGTTTAGCCACCCGTCTGTGATATTTTCTTATGTTAGCCTAGCAGATTAATACAGGCTCAAATGGATAAACTGGAGAATCTGAGAAAAATTCTATTTTTAAAAAACGACCATGAGGGGAGGAGTCAAGATGGCAGAGAAGTAGCAGGCTGAGATGATATCAGGTAGCAGAAGATCACCTAGATAGTTTATCAAACCATTCCAAACACATACAATTCCAACAGGAGATCAAAGAGAAGAAGAGCAGCAATTCTAGAAATAGAAAATAGACCACTTTCTGAAAGGTAGGACCTGTGGAGAAGTGAATCCAAAGCAATGGGAAGACAGTCCAGAGGGTGAGGGGTCGGCTCCCGGCAAGCAGCAGAGCAATGGAGCACAAAATCAGAACTTTTTTTTTTCTTTTTTAAACAGAGAGAGAGAGATCACAAGTAGGCAGAGAGGCAGGCAGCGAGAGAGGGGGGAAAGCAGGCTCCCTGCTGAGCAGAGAGCCAGATGCGGGGCTTGATCCCAGGACCCAGAGATCATGACCTGAGTGAAAGGCAGAGGATTAACTCACTGAGCCACCGTGGCACCCCCCAAATCAGAACTTCTAAAAGTCTGCTCCACTGAGGGACATCGTTCCAGAGGCTAAGCTGGGGTGAAGCCCACGCAGGGACAGCGTGGTCTCGGGTCCCGCGGGGTCACAGAAGGATTGGGGGTGTCTGAATGTCACAGAGCTCGCAGGTATTAGAGCAGGGAAGCTGGCTACAGAGACGGAGCTGAGGAGAGAGCGCTCAACTCAGGGTTATCTTAAACTGTGGTCAGTGGCACACAATAAAGCCCTTAAATGACACACTGGACCAGATGGACATCACAGATATATACAGAACATTCAATCCCAAAGCAACAGAATACACATTCTTCTCTAGTGCACATGGAACATTCTCCAGAATAGATCATATCCTGGGTCATAAATCAGGTTTCAACCGGTACCGAAAGACTGGGATCATTCCCTGCATATTTCAGACCACAATGCTCTGAAGCTAGAACTCAATCACAAGAGGAAATCTGGAAAGAACCCAAATACATGGAGACTAAAGAGCATCCTTCTAAAGCATGAATGGGTCAACCAGGAAATTAAAGAAGAATTAATTAAAAAACATTCATGGAAACAAATGATAATAAAAACATAATGGTTCAAAATCTGTGGGATACAGCAAAGGCAGTCCTCAGAGGAAAATATACGGCAATACAAGCCTTTCTCAAGAAACAAGAAAGGTCTCAAATACACAACCTAAACCTACACCTAAAGGAGCTGGAGAAAGAACAACAAAGAAACCTAAACCCAGGAGGAGAAGAGAAATAATAAAGATCAGAGCAGAAATCAATGAAATAGAAACAAACAAACAAAAAAAAAACCAGAACAAATCAATGAAACTAGGAGCTGATTCTTTGAAAGAATTAATAAGATTAATAAACCCCTGGCCAGGGGCACCTGGGTGGCTCAGTGGGTTACGCCACTGCCTTCGGCTCAGGTCATGATCTCAGGGTCCTGGGATCGAGTCCCGCATCGGGCTCTCTGCTCAGCGGGGAGCCTGCTTCCCTCTCTCTCTCTCTGTGCCCGCCTCTCTGCCTACTTGTGATCTCTGTCAAATAAATAAATAAAATCTTTTAAAAAAAAAATAAATAAACCCCTGGCCAGACCTATCAAAAAGAAAAGAGAAAGGACCCAAATAAATAAAATCATGAATGAAAGAGGAGAGATCACAGCCAACACCAAAGAATTACAAACAATTATAAGAACATATCATGAGCAACTCTATGCCAGCAGATTTGACAATCTGGAAGACATGGATGCATTCCTAGAGACATAGAAACTACCAAAACTCAACCAGGAAGAAATAGAAAACCTGAAAAGACCCATAACCAGTAAGAAGATTGAAGCAGTCACCAAGAATCTCCAAGCAAACAAGAACCCAGGGCCAGATGGCTTCCCAAGGGAATTTTACCAAATATTTAAAGAAGAATTACTTCCTATTCTCCTGAAACTGTTCCAAAAACAGAAAAGTTCCAAACTCATTTTATGAGGCCAGCATTACCTTGATCCCAAAAACCAGACAAGGATCCCATCAAAAAAGAGAATTAGAGACCAATATCCTTGATGAACACAGATGCAAAAATTCTCACCAAAATACTAGCCAATAGGATCCAACAGTACATTAAAAGGATTATTCACCTTGAACAAGTGGGATTTATTCCAGGGCTGTAAGGTTGGTTCAACATCTGCAAATCAATCAATGTGATACAATACATTAATAAAAGAAAGAACAAGAACCATATGATACTCTCAATAGATATGAAAAAGCATTTGACAAAGTACAGCATCCTTTCCTGATCAAAACTCTTCAAAGTGCAGGGATAGAGGGCACATACCTCAATATCATCAAAGCCATCTATGAAAAACCCACCACAAATATCATTCTCAATGGAGAAAAACTGAGAGCTTTTCCACTAAGGTCAGAAACACGGCAGGGATGTCCATCATCACCACTACTATTCAACATAGTACTAGAAGTCCTAGCCTCAGCAATCAGACCACAAAAAAAAATTAAAGGCATCCAAATTGGCAAAGAAGAAGTCAAACTATCACTCTTTGCAGATGATATGATACTTTATGTGGAACACCCAAAAGCCTCCACTCCAAATCTGCTAGAACTTGTACATGAATTCAGTAAAGTGTCAGGATATAAAATCAATGCACAGAAATCAGTTGCATTTCTTTACACCAACAACAAGAAAGGAGAAAGAGAAAGGAGTCAATCCCATTTACAATTGCACCCAAAACCATAAAATACCTAGGAATAAACCTAACCAAAGAGGCAAAGAATCTGTACTCAGAAAACTATAAAGTATTCAAGAAAAAAATTGAGGAAGACACAAAGAAATGGAAAAATGTTCCATGCTCATGGATTGGAAGAACAAATAATGTGAAAATGTCTATGCTACCTAAAGCAATCTACACGTTTAATGCAATCCCTGTCAAAATCCCATCCATTTTTTTCAAAGAAATGGAACAAATAATCCTAAAATTTGTTTGGAACCAGAAAAGACCTTGAATAACCAGAGGAATATTGAAAAAGAAAGCCAAAGTTGGTAGCATCACAATTCCAGACTTCAAGCTCTATTACAAAGCTGTCATCATCAAGACAGTATGGTATTGGCACAAAAACAGACACATAGATCAATGGAACAAAATAGAGAGCCCAGAAATTAACTCTCAGCTCTATGGTCAACTAATCTTCGACAAGGCAGGGAAAATGTCCAATGGAAAAAAGATAGTCTCTTCAACAAATGGCATTGGGAAAATTGGACAGCCACATGCAGAAAAATGAAACTGGACCATTTCCTTACACCACACAGGAAAATAGACTCAAAATGGATGAAGGACCTCAATGTGAGAAAGGAATCCATCAAAATCCTTGAGAAGAACACAGGCAGCAACCTCTTCGTCCTCAGCCACTGTCACTTCTTTCTAGGAACATCGCCAAATGCAAGGGAAGCAAGGGAAAAAATGAAGTATTGGGATTTCATCAAGATCAAAAGCTTTTGTACAGCAAAGATCAGCAAAACTAAAAGACAATTGACATAATGGGAAAAGATATTTGCAAATGACATATCAGATAAAGGGCTAGTATCCAAAATCTATAAAGAACTTAGCAAATTTAACACCCAAAGAACAAATAATCCAATCAAGAAATGGGTAGAGGACATGAACAGACATTTCTGTAAAGAAGACATCCAGATGGCCAACACACATGAAAAAGTGCTCCAAATCACTCAGCATCAGGGAAATACAAATCAAAACCACAACGAGATACCACCTCACACCAGTCAGAGTGGCTAAAATTAATAAGTCAGGAAATGACAGATGCTGGCGAGGATGCCGAGAAAGGGGAACCCTCCTACACTGTTGGTGGGAATGCAAGCTGGTGCAACCACTCTGGAAAACAGCATGGAGGTTCCTCAAAAAGTTAAAAATAGAGCTACCCTACGACTCAGCAATTGCACTACTGGGTATTTACCCTAAAGATACAAATGTAGTGATCTGAAGGGGCACATCCATCCAAATGTTTATAGTGATGTCCACAATAGCCAAACAATGGGAAGAACCTAGATGTCCATCAACAGATGAATGGATAAAGAAGATGTGGTATATATATACAATGGAATACTATGTAGCCATCAAAAGAAATGAAATCTTGCCATTTGTGATGACATGGATGGAACTAGAGTGTATTATACTTAGCAAAATAAGTCAATCGGAGAAAGACAATTTTCATATGAGCTCCCTGATATGAGGAAGTTGAGAGGCAACATGGGGGGTTTGGGGGGTAGGAAAGGAATAAATGAAACAAGATGGGATCGAGAGGGAGACAAACCATAAGAGATTCTTAATCTCACAAAACAAACTGAGGGCTGCAGGGGGAAGGAGGATAGGGAGAGGGTGGTGGGGTTATGGACATTGGGGAAGGTATGTGCTATGAAGTGTATAAACCTGGCGATTCACAGACCTGTACCCCTGGGGCTAATAATACATTATATGTTAATTAAAAAAAATTTTTTTAAATGACCATGAGTTGTACCAGGCACAAGGAAAAAATATTTAAAATATGCCATCTTGGAGACACCTGGGCGGCTTAGTCATTTAAGCATCTGCCTTTGGCTTGGGTCATGATCCCAGTGTCCTGGGATTGAGACCCACTTCTGGCTCCCAGCTCAACAGGATGCCTACTTCACCCTCTCCCTGTGCCTGCCCCTCCCCCTGCCTGTGCACCGTGTCCCTCTCTCTCTCTCTCTCTCTCAAATAAATGAAATCTTTAGGGAAAAAAAAGTGCCATCTTAAGCCTTATTCATGAAAGTTCCATAATAATGCTTAATAGCAATAAAATCAAAGTCCAGATTTATAATTAGAATACCTCTCTAAAGTATAGTTCCACCACATTTTAAAATATATCCTCTCAAATTTACAAAACAAGAACAAAAGAAAAAATGATTCCAATAAGCTTAATATTCTCATAAATTTAAAATATCTTTTCCAATAATGAGATTTAAATTTCAAGAAAACAATCATACAAAGTAAGGTATACTTAAATTAAAGAAGACCCTAAATCTCAAAGCATCACTTCAACAAATACCAGAAACAAATGAATAAAAACTGCAAATAATACAAGAAAACCCCAGCAAGGGTATGTAAGAAAACAAAAATTCAGTTTTATTAAAATATTTTAAACACACCAAACAACACTATGCACTTAAAAGAAATTAGTTTTTATTTACCCCCTGCAAAGGGAGATCCCAGTGTTCTGAGCTTCTGAGTTTGGACAGTGGTGACTGAACATGAACATCTTCTGGTTTCGCATTTAACATCTGTGTTATCTGAAATCAGAATGAGAAAATAATTGATTTAACTGAAATATAAATAAGAATTGAATCATGTTAATCGAACTAACAGAACCATTATATTAACCTGCCTTAATATTTTGCTATTTGTGTTTTGGGTTTTTTGTTTTTTTGAAATAAGCTCTACACCTAACGTGAGGCTTGAACTCATGACCCCCAGATCAAGACTCGTATGATCTAATGGCTGAGCCAACCACATGCCCCATTTTGCAATTAGTTTTATTATTTTTTTTTTTGCAATTAGTTTTAAGGAGTTTTAAATTCAGTGTTTAATTTACAGGCAGTTAAATATAATTTTATTTTAAAAACCTCTCATTCAGGTGTCTGGGTGGCTCAGTCGGTTAAGCATCTGCCTTCGGCTCAGGTCATGATCCTCTGGTGCTGGGCTCTCTGCTCAGCGGGGAATGTGGTTCTCCCTCTACCCCTCCCCCTGCTTGTTCTCTCTCTCTTCCTCTCTCTTGCGTGCGTGCGTGTGTGCACAAAAATAAGTAAATAAATCTTTAAGAATAAATAAATAAAAATTTAAAGCCTCTCATTCAGTATTAAGGTAGATAAATTAAGTATCCCAATAGCCCCCTAACCATCTCTTACCCACAGTCTCTACCTCTTCTAATCTTTCAAACGCTATCCCCATAGTTCTCTAATACACAAATCTAACGATTGCTACATTTAACAAACAACGGCACCCGCTACTTACAGATAAAACTCTTAACAATCTGCAATCTTTAACATCACCCACATATCACCAACTCTACATCCCAACCACACCATTTATTCAACTTCCTTCAAACATGCATTATTTTATATATCTAGACCTTTGTATGTACTGCTTCCTTTCTATGTATGTATGAATCCCCTTCCCTCTATTTTTCCCTTATTAAATACTTCAGATTCAGCTCAAAATTATTCTTCTATCCACACAACTGTCACTCCTACACCAAGGCATTCCTTTCTCTAGGTATTAGTATTTGGTACATTTCTATTATGTTATTTATATTATATGTATCAAACTATATTATAAATATTTGTCTACATGTCCCTCTTCTCCAGGCTGTGGAGGTCTTTAAAATAGAGTGCTCTGGGTGCCAGGGTGACTCAGTTAAGCGTCTGCCTTCAGCTCAGTTTGTGATCTCAGGGTCCTGGGATTGAGTCCCATATCCAGCTTCCTGCTCACCTTAAAGTCTTGCTTCTCCAGCTGCTTCTGCTCCTCCCCGCTGCTCATGTGCACTCTCTCTCTCACTCTCATTCTCTCTCAAATAAATAAAATATTTTTTAAAAAATTAAAAATAGGGGTGCTACGTGGCTCAGTCATTAAGTGGCTGCCTTCAGCTCAGATCATGATCCCAGGGTTCTGGGATCAAGCCCCACATCGGGCTCTCTGCTTAGTGAGAAGCCTGCTTCTCCCTCTCCCACTTCCCCTGCTTGTGTTCCCTCTCTCACTGTCTCTCCCTCTGCAAATAAATAAAATCTTTTTTAAAAAATTGTTTTTAAATAAAATAGAGTACCCTGACCTAGTAGACTTTATATCTCCAAAGTGTATGGCTCATGATGTGCTGAATAAACAAATGAATGTATGGATTGTAACCACAAGTTTGATATTGTTTGTTTAGAACTGAAATGCCTTAAATTTCACATTAAGAGAAAGTTAAACAATAGTTAAGGATCAAATTCAGCCTACAAAATATAACATATAATAAATACCATATCAACTACAATCAGTAACAATCCATAAAATGATTTCAGTGAGAGTAGAGCATAAGTCAAGAGAACAAAATAACTTAACCCTTATTTCACTAGCACCTATGAATTGATCCTCTTAGATACTAATAACTTAATTATCTATATCTAATCTGTATAAAAAGGTACCTCTTTTTAATTCTTCATCTGCAAAAGACAGTATTATCTCTAAATCATTTCCTTTATATTCTTAATTAGGGAAAAACAATTGCTTCCTCAAAAGGAAAAGGTAAGGGCTTCAGGCTGTTCACACCCATGGATCCTTTGTGAGCAGGTTAGTTAGCCTACACTGGATTTTATAGCATACTCTGTTTTCCAAAAATGGCCACACCAATATTCCACATCCACATGCTCTTCTTCCAATGTGCTACTGACAGTCCTCTAACATCAGGTACAGTCTACATTCCTCCCCCTTGAATCTGGACAGGACTGTGATGTCCAAGGCTAAATCATGAAAGGCAATACTTGTATTGGTTCAGCCTGGTCTCACATGCTTGTGTGTTCTCCCTTCCTCTTTTTTTTTTTTCCTCTTTCTCTCAGTATACATATCTCAGGAGACCTGAACCAATGAGTAAAAAAATCCTGGACATCCTTAAGCCTCTATAGTGGAGAGAGCTAAAAAGACATAGATATACACCAAGATACTGACTCTTCTCAGAAAAGGTATCAAGGTAAGTGAGTGAGCCAACCTTTATAAGCCCTGGCCTCCAAGCCAACCTAGCTAACTCCCAAGTAAAACAAAGAAAAGTTATCTCCAATTGAACCCTTCCCAGACTGATGATTCCTGAGCAAAGTAAGTTCAAGCCACTAAGTCTGGGGGCGGTCATTTGTTACATAGCCCTAGTAATAACCTAAAAATTTACTCAGGATAGGGGCACCTGGGTGGCTCATTCAGTTAAGTGTCTGACTTCAAATTAGCTCATGATCTCAGGGTCTTGGGATCCAGCCCTATGTAGGCCTCCCAATTCAGTAAGAAGTTTTTTCTTCCCTGGATTGCTCTGCTCCTCTCCCCTACCCAGGTCCATTAGCTTACTCTATCTCTCGCTCTCAAAAAAACATTTTTGTAAGAAGAGCTAAAAAATAAATAAATAAATAATTTAAAAAACCTTGAAGGACAGCAACTAAGATTTGGCAAAAGGAAGAGTTGGTTATGCATGTTGAGTATTCTGTGAAATCAGTTTCTTATAAAATATTCCTTATGTCTGGGGCACCTGGGTGACTCAGTTGTTAAGCAGCTGCCTTCGGTTTAGGTCATGATCTGGGGGTCCTGGGATCAAGCCCCGCACCATCAGGCTCTCTGCTCAGCAGGAAGTCTGCTTCTCTTCCTCTCCCATTCCCTTGCTTGTGTTCCCTCTCTCGCTCGCTCTCTCTGTGTCAAATAAATAAAATCTTAAAAAAAAATTCCTTATGTCTTCCATGGAAGATTTTATATTACCTTTTCACAATCATTTATGTTCAATCACTTTACCTATGAATGGTTTAGATTCAGTATCAATGAATGAATTATTTACCCTAATAAATACTGATGCATACTTCCATTAGGATGGACACAAAATATAATCTATCCTATTTTCAAAAAAGGTAGTTCTCTATTCCTCCAAAGTATAGACATATGAAATCTGGATGTTTATTAATACTCTATATACTAATATCAGAAGCTTTGAAAATCAAAGTATAAAAATAAATAATTTAAAAATGAAAATCCAAGTATATATAAAAATTATGAACAGAGATATATATTCTATATTACTTTTAATATAGAAAAAACAGAAACAATAATAAAAGAATAATTAAATTTATGGCAAAACTAAATTAAATCAGATACTATTCAGTTGTTATTAAATAACATGTTCCAGAAGATTAATGATATTAAGACATTATTTTGGGGGCACCTGGCTGGCTCAGTCAGAAAAGCATGCAACTCTTGATCTCAGGGTCAGGAGTCTGAGCCCCATACTGGGTGTAGAGATCACTAAAAATATATACATAAAAATTTAAATTTAGAAAAAAAGAAATTATTTTGAATATAAGTATAAAAGAAAAACATATAGAGAATGATCTTTCTTTCATAAGACAAAATAAAATACCCAGGAGTAGAAATAAAATACGAAAGGTTATATACAAAAATATTTAACAGTGATTATCTCTAGTGAGTTAAGAGGTGATTTTTATTTTCGTGTTCTCTTAGTTTCCAAATGTTTTATTTTTTTTTTAATAGGAATACAATGCAATTGTTAAAGGCAAGGGAAAAATATTAATATTTAAAGCTCCGGAAAAACCTCTCCTGTAGCCTCCTGATTAATAAATTACAGATTTAAATCTCTCACTCTAATATTGTATATGAATATAGGAGAAGCAGATTTCACATACAACTAACTACTCTCAATTTTTTCTACACTCACTTTTTTCTTAATGATTAACTAAAAAAAAAATAATGGAAGTCTTTTTGCAACAATCTCATCTATTCTTAGACAAATTTTAATCATGGTCTCAGCTGTGTACAATCAACAAAGATTCTAAGCTATTCATGATTCTGCAAAGCCTATAATTCCATTTACAAAAATCCAAATGGACTCCTAATACTCTCAAGTATTTTCAATAGTCTTCTAATACTTCAAAAAGTCAAATTTAAATTTTTAAGGCAAAAATGGGTTCTAAATCCCCCTTCAAGTTATATTTAAATACATTATCAGAACTCTAATAGCTTCCCCAAAAAAACTCAAGAACATTTGTTTTATTTATTAATGTTCAAACATAATACTAAACAAGCCCTTCAGCAGATCAAGTCACACAGCTTCTTTTAGGTTCACTTTATACATAATTAATTATAGTATAGCCTTCAAAAGAGAATGCTATCAAAAGCAGATAATCCAGGGGGAAAAAAATATACTGAAATCCACTGACAAGTTATACATTATGGACATATGCTCTTTAAATTGTTTAGACTGTGACCTCTGCCATGTTCTTAACAGAGAACTTCAAAAGCTTAATCTATTACTTGTTCAAATACTACATCGATACAAAGCTATTACTTAAGGGAAACTGGGGGTTTGCCAAAAGGTATAGCCGGGACTTACCAAAGAAGAATAAAAGTCTTAATTTTCAATATTCAGAATAGAGTAGCAACTTCCCCATGTATAAATCCAAAAACTGTGGATCTCCCCAAAGTATTCACACTCTTACTTCACATCTATCAAGAGATCAGTTGAATTAACTTGAATTCAGCTATTAAAAGGCCAAAAATAATTTAGTAGATAATTATGTTCCAGAGATTTAGCTACAAGGATATTGACTACAGCACTGTTCCTTTTTTTTTTTTTTTTAATTAAAAGCAACTCAAGTGGCACCTGGCTGGCTCAGTCACTAGAGCATGTGACTCTTGATCTCAGGGTCATGAGTTTAGTCCCACACTGGACATAGAGTTTACTCAAAACAAACAAACAAACAAACAAACTCAAAACAATGATAGGATATTGTTAAATTAACTGTGATGTACCCATATAACTGAATACAATGTAGTCATTAAAAATGTTTGCTATTGTGGGGCGCCTGGGTGGCTAAGTGGGTTAAAGCCTCTGCCTTCGACTCAGGTCATGATCCCAGGGTCCTAGGATCGAGCCCCACAACAGACTCTCTGTTCAGCAGGGAGCCTGCTTCCTCCTCTCTTTGCCTGCCTCTCTGCCTACTTCTAATCTCTGTCTGTCAAATAAATAAATACAATCTTAAAAAAAAAAAAAGTTTGCCATTGTTTCCCTGGTACTTATGCCTAGTATAGTGTCAAATACATGTTAAACATTCAATAAGTATCTACCCAACAATGCTTTAAAATCAGAAAATGATGTTCATAATATATAGTTAAATAGAAAAAGCAAATTATAAAACAGTATTCTGTGGTTTTCTATTTTTTAATATTTAAATATGTGTTTATTACAGATGAGGCACCTGGGTGGCTCAGTGGTAAAGCATCTGCCTTCAGCCCAGGTCATGCTTCCAGGGTCCTGGGATCAAGTCCCACATCAGGCTCCCTGCTCAGTGGAAAGACTGCTTCTCCCTCTCCCACTCCCCCTGCTTGTGTTCCCTCTCTCACTGTCTCTCTCTCTCTCTCTCTCTAATAAATAAAATCTTTAAAAAAAATTAAAAATATGTGTTTATTACAGATGGATATACAGACAGAAAAACTAGAAAGATATATGTCCAGGCATTAATTTTGGTTCCGTCTGGGTGGTCTCCTTTTCCCTCAACTCAATTTTCTAATTTCTCTACAACAAACTGCTTTTGCTTTAGAAATATTTTTGAAATACTTTAAACCCAAAATGTCGGGGTCCCTATACCCATCAAAGCTCTAATCCTTTCAGTAATTTATATCCATAGCTGCTTTGATAGAAAAAGCAATAATATAAATCACTAATAAAAATTTAGTATGCTAATTTTTAAGAAATTCTACATCTTTTAAAGATTTTATTTAGTTATTTGACAGAGAGAGATCACAAGTAGGCAGAGAGGCAGGCAGAGAGAGGGGGAAGCAGGCTCCCTGCTGAGCAGAGAGCCTGATGTGGGGCTTGATCCCTGGACCTTGAGATCATGACCTGAGCCGAAGCCCCTCTGCCTGCCACTCTGCCTGCTTGTGAACGTGCATTCTCACGCTCTCTCTCTCTCTCTCTGACAAATAAATAAATAAAATCTTTTAAAAAAAATTATCAGTACTAGGGCGCCTGGGTGGCTTAGGGGGTTAAGCCTCTGCCTTTGGCTCAGGTCATGATCTCAGGGTCCTGGGATCGAGGCCCACATCGGGCTCTCTGCTCAGCGGGGAGCCTGCTTCTCTCTCTCTCTGCCTGCCTCTCTGCCTACTTGTGATCTCTCTCTGTCAAATAAATAAATAAAATCTTTTAAAAAAAAAATTATCAGTACTAACCTCATGGTTTTTTCACAGATGTACAGATAAATACAGAAATACAGAGATATGTGTATCTGTATGGATTAGTATACAAAAATTTTTCTAGTCTTCTCTAGTGAGAGCCTAGAAACAATGACACCTCACAAGCAATGAGCACACCTAGTACCCAGACCTGGATTTCTAAATACTATTCTTCAATAAAAGAACCAGGGCTCCCTGAAATGTATCATGGAGTACCAGAAATAAGTGCAAAAAAAAAAAAAAAAAAAAAAAAAAAAAGGCAGCACGTTAAAAGGGCACAGGATCCAAACTGAAAGATCTTCCAAGACCTACGCTAAACATTTTGTTTCAATCAGAAAAGCCAATAATGCTATAATAAATTATAACCCATAGAATAAATACCCTTGAGTCCATATTAATAAAAATAGGTAATTGAATAAATAAATAAGAAGAAAAAAGGGGCAGCTCTCCCTTACAGATGAACTTCAAATAATAAATGCAGAGGGAATGAGGGAAATAGGAAATCACTAACAATGTCATATACACAGCTCTTGCAGGGCAGATCCACTGTTACATGGTAAAACAGTGGGTGAAGTTTAAAAAACAGTGTATCTGCATAGATTCAAAGTATCTCTCCCAAGATATCTATTTATTACAAAGTAAAGGAGTAACTTTACAACAGAATAACCAGATAGTGGCCATCTTAAGCAGGTAGTCAAGAATGACAACACCAGTAATAAGACCTATCATTATTGTATACTGTGTACTCTTGACAGGATACAGTAAGAAGGGAATATCATGTGATATTCTTTCTAAAAATCCATAACTTTAATCAAAAGAAACCTGGCGGCTCAGCTGGAAAAGCATGAGACTCTTGATTTGGGGTTTTGAGTTCAAGCCCCACATTGGGTATAGAGATTACTTTTTTAAAAAGGAAAAAGGGGCACCTGGGTTGCTCAGTGGATTAAGCCTCTGCCTTCGGCCCAGGTCATGATCTCAGGGTCCTGGGATTGAGCCCGCATTGGGCTCTCTGCTCAGCGGGGAGCCTGCTTCCCCCCCCTCTCTGTCTGCTGCTCTGCCTACTTGTTATCTCTCTCCCTCTGTCAAATAAATAAATAAAAATCTTTAAAAAAAAAAAAAAAAGAAAGAAAAGAAAAAGAAAAAAGGGAGACCAGAGACAAACCCAAACCGAAGTATATACAACAAAATACTGACAAAATCATAGTACTCTAAAAATGTATGATCATTAAAGAACAAAGACTGAAGAACTGTCATAGAATGAAGGAAATCAAGGAGATATGATGCCTAATGCAATGTGCGATCCTGGAATCGAGAAACAATATTAGTTAAAAAAAAAAAAAACTGAAGAAATCCAAATAATGTCTGTAGCTTAAAGTACTGTACCAAAGTTAATTTCTTAAATTTTGGTCATTATACTGTGGTTATATAGATTAACACTAGGGGAAGCTGAGTGAAGGGTAGATGTGAATGCTATACTATCTCTGTAAATTTTCTGTAAATCTGAAGTTAGTTGAAAATAAAAAGTTAAAAAAAATACTGTCATACATCTAAAAACAAGAAAGAGAAATATATTTACTCATATTATGAATATCTAATGGTGGACTTTCAACTTCATGAAGCAGCAACCAAAAACAGAGCGTTTCACTTCACTAGAGGTATTAAACACAAAAGAAGAGGTAGTCAACAGATATATTTAAAGCTGGGTATGACAGCAATGTAAGAATTTATTTTTATGCCCCCTCACTTATACCACTTAAGCCAAACCCAGAATTTTGAAAGAAATCATACCCAGAAATGTGAAGTAAGCCAAGGTAGAAAAGTACCTAAAGACATGCTCTGTTCGGTCTTGTCTGTATGCTCTTGATTCCCTCCCATAGCCGTCATTATGAATTCTTCACTTTATTCCATGAAATATGCCAAATTAAAGTTCTCTGTGCCAAATTAAAAGTCCTCTATGCATAATTTGGAATGCTTCAGAAAAAAGTGTCTAATAAATTATGAGGATATGAGGAAGTAGAGATGCAACAAGGGGGGTTAGGGGGGTAGGAGAAGAATAAATGAAACAGGATGGGATTGGGAGGGAGACAAACCATAAGTGACTCTTAATCTCACAAAACAAACTGAGGGCTGTTGGGGGAGGGGGGTTGGGAGAGGGGGAGTGGGGTTAGGGACATTGGGGAGGGTATGTGCTATGGTGAGTGCTGTGAAGTGTGTAAACCTGGCGATTCACAGACCTGTACCCCTGAGGATAAAAATACATTATATGTTTATAAAAAAATAAATTAAAAAGTTAAAAAAAATTATGAGGTATATCAGGGAACTACTGTGTTTAAATCACAAAATTCTAGAGAAAAAAGATAACCTTTCTTAAAAGAAACTAAATTTTTGAAACACTTCCAACATAAGTAGAAAATTCACTTTGCTTCTTTTGCTACTATTTGCTTACACGGAAGGAAGGAAGGAAGGAAGGGAAAGAGAGAGAGAGAGAGAGAAAGAAAGAAAGGAGGGAGGGAGGGGAAGGGGAAGAGAACGGAGGAAGAAAAGAAGAAGGGAAGGAAAGAAGGAAGAAATTTTAATAGGTATTTCAATTAGTAATTTTCAACACATGACTTGAGCACTTCTCTCTGTCTACAGTAGTACAATGAATGAATGTGAGGTATGCTAATATATCCAGTTATCAAAAAAATAAAGAAATGCTGGGCTATGTTTTATACAAAATCTAAAACAAGGCTAGAAAGTATACTGACACATCTTACAATGATTTAAACAAGGCAGATCCCAGAAAGTGTTTCTTTCTTTGTTAACCTTTGAATTAATTAGGATATACCATTTCCTGCAAAACACTAATTAGTTAAGGTTTTATAACATTTTAAGTTTTTATTAAAAAGACAAAATAATTTCAATATTGGTAACTCTAAAGATAATATATAGATTAAAAGCAAAACTAATGCATACCTTATGTAACTCTGAAGATGAAGACTTTTTCCTTTTTCCTTCTGTGACAATTTCTACAAAGACACGGTAAAAATTATCATTTAACATCTAAATGAAATAAACAATGTGATAAAATAAACCCTTTCATAGCCATCCTTTGTTTTAAAGTAACTTGCTAGAGTTAGAATTTACATTGATACATTTTACAGAACCTAATAGACTAAACATAAAGGTCAAAAAATAATCAGAAGAATAGCAAATTCTCACAAAATGCCTTCATTAAATAATATGTGTATGATGACAATAGAAAAAAGAAAATGCGGCTCTAAGAACTAAATAATATATTCCCTGGAAAAAGTCCAATAGGTGTTTAATAAATGCTATTTGAACCATGTGACCTGATAAACATTTGTAATAGGGGAGGTTGCAGGAAGGAAGGGTTAAACAAAAGGTAAGAGGTATGTTTAGAATATTCTACAAAAAGACTTCCAGTTCTACTACATATCTAGGCATCTCGGCAACTAGGAACAGTTTAACTGTCTCCTCACCAACATTTTTCAAACTTCCTGTGGATTTTTCCTTTATGATTCTTTCATTTAATCAGCAAATATTTACTGAATGTCTATTATGTGCCTGGCATGTTAGGCAGTAGGGATAGTGTAATAAGCAAATTAAACACAGTCTAAGCTTTTCAGGAACTTATAATTTACTGGAATATATCACAGATTTCATAATAAAAATTAACAGTACAAATCCATCCATATATGGTCACTTACTTAAAAAAAGGTATCACTACAATTAGGTAAGAAAGAGATTATCTTTATAGTAAGTAATGCTGAAGCAATCTGATAACCAAAAGGGAAATAATAAAGCTTGACCTCTACCTCACACTATAAACAAAAGTTAATTTTAAATGGATCATAGATTTAAATGCCAAAGATAAAACAAATAAAGCTTCTACAACAAAAAGGAGGGGAATAACTTCATGACCTTAGGGTAGGCAAAAATTTCTTAAACAAGACATAATTAGCATTAGCCATAAAGGAAAAGATTAATAAACTTAACTTCATTAAAACTCATCAAACCTCATCATTAAGAGAGTAAGAAGTCAAGCCACAGACTGGAAGATTATTATTTATCATACATTTATCCACATACAGCATGGGGACAGTTAATAATACTATATAATACATACATCTGTCAAAGGACTCAGACCAAAATTATAAAGAACTACAAAGCAAAGGCAAGACAACAAATCTTCAAGATGGGCAAAAGCCTTGAAATGAGAGTACCTGAGGAGAGAAAGAATACTGACTAGAACAGGATACAAATAAGCCTTCTGAGATGCTGGAAATGTTCTATGTCTTGATTTAGGTGACTGTTACACAGTATTTTTATACAAGTACAAAAAGTCATCAAACTATACTAAAGATATGTGTACCATGCTGTACTACTTCAACTTAAAAACAAAACAAAAAAAGCTTTAAAAACAACAGCTATAACAAATGGACTATACCTAATTCAAAAATCTATACAGCTGCAATAATTTCTCTAAGTTCATAATACATAGCAGTAATTCACTACAGGTATACTTCATACCACAATAAAGTATCACAATAAAGTGAGTCAAAAGAATTTTTTGGTTTCCTGGTACATATCAAAGTTATGTCTAGACTCTACTGAAGTTTATTACGTGTGCAACAGGACTATGTCTAAAATAATCATACACATACCTTAATTAAAAACACCTAATTGCTTAAAAATGCTAACCATCTTCTGACCTTTCAGCATGTCTTAGGGAATAGGGAGGCCCGAGGAGAAGAACAGACAGAGAACAGCCAGTCAGTAGAGCAATCAGAACACACACACATTTATTAAGTTTGGTGTCTTATATGGGTGTGGTTCGTGGCACCCTAAAACAATTCACAAAAGTAACATCATAGATCACTGATCACCAATCACCATAACAACTATAATAATGGAAGTTTGAAATACTGCAAGAACTACCAGCATGTGACACACAGACATGAAGCAAGCAAATGCCATTGGAAAAATTGTGCCACAAAGTTTCAATTTGTAAAAAACGTATTATCTGCAAAACACAATAAAGCAAGCACAATAAAACAAGACATGCCTATATATGCATTTCCTGAAACAAACACTAATATAAAAATTATCTAACCTCAGGGCGCCTGGGTGGCTCAGTGGCTAAAGCCTCTGCCTTCCAGCTCAGGTCATGATCCCAGGGTCCTGGGATCGAGCCCCACATTGGGCTCTCTGCTCCGTGGGGAGCCTGCTTCCTCCTCTCTCTCTGCCTGCCTCTCTGCCTAGTTGTGATTTCTCTGTCAAATAAATAAAATATTAAAAAAAAAATTATCTAACCTCTATATTTAAGCTTTTGATAATTTTAAATTATTTCCAGTAATGTAGCATTCCTTAGACTACCAAAAATAAAAATGTTTAAATAAATGCTAAGAAAGCCCTTACTTTTACTCAAAAAGTTGAAAATAGCGCTACCCTATGACCCAGCAATTGTACTACTGAGGGTTTATCCCAAAGACACAAATGTAGTGATCCCAAAGGGGCCCCTGCACCCAATGTTTATAGCAGCAATGTCCACAATGGCCAAGCTATGAAAGAACCCAGATGTCCATCAACATATGAATGGATAAAGAAGATATGGTGTACACATCTGGTGTATATATGTGGTGTGTGTACACACACACACACGAATATTATGCAGCCATCAAAAACATGAAATCTTGCCATTTGCAAAGATGTGGATGGAACTAGAGGGTATTATGCTAAGTGAAATAAGTCAGTCAGAGAAAAATAATTATCATATGATCTCTCTGATATAAGGAACTGAGAGGCAGGGTGGGGGGGCATAGGGGGAAGGGAGGGAAAAATGAAACAAGATGGGCCAGGGGAGACAAACCATAAAAGGCTCTTAATCTCAGGAAACAAACTGAGGGTTGCTAGAAGGGAGGAGGGACGGACAGGGTGGCTGGGTGATGGACATTGGGGAAGGTATGTACTATGGTGAGTGCTATGAGTGGTGTAAGCCTGATGATTCACAGACCTGTATCTCAAAACAAAAAATACATTATATGTTAATTAACATAATAATATATAATTATATATATGTTATTGTTATTAATATTATATTGTATGTATAATAATGTAATATTAATATAATTTATATTACATATAATTATATTAATATAATTGTAATTTATAGATTAATACTCCCAAACTCACTCATGAGTTAAAAATGCATCTATCAAAAAAAAAAAATGCAGCTATCCTGTTTTACAGCGTTGTTTCCTTATTTCCTTTAAAATTAATATTCTTGGGGCGCCTGGGTGGCTCAGTGGTTTAAGCCTCTGCCTTCGGCTCAGGTCATGATCTCGGGGTCCTGGGATCGAGCCCCACATCGGGCTCTCTGCTCCGCGGAGAGCCTGCTTCCTCCTCTCTCTGCCTGCCTCTCTGCCTACTTGTGACCTCTCTCTCTGTCAAATAAATAAATAAAATATTTTTAAAAAATAAACTTAAATAAATAAATAAATAAAATTAATATTCTTGTGACTTCCCACAATTTTAGGGGTTTTTATAATTGAGCTATTCCATCTTATATACATTGGCTTGGGGGCATTTAAAGAAACATATGATGTGCCTCTTGGGATTATCTGCTATAGTGTGGTACTCAAAAATTAACAATTTTAAAGTTTGACAACCTAAATTTCTATCCTGGCTTTCTTGTGACTTTTGAGACTCTAAAACAAAGAAGAATATCCAACTTTTCAATTAAGATTAAAGTGAGATGGCCTATATCATTTAGCATGTGTCTGGCATATAGTTAGTACAAAATAAATGGTAATTATTATTTTAACAGTTTATACTGAAATATTACTCTTTAAGAGACCACAGTATATTAGTATTAGCACACAGGAAAATCTAATTATTCTCATTCTAAATACATGAGTCAAACAGTTGAAAAACATGACTTTTTCCCAAGTAGACTGTGGAAGCACTCACTCACTCATTTACTCCACAAGCATTTAGTTAAGATAATAATGGTTACCATTGCCAGCCACTAGGCTAAGTACCCAAATTATTTTTATTTAGTCTTTATGAAAGCCTTCTTAGATCAGCAACAGTATTATCACCATTTTACAGATGAAAAATTTATGTCTGAAGAACCCAAATAGCCTCTGCCTTCGGCTCAGGTCATGGTACCAGGGTCCTGGGATCAAGCCCCGCATCAGGCTCTCTGCTCCGCGGGGAGCCTGCTTCCTCCTCTCTCTGCCTAGTTGTGATTTCTCTCTGTCAAATAAATAAAATATTAAAAAAAAAAAAAAGAACCCAAATAACTCTCCCAAAGTCACCATGTTGATTCATTACTGATCTAATACCAGAGGTAGCTATCTTTTTTTTTAAGATTTTATTTATTTATTTGACAGAGAGACACACAGCGAGAGAGGGAACACAAGCAGGGGGAGTGGGAGAGGGAGAAGCAGGCTGCCCGCTGAGCAGGGAGACTGATGCAGGGCTCCATCCCAAGAGTGTGGGATCAGACGCTTAGCTGACTGAGCCACCCAGGCACCCCCAGAGGTAGCTTTCTTAACCAGTACACTCCAGGCATGTCGGATGCTTTGGGGATATAAGATTAATAAGACAGTCGCCGTGTCGTAGTTAACAGAGTAACAGCAGAAGTTAAAACAATTTAGGAAGCTAAAATATATGATGGAAACTAGTATAAATATCATGTAAGAAGTGCTAAGACCCATGGAAGTTCAGAAATAGATATGATTTGTTCTAAGTTTGAGTTAATTAGGATATAGTTCTTGGAAAGACACAACTGAACTGAGCTTTGAAGTTTTAGATAATGAGCAAATTTTAGATAGGCAGAAATGGATGAAAGAACAGTACATTCCAGGTGCACGCAAGAGGTGAGTTATCATTATTAAGAAATACAAAGTAGGATAAAGCAACCCATATTAGCCTTCTAAATTATTAAAGAATCCTATTAGAGTTACCCACCTCAAAGGCAGTTTTGAGACAACACCAAAATAACAAAATTCCAATCTGGATCTTTGAAGCTACAAATCCTACCCATAACCCATTCCCTGAGTTATCATGTCTCTCTTATCTACTTTCCAATTCTCTGTCTTCCATCATCAGACCTGGGAATCACATTCACCACCCCAGATGTCAGTCCCCACAGCTATTGTCTTGCTGGTCTCTCATGTTTTATGTATTCAATTCTACCCATCATCCACATTCTTCTCCATCTCTTCCCTTGCCCACTAAATTCCTTTCCAGAATCAGTATAACGTTCTTAAATTCTGAATCTTTTCCTGGAGCATTTCCTCCACCTTAGTTTACCTGAATCCTAGCTTTTTACTGACTATGCTAATTTTTTAAAGTTCTCTCAAGATTCTTCTCACACTTATAAAATCAGGAGTATGGATTAACAATTTCCTCCTCCCACCACCACTTCCAATTAATATTTTATCTTTATTCCAATAATTCTTCTTTAAAATTCCCCTAAGTTTATTATATTACCTTAGCTATATTTGTGATTGCCATGTACTGACCAATACCCTCTCCAACATTCCCAGAATTCTCTGATACTTGATTCATAGTTTTCTAGATAGGCAGAAATTTAAATAAAAATAAAAATAAAAATCTCTAAAATTTACCATCATTGTGAAGCTCTAAAACGTCCATAAATCAACTCCCTCAAAACAAGAGACATGTCAATTTACTCCAACAAACTTCTACATATCCTCATTTCAACAACATACATTTGTGAATGGACTTAAGGAATATTGTTAGTCTACGGCCATACCACCCTGAACGCGCCCGATCTCGTCTGATCTCGGAAGCTAAGCAGGGTCGGGCCTGGTTAGTACTTGGATGGGAGGAATATTGTTATACTTCTCAAGTACTCAGAAGCGAACTACATTCTACATCCCACAGTTCTTTGACATTTCATTTCCTCACTCACAGTGAACCCATGTTTTGCCCCATGTCTTGTCCTACCCTTTAACCTTAATTAAAACTAAATTCGTTTTTTTCCAAATTCTTGCTGCTAGATTCCATAGCACTGCTGAAGAAAGTCACATAATAGTAACTGCAACTACTGTTACTACTAGCAGTAGTAGTAGTACTATAAAACTTACACTTACTAGTAGTAGTAGTACTACAAAACTTACACTTGTTTCAGTGACTTTCAAAATTACTTAACAATTCCTTTATTCATGCCTAATTGACCACCTAGTCCATTTTGAGCTACCAATACCATTTGACAGTCCTTTTCCAAAGATTATTTTTCCTTACTTTGCATAGAAGCATGACTATAATAGCCTTAACTTCTCAAAATTCTATGTATTTTTATCCATCTTCCCTTTCTGCATATCTCAAGAAACTATCTTTTTATTCCAATCTCCCCGTTTCTTCTGAAACCTCACCCCGCCAATTATCTCCTACTTACTATCTTTCTCTCTCTACTCACCCCTTTCCCACTCCCTACCAACTTGATTTAAGTCTCTAGAGTCTATGAAAAAAAATTCCTTTCTACCTAATTTCCTACTCCAACTTGTTTCAGAAAATTTTTTTAATCCTATTTTTCTTGTTTCATTCAGCCTCTTAAAATCTGGCTTTTGTCCCTACTACAACCAGTGGTCAAATTGACCTCCTAACTGCCAAAGTCAGGACCCTCACACTATTTTACCTCTAATCTACATTGCTTTTCACTCTCCTGCCTTGCTTCCCAAACCTCTCTTTCCTGATTTGCCCAGCTGCCTACCAATGTCTATTCCTCCCTACTTTGAAGACTTTTCTTAATCTATATCACCTGTGTGTAATCCTATTCATTCCCATGGCTTCAGCTAATATCTACACAAATAATGTAACTTTTAATCATGATTAATTACAAATTCTGATATTGAACTACAATCATGGCTCATTACACTTACAATGCAAATGATGCAGACATCACCTGAGCCTACTGAAAAAAGTTGTATCAGCATGGGACACTCAGATCCTCAAGATGACACTGGACAGAGGGAAGAGTTTCAAAATCAAGCAAGTTTGAACAACAGTGCATGCTCAGTTACTCTCCTGAAGAGGCACAGTGTACAACAGCAAAAGGCTCTATAAATCCTGCAATAAATAAAATTTTCTTATTTTAATCATATTTTTAATCATATTTAATCAATCATATTTGCCCAGAGAAACTTATTTTTCCCAAGTAAGACTACCTAATGTCCTGTGGCAGTAAAAGAAGATAAAATTACATATTTTGTAATTAGAAAGACCAGATTTTGAATCTTAGCTGTTTATTGCTTGCTATTGCTAATGGTTGTTTACCCTCCCTAAAATCCAATTTCCTCCTCTGTAAATCAGAAATAATAACCACCTTATGCGGCTTCTGAAAGAACTAAAGTTTGTAAAATTCTCAGTACACTGCTTGCTACCGAAGTACTCAAAAAAAAAAAAAAATGTATCCTTAACTTAAATGAGAGTGCCTGTGCTAGCAAGATGGCAGAGGAGTAGAAGACCTAAATTTCATATGGTCCCAGGTATTCAGCTAGATAGTTATCAAACCATTCTGAACACCTATGAACTCAACAGGAGATGGAAGAAAAGAATAGCAGCAACTCTATGAACAGAAAAGCAATGACTTTTTGGAAGGTGGGACATGCGGAGAAGTGAATCGGAGGCAATACACTGAAAGACAGACTGCAGGGCGGGAGAAAGCCTCCATCAGCCAGCTACCAGCCAAGTGATAGAGCAGCAGCACACAAAATCAGAACTTTTAGAAGTCTACTCTGAGGAGGGAGGTTGCTCCAGTGGCTAAGCAGGGGTGGAATCCTCCCTGGGAGAGTCTGGTTTCAGGACCCTCGGGGTCAAAGAAAGACTGAGGGTGCCTGAGTGGGGCAGAGCTCCCATGTACTGAAGTGGGGAAGCTGGCCATAGTAAGCCAAGGAGTGAGTTCTCAGCTCAGGGTTGCCATAAACTGTGATCTGCAGCACAGTTCAGCCCAACAAGTGGCAGATCCAGGAAGACTCTGCTTCTTCCCCTGGGAGGAGTGGCATGAAGCACAGCACAGGAATCTGCTGGGTTTGGAGACTCCAAATGAGGTCATGTGCCAGAGATAGAAATGCTCAGTCACAATCCAGGTGAGCACAGACTGTGGCCGGAGACCAGGGAAGCAGGAGTGATTAACTGCTTTTCTCTAGGGTGCACTGAGGATTGAGGTGCAAACTCTCAGCTCCTCAGGGACTAGAGATTGGGAGGCTGCCATTTTCATTCTTGTCCTCTAAAGCTGCATGAAAAGCCTTCAGGGAACAAAAGCTATCGAGAACAAACCCAAGCAAAGTACTTAGCCTCGTCCCTGGCCATGGTGGTGCAATTCCTCCTGGACCAAAGACATTCAAGAATCACTGCAACAGGCCCCTCCCTGAGAAGATCAGCAAGAACATCAAGCCAAGACCAAGTTTACTGATAAATGAGAACTGCAAAACTCCAACACTAGGAGAATACAGTGCATAGAATTCATGGCTTTTTCCCCATGATTCTTTAGTCTTTCAAAGTTAATTTTTTAACTTTATTTTTTATTTTCTATTTCATTTTTCTTTGAGCTTTTCTTCTTTTTCAATGAGCTTCTTATCTTATCAATTCCAATTTTAAAATATTTTTTAATTTTCTTTTCTAAAGTCATATTCTACCCCTTCATTCTATTTAACCTTATTTTTTGTATAAATATAAGTTTTTCTTTCTTTAAAATTTTGGGATGCAGTTGCTTTTAACAGGCCAAATTATACCCTAAATCTAGTGTATGACTTTGTTCTATTCACCCATCTGATTACATTTTCTCCTTCTTATTTTTTTTAATTTTTCTTCTTTCTTTTTTCAACCAACTTAGTATCTTATTGATTCATTATTTTAAATCTTTTTTAATTTTCATTTTTACAATCATATCCCATCCCTTCATTGTATTTACCCTGACTTGGGGGTATTTGTAAGTTTTTCTTTCTTTAAAATTTTAAGAGTTAGTTTCTCCTAGCACACCAAAATTCAACCAAAATCTAGTGTGTGGCTCTGTTCTTTTCAACAGCCTGGTTATATTCCTTTTTTTTTTTTTTTTCCTTTCCCCCAGTTTTGGGTCTCTTCTGATTTGTTTAGTGTATATTTCTCTGGGGTCACTGTTTCCCTTTTAGTATTTTGTTTTCTCATTCACCTATTTTTCTCTAGACAAAATGACAAAACAGAAAAACTCACTTAAAAAAAAAACAAAAACAAGAGGCAGTACTAACTGCCAGTGACCTAATTGACATGGACATTAGTAAACTATCAGAATTAGAGTTCAGAATGACAATTATAAAGATACTAGCTGGACTTGAAAAAAAGCACAGAAGATACTAGAGAATTCCTCTCTGGAGAAACAAAACCTAACCAAGTTGAAATCAAAAAAGCTATCAATGAAATGCAACCAAAAATATAGGCTCTAACTACTAGGATAAGTAAGGCAGAAAAGAGAATCAGTGATACAGAAGACCAAATGATGGAGAATAAAGAAGCTCAGACAAAGAGAGATAAACAACTACTGGGTCACCATGGGAGAAGTCAAGAGACAAATGATACCATAAAGCGAAACAATATTAGAATAATTGGGATCCCGGAAGAAGAAGAAAGACAGAGGGGCAGAAGATATATTGGAGCAAATTATAGCAGAGAACTTCCCTAATCCCGGGAAGGAAACAGGCATCAAATTCTAGAACCTCCCCTCAAAATCAATAACAGGTCAACACCCCAAATTTAATAGTAAAATTTTAAAATTTCAGAGACAAAGAGAAAATCCTGAAAGCAGCTCAAGAAAAGAGGTCTGTACCCTGTAACAGTAGAAATATTAGCTTGGCAGCAGACCTATCCACAGAAAACTGGCAGGCCAGAAAGGACTGGCATGATATATTCAGGGCACTAAACGAGAAAAATATGCACCCAAGAATACTATATTCAGCTAGTCTGTCATTAAAAATAGAAGGAGAGATAAAAAGCTTCCAAAACAAACAAAAACTAAAAGAGTTTGCAATCAACAAACCAGCCCTACAAGAAATATTAAAAAGAGTCCTCTAAACAAAGAGAAAGCCTAAAAGTAACACAGATCAGAAAGAAACAGAGACATTAACAGTCACCTTACAGGCAATACAATGGCACTAATTTCATATTTTTCAATAGTTACCTGAATGTGAATGGGCTAAATGCCCCAATCAAAAGACACAGGGTATCAGAATGGATAAAAAAACAAGATCCATCAATATGCTGTCTGCAAGAAACTCATTTTAGAACCAAAGACACCTCCAGATTTAAAGTGAGGGGGTGGAAAATAATTTCCCATGCTAATGGACAAAAAAGAAAACTGGGGAGGCAATCTTTATAGCAGACGAATTAGAATTTAAACCAAAGACTACAATAAGAGATGAGGAAGGACACTATATCATACTTAAAGGGTCTGTCCAAAAAGAAGATCTAACAATTTTATATATCTATGCCCCTAACATGGGAGCAGCCAATTATATAATCCAATAAATAACAAAATCAAAGAAACACATCAACAATCATACAATAACAGTAGGGGACTTTAACATCCCCCTCACTTTTGAAATGGACAGCTCATCTAACCAAAAGATCAATAAGGAAAGAAGAGCTTTAAATGACACACTGAACCAGATGGATTTCACAGATATATTCAGAACATTCCATCCCAAAGCAACAGAATACACATTCTTCTCTAATGCATGTGGAACATTCTCCAGAATAGATCACACTCTGGGTCAAAAATCAGTCTCAACCAGTACCAAAAGACTGGGATCATTTCCTGCATATTTTCAGACCACAATGCTTTGAAACTAAGACTCAACCACAAGATGAAAGTTGGAAAGAACTCAAATACATGGAGGCTAGACCATCTTACTGAAGAATGAACGGGTCAAATAGGAAATTAAAGAAGAATTTATAAAAATTCATGGAAACATACGAAAACACAACTGTTCAAAATCATTGGGATGCAGCAAAGGCAGTCCTCAGTGGAAAGTATATAACAGTACAAGTCTTTCTCAAGAAACAAAAAAAGGTCTCAAGTACACAATTTAATCCTGCACCTAAAGGAGATGGAGAAAGAACATCATATAAAGCCTAAACCCAGCAGGAGAAGGGAAATAATAAAGATCAGAGCAGAAATCAATGAAATAGAAACCAAAAGAATAATAGAACAGCTCAACGAAACTAGGAGCTGGTTCTTTCAAAGAATTACTAAGATTGATAAACTCCTGACCAGACTTATCAAAAACAAAATAGAAAGGACCTAAATTAATAAAATCACAAATGAAAGAGGAGAGATCACAACCAATATCAAAGAACTACAATTACAAGAACATATTATGAGCAACTATATGTCAACAAATTAGACAATCTGGCAGAAATGGATGCATTACTATAGACATATAAACCACCAAAACTGAGCTAGGAAGAAATAGAAAACTTGAACAGGCCCATAACCCATAAGGAGATTGAAGCAGCCATCAAAAAATCTCCCAACAAACAAGACCCCAAAGACAGACAATTTCCCAGGGAAATTCTACCAAACATTTAAAGAATTATTACCTGTTCTTCTGAAACTGTTCCCAAAAAAATAGGAATGGAAGAAAAACTTCCAAACTCATTTCATGAGGCCGCATTACCTTGATCCCAAAACCAGACAAAGTCCTCATCAAAAAGGAGAATTACAGAGCAATATCCCTCATCAACATGGATGCTAAAATCCTCACCAAAATACTAGCCAAAAGGATCCAGCAATATATTAAAAGGATTATTCACCATAATCAAGTAGGATTTATTCCTGGACTGCAAGCTTAGTTCAACATCTGCAAATCAACCAATGTGATACACAACATTAATAAAGGAAAAAAAAAGAACTATATGATACACTCAGTAGATGAGCATTTGACCAAGTGAAGCATGCTTTCTTAATTAACTCTTCAAAGTGTAGGAATAGAGGGTACATACCTCAATATCATAAAAGCCACCTATAAAAAACCCACAGCAAATATCATTCTCAATGGGGAAAACTGAGAGCTTTTCCCTTAAGGTCAGGCATATGGCAGGGATGTCCACTCTCACTACAGCTTTTCAATATAGTACTATAAGTCCTACCTCAGCAATCAGACAACAACAAGAAATAAAAGGCATCCGAATCAGCAAAGAAGAAGTCAAACTCTCACTCTTTGCAGATGATGTGATACTTTATGTGGAAAACCCAGAAGATTCCATCCCAAAACTTCTAAAATTCATACAGGAATTCAGTAAAGTGGCAGGGTATAAAATTGATTCACAGAAATCAGTGCATTTCTACACACCAACAGTAAGACAGAAGAAAAATAAATTAAGGAGTCAATTCCATTTGTAATTGCACCCAGAATCATAAGATACCTAGGAATAAATCTAGCCAAAGATGCAAAGAATCTGTACTCAGAAAACTATAAAGTACTCATGGAAGAAATTGAGGAATACACAAAGAAATGGAAAAACGTTCCATGCTCATGAACTGGGAGAACAAATACTGTGAAATTGTCTATGATACCTAGAGTAAATCTACACATTTAACGTAATCCCTATCAAAATACCATTAACTTTTTTCACAGAAATGGAACAAATAATCCTAAAATTTGTATGGAACCAGAAAAGACCCCAAATTGCCAGAGGAATGTTGAAAAGAAAAACAAAGATGGTGGCATCACAATTCCAGACTTCAAGCTCTATTACAAAGCTGTAATCATCAACACACAATGGTACTGGCACAAAAACAGACACATAGATCCGTGGAACAGAACAGAGAACCCAGAAATGGACCCTCACCTCTATGGTCAACTAATCTTCAACAAAGCAGGAAAGAATGTCCAATGGAAAAAAGACAGTCTCTTCAACAAATGGTATTGGGGAAAATTGGACAACCACATGCAGAAGAATGAAACTGGACCATCTCCTTACACCACACACAAAGAGATTCAAAATGGATGAAAGACCTCAATGTGAGAGAGGAATCCTTCAAAATCCTTGAGAACACAGGCAGCAACCTCGTCGACCTCAGCTGTAGGAACTTCTTCCTAGAAACACTGCCAAAGGCAAGGGAAGCAAGGGCAAAAATGAACTATTGGGACTTCATCATCAAAAGCTTTTGCACAGCAAAGGGAACAGTCAACAAAACCAAAAGACAGCTGACAGAATGGGAGAAGATATTTGCAAATGACATATCAGATAAAGGGCTAGTATCCAAAATCTATAAAAAACTTAGCAAATTCAACATGCAAAGAACAAATAAACCAACCAGGAAATGGGCAAAAGGCATGAACAGACATTTCTGCAAAGAAGACATCCAGATGGCCAACAGACACATGAAAAAGTGCTTAACATCACTCCGCAACAGGGAAATATAATCAAAACCACAATGGGGGCGCCTGGATGGCTCAGTTGTTAAGCGTGTGCCTTCGGGTCAGGTCACGATCCCAGGGTCCTGGGATCCAGCCCCACATCAGGCTCCCTGCTCCAAGGGAGAGCCCGTTTCTTCCTCTCCCACTCCTCTGCCTGTGTTCACTCTCTCTCTCTGTCTCTCTCTCTGTCAAATAAATAAATAAAATCCTAAAAAAAAATAAAAAACAAAACAAAAAACACAATGAGATGCTACCTCACACCAGTCAGAATGGCTAAAACTATCAAGTCAGGAAACAACAGGTGTTGGCAAGAATGTGGAGAAAGGGGAACCCTCCTAACAGCATTGGTGGGAATGCAACCTGGTGCAGCCACATTGGAAAACAATGTTTTTGGGGGTTTTTTTGTTGGTTTTTTTTTTTAAGATTTTATTTATTTATTTGACAGACAGAGATCACAAGCAGGCAGAGAGAGAGGAGAAAGCAGGCTTCCCACGGAGCAGAGAGCCCGATGCGGGGCTCGATCCCAGAACCCTGGGATCATGACCTGAGCTGAAGGCAGAGGCTTTAACCCACTGAGCCACCCAGGCGCCCCGGAAAACAATGTTTTTGAGGTTCCTCAAAAAGTTGAAAAAAGAGCTACCCCATGACCCAGCAATTGCACTACTGGGTATTTGCCCCAAGGATACAAATGTAGTGACCTGAATGGGCACCTGCACCCCTATGTTTATAGCAAAATGTCCACGTTTGGCAAACTATGGAAAGACACCAGATGTCCATCGATAGTAGATGGATAAAGAATATGTGGTATACACACACACACACCCCACAGGAATATTACACAGCCATCAAAAAATGAAATCTTGCCATTTGCAATGTGGACGGAACTAGAAGAATATTATGCTAAGCAAAGTAAGTCAGTCAGAGAAAGATAATTATCATATGATCTCGCTGACATGTGAAATTTGAGAAACAAGGCAGAGGATCATGGGAGAAGAGAGGAAAAAATGAAATGGGACGAAACCAGAGAAGGAGACAAACCATAAGAGACTTTCAATCTCAGGAAACCAACTGAGGGTTACTGGAGTGGAAGGGTGGGGGTGGTGGGATAGGTGGCTGGGTGATGG
Organism: Meles meles; assembly: GCF_922984935.1. Lineage (NCBI taxonomy): Eukaryota > Metazoa > Chordata > Mammalia > Carnivora > Mustelidae > Meles > Meles meles. The sequence goes on along the minus strand of NC_060069.1, from coordinate 113,487,897 downwards.
ATCTTAGGGAGGTATGTGAGCACTATGAATTGTGTAAGACTAGTGAATCACAAACCTGTACCCTTGAAGCAAATAATACATTACAGGCTAATAAAAATAATTTAAAAGAAAAAAAGAGGGGTGCCTGGGTGGCTCAGCAGTTAAGCACCTGCCTTCAGCTCAGGTCATGATCTCAGGGTCCTGAGATCGAGCCCCATATTGGCCTCCTACTCAGCAGAGAGCCTGCTTCTTCCTCTCCCACTCCTCCTGCTTGTGCTCCCTCTCTCACTATGTCTCTCTCTGTGAAATAAATACATAAACCTTTAAAAAATAAATAAAAAATAAAAATAAAAAAGAATGTAAAATTCCACCAAAAAACTAACAGAATCAACACAGATTTCCAAGGATGTTGCCTGAAGCAATCAGTTGAAAACCTGAAATTCACTTGAACTATCCTGTTTAATTCAAAGATTCATTTGAGGGGCGCCTGGGTGGCTCAGTGGGTTAAAGCCTCTGCCTTTGACTCAGGTCATGATCCCAGGGTCCTGGGATAGGGCCCCGCATCGGGCTCTCTCCGAGGGAGCCTGCTTCCCCCTGTCTCTCTCTCTCTCTGCCTCTCTGCCTACTTGTGATCTCTGTCAAATAAATTAATTAAATCTTTAAAAAAAAAGATTCGCTATCGTGAGTGCTGTGAAGTGTGTAAACCTGGCGATTCACAGACCTGTACCCCTGGGGATAAAAATACATTATATGTTTATTAAAAAAAAAAAAAAAAATTTGGAAGGGGAGGCGAACCATAAGAGACTATGGACTCTGAAAAACCACCTGAGGGTTTTGAAGGGTCAGGGGTGGGAGGTTGGGGGAACAGGTGGTGGGTAATGGGGAGGGCACGTTTTGCATGGAGCACTGGGTGTTGTGCAAAAAGAATGAATACTGTTACGCTGAAAAAATAAAATGGAAAAAAAAAAGATTCATTTGAAAATTGTTATCTATGACTTTATTACACTTTTATTGTTGTTAAAAGTTTCTAATGGTCATTCTCCCTTGAGTGACCCACACATTTAACTATTATTTCATTCAACTGTTAGTAGACCAGTCTCTGGTGTCAGATTTTTTAACCTGTGTCCCACTTAGTTTACTGATTTTGATATGCAGTGAACTTGCAAGTAAGGTATTCATGCTCATTGGGGTTACAAATAATTTTAAAATACAGATTCAATATATTCTGAGAAAATGTATGAGAAGCTTCTCATGGGTGAACTTTAGCAACAGATTTTGTAATTTCTCCTCTCAGTGTTCAGAGGTGTTTTGTGCTTAATTCCTGATTCCATGGCCACATTCCAGAAAAGTAAGGTAATCAGAGCTTTTGTAATTCTTTTACTTACAACATTTTTCCTTCAATTTTAAAATATTTACCAATTCATGGGAATGCAAGCTTGTGCAATCACTCTGGAAAACAGCATGGAGGTTCCTCAAAAAGTTGAAAATAGAGCTACCCTATGATTCAGCAATTGCACTACTGGGTATTTACCCTAAAGATACAAATGTAGTGATCCAAAGGGGCACATCCACCCAAATGTTTATAGCAGTGATGTTCACAATAGCCAAACTATGGAAAGAACCTAGATGTCCATCAACAGATGAATGGATAAAGAAGATGTGGTATATATACACAATGGAATACTATGCAGCCATCAAAAGAAATGAAAGCTTGCCATTTGCGACAACATGGATGGAACTAGAGGGTATTACGCTTAGCGAAATAAGTCAATCAGAGAAAGACAACTATCATATGATCTCCCTGATATGAGGAAGTGGCGATGCAACATGGGGGGTTTGGGGGGTAGCAAAAGAATAAATGAAACAAGATGGGATCGGGAGGGAGACAAACCATAAGGGACTCTTAATCTCACAAAACAAACTGAGGGTTGCCAGGGGGAGGGGGTAGGGAGAGGGTGGTGGGGTTATAGACATTGGGGAGGGTATGTGCTATGGTGAGTGCTGTGAAGTGTGTAAACCTGGCGATTCACAGACCTGTACCCCTGGGACTAATAATAAATTATATGTTTATTAAAAATTTTTTAATTATTAAAAAAAATTACCAATTCATTTAAAAACAATAAATTTATTGCATGCTAGCATGACTAAGGTTTTTTTTTATGAAAAATAACTATTTTTTTTTTAAAATACTGAGGAGATGGGGTGCCGGGATGGCTCAGTCGGTTTAGTGTCTGTCTTCAGCTCAGGTCATGATCTCAGGGTCCTGGGATCCAGCCCCACAACAGGCTTCCTGCTCAGTGGGGAGCCTGCTTCTCCCTCTCCCTCTGTCCCTCCCTCATGCTTGTGCTCTCTCACTCTCCCTCTCTCTCAGTCTCTGAAATAAATAAAATCTTAAAAATTAAAAATACATATTAAAAAATAAAAATACTAAGAAGAATGGCATTATTTTACCTATTTGCAAATCTCTTTAATGTCTGGCTTAATAAAAAACAATAGTTTTGGGACACCTGGGTGGCTCAGTCAGTTAAGCATCTACCTTCAGCTCATGTCACAATCCCAGGGTTTTGGGATGGAGTCCAGCATTGGGCTCCTTGCTCAGCAGGGAGCCTGCTTCCCCACTGCCTGCCACTCTCCCTGTTTGTGCGCTCGCTCTCTCGCGCTCTCTCTCTCTCTGTCTCCTCGACAAATAAATAAAACCTTTAAAAAAAAAAAAAAGGACAACTATTTTCCCCTATCTGCTTCTGCATTCAATTTGTCATGATATAGGTCATGCAGACTCTGGAAAACTCTACTGTACATATGTGGGAGAGTAAGAGGAAAAGGCAAACAACATCTTAGAATTATTGTAAAAAGTTTTGACCTCACAGACTCATTAGGGTCTCAGGGAACCCAGAGGCCTCTAGACCATACCTTAACAACCAATGCCTAAAACAGACACAGCATGCTGGAAGCCATCCCACTCTTAGAGTTATCAGTTACATGAGTCCATAAATTCTTATTTTGTGTGTAGATTAAACCGGCTGGAACTGGGTTTCTGCTACTTGCAACTAAAAGAGTTCTGAGCAATACACTATACAACCCTTCACAGTTCTTCCTTATTCAGAAGAACATTTAGGGAAACCTAATGCAGTCTCACAGTGGAAACTTAAACATGTTTTTTTCTTTCTACTGCTATCCACCTTCTGCTTCTAACTTAGAAGTCTTCCTGTTTTACTAATCAAATTCCTCTCTTTGGGTATTATGAAATCCTGATGACCATAAATGTCACTTCCAGTCATGAGGTCAAGTTAGCAACCACTCCTAATGAAATGGCAAATATTTGCCCATAAATGTCACACAGAACCCAGAATCCCTTCAAATCAACTGATCATTAGTTTTACTTGATAATTTATGTGAAAATTAAGTATACACTACTTAGAATCATTCTTAAAAACTAATATTCATCTCTTAAAACCAGATGAATACAGGAGAACAGCTAGGTAATATTAAATTTGAGAATGGGTTTAATACAATAGCAATTACTTTTGAGAAAGGACAGTTCCAAAAGGAAAGTCAACAGGGGGAAAAAGTCTCCAGAGGGATAGCTAACATATATATCAACATCTTTTAAGAAATAACAGCTTCGTTTTCAAATTTTACTTCCCACAACCACTTGCTTCAAATTAACTGTAATAAATAACTCTAAGTGTAACAAGGGAAAGGAGATGTGATTTGCTGAAGGACCAGGTTAATATCTCCTGTTCCACCCCCCTCAAATGTATTAAACCAAGATGAAATACACTTTTGAAAAAAGACTGTGCAACTTAAACTGAGGAATACAGCCCATAAAGTTCTATTAGAAAGCACACAAAAGACACCAGATAAACAACGTGCATCTTCCCAACATGTAAATTTTACATTAAGGTCTTAGAGGACAAAAAAAGTACATTAAAACAAACACTGATCTATTGGAGGCCTCTATTTATATATACGTAATACACATACTTTCAAAGGCAAAGAATATCCCTAGAACACACACACCCACACGCACATAGGATAACAACGGTTGCTTATGAAAAGGGATTCAGGTTTTTAATTGCTTCATCCAATGTCCCATAAATCCTGTCCACCTCTCCTTTGCAAATAAGGCAGAAAAATGCTTGAGATACACTCCCACAAGGGACTCCTAATAAATTTGGGGTTGTTAAGACTGACTCTGCAAACAGTACCGTAAGGAAGGAGAAAATAAAACGAAATAATTGATTCATTGGGTGTCTGTGTACTAGACTGAAAGCTTACTAAAGATAGAGTCCTCCCCCCTCTCCTCCTCTGGTTCGTCTACAGGACTTAACGCGAGGAACTGAGGTACTCTTAGTGGATGAGATCTTTGACAAAAACTTGTTACTGGGAGGAGCTCCACTTCATGTCTCCTAACTCCACTTTTGTGTTTCCAAGATGTAGTACCCCAAGCCGAAGAGAGTCATTTAAACCGTATAACAATTTCAAAAATAAAAATATGCTGAGAATAAAAACACAATGGAAGCACGGCCTCAAATCCTTTGTTTGACTTTTTAATCACTTCTGAAAGAAGCAGCAAGAGGCTGGAAAAGGAAAAGGTTACTAAGAGGGTCTGCTGAGAAGAAAGAAACCCTGTTGCAGCAATTACCTGAGGGATGAAGGGTCAATTAGCAAGCCCCGCCTTTCCCTCTTTGCAGCCGCTTCTCCCTGCCCCGAGATAAGGCGGTGAGAAAGAGGCAAAGTGGAGAATCAAAGGAAAAGAGAAAAAGTGGGGTCAGGCGCTGGAAATGAAACTGGTACATTGGTGGAATTAAAGGAAGGCGTGGCAGGACAGCGTCAAGCTAACCGGGAAGATCCCTGGGCCGATGAGACTCAAGCAAGGCGTTTGAGGGAAGAAGGAAAAACTGGAAGGGGTGCTGGGGTGGAAAGCGGCCAAGGCTTCGATGACAGCTTGGACTTGGTCTGCGACTCGCAGGGGCGGGGGCCACCCGGGAGTCTTCCATTGTGCGCGCCCCTCCGCTCCTGCCTTCCCCTCCCCTCCCTGCACGAGCCGAGCCCGAGCCAGAGTCCCAGCGGCAGCCGGAGCCCCACAGATCTGGGCCGCAGGACCCGTCGCCGCCTGTGCCTCCCATTTGCCCAAGGTGGAAGAGAATATGCTCAGCCCTCCTCTGACCCTTTCTCACCGGATGAAGATCGACGTCGCCCGGCTTTCCCCTTGTCCATCTTCGCCTCCTCCTGCTGGACTCGCAGTTGCAGTCGCTGTCACCTCAAGACCCCTCAGGCTGGGGGAGGGAGGGGGAGGGGAGAAGAAAGGAAAAAAAAAAAAAAAGCCAGGAAAGTACGAACAGCGCTTGCGCAAGAGCCGTCGCCTGCCCTCAGACCGGAAATCAGCCGCCCCTCCCACCTCACCCGGAAATCACTTCCTGGGACTTGTTTTCTCTGCGGCTTGCCCCCGCGAGTGCTTATTTAGAGCAGTCTCTCTTATTATGTGTGCACGTATGGGAAAGTGAGGCTGCGTGCATACTTTAGCCCGAGATCGTCAGAGGCTTTGTTTACTTTGAAGACCGGGTAGACCGAAAATTGAAAGAGGGGAATAGGAATTCCTGTAATTTAGTGGATCTCGTGAGGTCATCCAGAAAAAATAAAACGTTATTCTTTTAATTAAATTAAAATGTTACCCTTTTTTCAGTATCACTTTACTCACGATCTCTCTTATATACTTGTCCTCAAGGAGCGTCCCCAAGCTCAGTAAAGTCTCCTGTTAGCCTAGCTATTGGTTTAGCATTTGGAGTGGAAATGTATTTGGTCAGCTGAGGAAAAGATGTCATAGTAACAGGATCTCTTTAAATTGAAATTCGTCATTTTTTTTTCTTAATTTATTTGACAGAGAGAGACATAGCGAGAGAGGGAACACAAGCTGGAGGAGTGAGACAGTGAGAAGCAGGCTCCCTGCTGAGCAAGGAGCCGGATATGGGGCTCGATCCCAGCACCCTGCGATCATGACCTGAGCCGAAGGCAGACGCCTAACACTCGGGCGCCCCCCAAATTCGTCATTTTTAAAGGCCCAGAAAGAAAGAAAAACTAGACCTCAATTTTTTTTAAATATAAAATGCTGAGGTGATAAAAGTGGATGGGTTTAAACTGAAATTCGTTCAACTTTTATTACAGTACTTCGGGAACTAGCCCAGTCCTCAATGAACTCAGTCTAGTATATTTAGACTGATTTGCTTTTTTTTTTTTCAGGTCTTTCAAAGGGCCCATCAGTTTTGAAAACTGTCCTATTTTGTTGGCCACGATGTATATACTTGAGTAATTTCTTTTTAAATGTGGAAGCTGTAATCACAGTAAGTTAAACAAAATTCAGCAGAGCGGTTTAATCAAAGGCAAAGTGATATTGGAATGTTCCAAGCCAGAAGGGATCCTGGGGCTACCTGAGCTTAACATCCCATCCCCTCCCCCTGTTTCACCAAGGCCGAAAAAGGGACTTGCCTAACTCACCACTAGAGCCCAGTCTTGTTCTTCTTGAGTCAAAGCCTCTTAATTACTCTGTGATCTGTGCTGAGGTATACTTAAGCCTCCAGGTGCAAAAGCCTGTTTGAGCTCAGGGAAGTGTTTCACTGGGAAGGAATAGTTGAAAGGCAGGAATATTTCCCGGCTTGATGAGATTAACGTTCACTACGAAGGTTTCATTTAGAGACCCTATTTTATTTCTGCTTAACAAATCAGAACACTGCTTACAGAAGAATATCTCAATTTTAAGTTTCCTTACAAGTAAACTTTTTTTTAAGATTTGTCTTATTTTTATTTTTTTAATATTTTATTTATTTATTTGACAGAGAAAGACAGTGAGAGAGGGAATATAAGCAGGGAAAGTGGGAGAGGGAGAAGCAGGCTTCCTACCAAGCAGGGAGCCTGATGTGGGACTCGATCCCAGGATGCTGGGATCATGACCTGAGCCGAAGGCAGACACCTAACCACTGAGCCACACAGGCACCCCTTGTCTTATTTTTATTTTTAAGTAATCTTTGTAACCAACGTGGGGCTGGAATATACAACCCTGAGATCAAAAGTCTCATGCTCCATTAACTGAGCCAGCCAGATGCCTCATAAATCAACTTTTTAAATTGAGCAATTTAATTCCAGATTCAAACCAGCTTAATTCATTTGCCAATATTGTAGGAAACAAATTAAGGGCAAAAGATGGAAATAGAGCTGAGACAGGGGAACATAATACAGGAAAGTGTAAGTAGGCCTTATCCATTTCTAGGAGCTTCCATAAAACTAAGTGGTTTTAAAGTTTAGCAGTAAGAAGTTAACTTACAAGAAATGAAATTATAAGAAGTTAAATAGTTCAGTTTGCAAATATATTGTCTAAATTTGTTGAACCAAATATACCATTTCTGCTACTTTAGAAAGCCAGTTTGTTTCTTTGAATTGGAACTTGTTTTGAATAACATCTAAAGATAGATGAACTTGAAGCTCAAGAATTTCAAATTTGCTTTTTAACCAGTATTTTTATTGTTACAGTATTCATCTCTGCCTTATAGTTAATTACATTGCAAATAACTAAAGGACTAAAAGTTCATTTTCTGCTTTTGAGCAAGTCACTTAACAACCTCATTTTGTCTTTTATGAAAGACTGGTTAAGTGATATTTTATAGTGTTTTACTGTGCTCCGGTGAAAGTTTCCTCATTTTAAATAAAAATAAGAAAGACCCCCAAAAAATGATTGTCTTAGTATGTTTAGGAATTATGTCATTTCTTTTTTGTACATTGAGCTCACACTGTATAGAGCCTTTCAAATTAAAATCATTTGAGGATGCCTGGTTGGCTCAATGGGTTAAGCCTCTACCTTCGGCTCAGGTCATGATCTCAGGGTCCTGTCAGGGTACTGGGATGGAGTCCAGCATCCAGCTCTCTGCTCAGCGGGGAGCCTGCTTCCCCTTCTCTCTCTGCCTGCTTCTCTGCCTACTTGTAATCTCTCTGTGTGTGTCAAATAAATAAATAAATAAATCTTTAAAATCATTTGAGATTAGAAATTCTTCAGCCCTGTATTTTATAAGAGAGAATGGACAGGTTTTATCTCAATAGGTATGGTTTTTAAGCGTTAAAAGTGAATATAAAGTTATTAAATTAGGTATTCACTGTATTTTTGTTCTAAACAGTGGGTATCGTGGGTATTGTTTTACTAGTTTCAAGACAAAGTGGCAGTGTGAAATTGATCAACCCTTTATTTTATCCCTTGGTTAACAATTTCTTTGAAGAGAACTTAATAAAATTTGCAAAAGGCCCTTTCTCATCACATGTGAATTAACTTTAAGTACAATATGAATGTAAAGAGGTGGGGTTTTTTTTAAGATTTATTTATTTAGTTATTTATTTATTTGAGAGAGAGAGACGGAATAGGGTGGAAGAAAGGGATAAGACTCCCCACTGAACAAGGAGCCTATCCTGGGCTCCATCCTAACCTGAACTGAAGACAGACAGTTAACTGACTGAGCCACCCAGGAACCCCTGTAATGAGGTGTAGTTTGCCACGGTGAACATCTTACTTCCTGTTTTAAAAACTAAACAATCTGGAACTTCTTACCGAGGGCTCCAGGAAAGCCTAGAAGATTTTGCGGAGATGTATGGAGTACTATATCGTGTTGCTATTCCCTTCATTTTCATTAGTAATTGATTCTTTTTTTTTAATATTTTATTTATTTGACAGAGAGAAATCACAACTAGGCAGAGAGGCAGGCAGAGAGAGAGGAGGAAGCAGGCTCCCTGCGGAGCAGAGAGCCTGATGCGGGGATCATGACCTGAGCCCACGGCAGAAGCTTTAACCCACTGAGCCACCCAGGCGCCCCAATTCTTCTCTTCAGAACACTGAGAATTCTGTGAAGGAAGTTTTTATTCCACATATAAATGAAGTGACCTGTGAATCATGAAAAGACACATATAGGTTGTTTAGTTTTAAAGATATCTTCCTTTTTAAGATAATCAGCAATTGTTAACTGCCCTGCAATGAAATAGCCTGTTTCCAGAAGTTATGAAAACCTGCAATAATTCTAGGTATTCAAGCAGCAGATGCATCATCTTTTGTCCAAAAAGCTGTAGAAGGAATCTATGCACAACCCTTTAATTGAAGATCCCTAAACTGTCATTTGGCCCTGGGGCTGAACCCAGGGCATCTTGTGCATATACCACTAATTCCTTTGAAGTGGTCTATCTTAAAATGTAATGCTTACTCAGCATTTCTGTGCCTTAATACATTTAGTTAGTTTTAAGAGAAAAATTTCATTTTATGTTACTATTTAGTAAAACTGAAGCTTTAAGTTAGTCTCATCTTCTTTAGCCTTTAACTTTTGGTACCCACTTACCTCTAAATAACCAAATCAAGAAACATAGGATCTAGGATGCACAAAGTCAGTAAATCCAAAAATCTAATTTTCAGAATTACTTGGGAGCATCTTTTTTTTTTGCACTGCCTCCAGGTCCCACCTCAAAACTTTTAAATTAGAATCTCCTAGAATTGGAGCCTAACGATCTGTATGTTTAAAATTTTTCCCAGGAAGACATATCAAGTATTTTTTTAACTAAAAAACTGAATTGCTAAACTATAATTTCCAGGACTGTTCACTTAGGAGATAAAACCATAAATGCAAAGCAGCGATTTCTATAGAAGTCCAGAATGGTTACTTTTGGAGAGGCATAAGCGTTTGAAGGGATTTTAGGGGTGGTTGGCATTGTCCACAGTGATTAGAGGATGTTTTTCTTTATGATTGTCCACTAAACTTTTTTTTTTTAACTCTCCTAGAAAATTCTGTTACATACTCAAATTTGGGAAACCCAAGATTTGGTAGCATCTGAGTTTTTTTCCTTTCTATCTCGAATATTCTGTTTTTTATATGTCTTTGCCTCAGGATTAAATTTGCCTCAGCAGATTAGTCTTTCCTGGGGAGAGGTAGGTAGGGAGAAGGAATACTAAAAGGATGGGATTTAGTTTGCTTTTTTTGAAACTTCTACATAATATCATTTCATTACCGTTATCATTTTCTACTATTTTCTATAATTTACTAAATGGAGTTGTAAACAGGCATAATTTCAGTAAAAAAACTTCATAATTGCATTCTGTGTTGAGAAAATAATAATGTTGCTTTTGTACCAAAATAGTCATTTTTTTCTTAAAATGTTTTAAAGGATTCTTTGTTTTATTTTTCTAAATAAACAAATAAATAAAATGATGTTCATTGAAAAAAGTATTTATATACTTTTAGCGTCCTTTATTCTATGCTTCCTAATGGCATAGGATATACAAAAGTCCTTAGGTATACCAAAGGACTATAATTACTATAATAAGGTATTACTGTGTAATCAGGTGTTAGGCCCTAACTTCTCAGATTTAAATTTATATTTTCTTCTCTCTCTCTCTCTCTTTTTGGTGCTGAAACCCAGGAACAAAGTTATATTTTCATAAAAGCTTATTGTTTACCTGTGAAAAATGTAAAATATTGTTAAGTATAACCATTTTATGATCCTAAATAGGAAAGGAGTTCCTTAAAAATCAAGCTAATTGAAATTATTTGCATCTGTGATTCGGTTGCCCCACCTACTCTCTTGTCAAGTTCATAGAAATTAGAATGGTTTGCTAGGGGCTGGGGCAAAGGCAAAATGAGGAGTTATCCCTTAATGGTTACCAAGTTAGAATTTTGCAGGATGAAAAATGTTCTGTGGGTGGGTAGCAGTAATGGTTGCACAACAATGTGAATGTACTTAATGCCACTGAACTGTACAACTAAAAATGGTTAACATGGTAAATTTTAGTATATTATACCATAATTTTTTTAATAAAAAATAAAATTTTTTAATAAAAAATAAGAACAATAGCCGTCCCTAGAACAAAAGGTAACAGCTGTGTCAACCATCTAATCCAAGTTACTAGAAGAACCTAATTTACAATTCACACTAATGATTATATTCTATTCTCTATTATTCCATTCGATGTAAAATGACTAGGCCTTGTGATATAAGACACTAAGTGTGTAACAAATGCCTTCACTAAATTTTTGGTGGATAAATGAAATAAACAGCTAAATATTATGCATTCATAAGATCACTGGTAAAAATGAATCTTCTCTGGGGCTCCCAGAGCTGCCTGAATTACTTTGAGCATGTCGTTTCACCTTTGAAAGCCTCACTTCTCTGTAAAATAAACACATTAACTAAGAATATCAATAACGTGCTTCGCAGCTCTAAAAATCTTATTCCAAAAACTAAACTACCTTATTCCAATCCATTCTTTCAAAAACTAAAAAGTTTGCTTTCTCTCCTTTATTTTAATGGACCATCTTTATTTGTAAAAGAGAAAACATATAGATGCATAGTATATTCTCTAAAAATTATTATTAAATTGACATTTATTAACTTTAAAATGATACAAGAAACCTCTATAATTTTTAAAAAGCTTTGTATGCATCTTTCTCCTGTATATGTAGCTACAGAACTTTTCTTCTTTACTTCCTTATGCCCTTAACAAAAATCATAAAATCCTAACAATAAAGTGACTAAAATTCAGGTATTATTCCAAGAACTAGAGATAAGAGTAGTGAACAAAACAAAGTCTTTGTCCCTGCTCTCATGGAACTTACATTTTAATGCAGGAAGGAGAGGGGGGAACAGACAATAAGTTTATGTCAGCTGGTAAGTATTAAGTGCTTAAGAGAGAGAGAGGCAGCAGAGAAAAGAAAGAAGTAAAGAAAAAAGAGGAGGAAAGAGAGAGAGAAAAAAAAAAGAAAGAAAGAATCATAGGGGAATGAAGAAGAATTGGAGAGGTTTGCCCTTTCAGATAGAATGCTCAGGTCTCTGATCAGATAACAAGTGGGCAGAAACTTGAAGGAAATAAAACCCTACAGATCTCTAGGGGAAGAGGGTTGGTTCCAAGCTGTAGGCATAGCAAGGGGGAATGCCCTTAAAACAGGAGCTTGCTTCACAGGTGGGAGGCAAAAATGTCAGATGTGGCTAGAGTGAAATAAGCAAGAGCATGGTGGGAAACGCACCTGAGAAAGAGCTAAGAACCAGATCATGCAGCTGGATGAGTACGCAAGTAAGAAAACAAGGAAATGACATTGAATAGCTAAGGACCATGTGGGACCTTGTAGATGGTGATAAGGACCTAGGCTTTTTTTTTTTCTTATTTATTTGGAGAGAGAGAGAGAACACAAGGAGGGGGAGCTGCAGGCAGAGAGAAAAGCAGGCTACCCACTGAGCAAGGAGCCCTTGATACGGAGTTTGATCCCAGGACCCTGGGATCATGACCTGAGCTGAAGGCAGACGCTTAACCGCTTAACCGTCTGAGCCACTCAGGCATCCCAGGCTCTAGGCTTTTATTCAGAGAGGGGAAACCATTGAGAATTTTGAACAGGGGTGTGAGATCCAGTTTAGAGGCTTTGAAAAGATCATTCTAGCTTCTATGTGGAAAACAGACTGCAGGGTGATAAGAGCTTATGCCAAGAGATTACATAGGAGACTTGATAATGAAGGTAAGAGTTGTGGGTGACTTGGACTAGTGTGGTAGAGGTGGAGGATGAAAAGTGATTCAATGACAGATGTATTTCAAATAACAGAACTTAAAGATTAACTGATTGATTGGGTTGAATATAAAAGAGAAGGAAAGTTTGCAACATGAGTAACTGAAAGAATAAAGTTGCCATTTACTAAGGTAGTAATGAGTAGAGAGGGAATAGATTGAAGAGGGGGGTTGGACATGTTAAGCTTGAAATGGCTATTTGACATCTAAGTAAATATATCGAGTAGACAGTTGGATATTAATTCAGGGGAGAGTTACAGGTTGGAGTATATTAACCAAGCAAAATGTGCTAAAATAGATTCTAAAGAATTGTATCCCTTTTCGTTCTGCAAGATACTGTCTACTTTGCTCCTGGTCACCCCATCCCCACCTGTCCTTTATCTATCTGTGTGCAATTTGGTTTTTCTAGTTTGCAAACCCTCATTTTTTTACCCCTGTCTCTCAAACAACTAAGTAGGCACTTAACAAAAGTGGAAAAGAATAATTAAATGTTGTACTATATGCTATTAGAAAATACTGATTTTGTTTATTTTACTCTCTGATTAAAAGAACAGTTAAATCACTAGATAACAAGACCCTTTGTCTAGTTCATTGAGTTTTAAATATACTTTATCTTTCTCTTCATTTCAGTATAGGAAAAGGTGGTTTTCAGCCCAGCACCTGAATAAACAGGGTATTTTTAAAGTTTATTTATTTAAGTAATCTCTACCCCTAACATGGGACTTGAACTCACGACCCTGAGATCACAAGTTGCATGCTCTTCTGACTGAACAAAGCAGACACCCGTAAATGCTATTTTAGATCTGAGAGACGATTGCTTTTCTGTGTAAACCTGGTCATCCATATCAAATTATAAAATAGACCTTCCTTTTTAGAGAACAATTTGGCAATCAGTATCTGGTAAAGTGAGAGATGCTGATATAACCTAGAAATTGTCCTTTCAAGTATTTTGCCTAAGGAAATTCTTAATATATGTACAAAACTATAGCTACAAAAATGTCCATCACAGCTTTGTTTATAATATTGGAAAATTAGAGTAAACTAAATGTTCTTCAACAGGAAAATAGTTAAACTATGGCATATTCAAACAAAGGAATACCATACACAGATAAAATGAGCGACCTAGAACTACATTTATTAATATGGATAAGTATTACAATGTTAAAGTGCATAGGGAAGGCTGGAAAGAATTATATATATGGTTTTTTATTTCATCTCAAAAAGGAATATCATCCTGTCTAATTTCACAGAACCTTTCATGTGTAAGGCTCTGTGTAAGATGGTTTTTACCTACATTAGTTAATTTCTCACAACAGCCTTGTGAAACAAATAATGTTATACATATTTTGCATGTCTTTATTTTTAAAAAAATCAATGATATATGTGCCAGAGGGTGTTCTAAGTATTGAAGATATAGTAGTTAAATGAAATTTCTGTTCTACTAGAGCTTTTTCTAGTGAGGGAAGTCATATAATTTAAAAATATGGAAGCAAGGGGTGCCTGGGTGCCTCAGTCAGTTTAGTGTGTGATTCTTGATTTCGACTCAGATCATGGTTTCAGGGTCATGAGATAAGGCTTTGCACTGGACCTGGAGCCTCCTTAAGATTCTCTCTCTACCTCCCCCGCCCCCTCAAAATAAATAAAATAAATGGTTTTTAAAAATGTTTTAATTTTTTAATTTTTTTACATTTTATTTATTTATTTGACAGATCACAAGTAGGCAGAGAGGTAGGCAGAGAGAGAGGGGGAAGCAGGCTCCCCGCTGAGCAGAGAGCCCAACATGGGGCTCGATCCCAGGACCCTGAGATCATGACCTGAGCTGAAGGCAGTGGCTTTAACCCACTAAGCCACCCAGGCACCCCAAGGATCATTATTTTAGATAGCATAGATAAACTAAAACTCAGAAGTTGAAGACACTCATAGAAGGTAAGCAACCTGCTGAAAGTCACTCAATCTCAAAATCTGGAGCTAGGATTTAAACCTAAATCAATCTAATCCCAGAGGCTTCTCCTTTTATTTTTTTTAAAGGTTTTACTTATTTATTTGACAGGGAGACACAGCGAGAGAGGGAACACAAGGAGGGGCGGTGGGAAGGGGAGAAGCAGGCTTCCCACTGACCAGGGAGCCTGATGAAGGGCTTGAAACCAGGACCCCGGGATCATGACCTGAACCAAAGGCAGCTGCTTAACAGCGAGCCACCCAGGTGCCCCGAGGCTTCTCCTTTTAAAGGATGGTTAGGTCTATCTATCATTTATACTTTGGAAAAAGACATTAATTATACAATAGCACCTGAGGTCAGCCACACTAGTAGCAAAAGAGTTTTTTAGTGGAACAGGAAAAAATAGAGAACAGTCTAGATAAGCTGGGTACTTTGGACAACCAAACACTTTCATAAAGTGCCAGTTACATGTAGGAATCAGAAAATAAGGGCACATGTGTGGCTCAGTTGGTTAAGTGACAGCCTTCTGCTCAGGTCATGATCCCCGGTCCTGGGATCAAGTTCCCTGTCGGGCTCCCCCTGTTCTGCAGGGAGCCTGCTTCTCCCGTTCCCTCTGCCTGCCACTCCCCCTGCTTGTGCACGCTCTCTCTCTCTCTCTCTCTCTCTCTCTGTCAAATAAATAAATAAAATCTTAAAAGAAAAAAGGAATCAGAGAATAAGATTCAGAAAGTGAGAAAAAAGTTAAGAAAATAAAGCAAGCAAACACCATCTTAATTTTGCCTTAAGCCTTAATTTTGCCATCTAGAGTGGCACTAAAAATCATTTTCAGTGCTACTTACTGGAAGTGCATTATGGATTCTCAGTGTCCGTACTAAGAAGTTAAGCAGAGAATGTATTCATGTACTTGTTAAGACCATGAATTTTAGAGTCAGACAACCTCAGTACCCAATCATTTATTTAATAATAATTTAATAAATAATCTTCAGGGCAAGCCACTTAACCTTTCAACGTCTTTTCTTTTCCCCTTAAGCTCTGTCCACAATAACTGCCTAAATCAACTTTTTAGTCACAGCTTTTTTTTTTCTCAGACATCAAAATAAACATATCCTCTATTATAAGATAAATTGATCATAACCTGTACTTTCACATTTCACTCCCATTGCCATCCCCTGACATTTATTTAACAGCAAAATTTATTAAATGCTTACTGTAGAAGTAAACTAAGACCAACCAGATGAGAAAAGCAAAACCTATTTTTTCTGCACTCACTGTAGCAATGGAGTCAGCCACCATTGCTTACAGTTTGGCGAAGACTCAAAGGCAGGCAGAAAAATGGGAAAGCTTTATAGTAGAAAGTAGGGAAGGCTGTTGGGATGTCCTGAGGCTATTGACCAGGGGAAACTGCAGGTGGGCTAAGTAGAAGCAGAATATCTAGTGTGATTGTTTAGAGATGCAGATTTGGCTCTCCTCTGGTGGGTCCTAAATTGGAAGTGGGGATAAAAATTAGGAACTCTTTCAGTTCCTAGTTAAGTCCTGGTCATTTGGGGCCAATTATAACAGAGGTTATTGTTTAGCTTCCCGGATTGTCACTGGAGGTAGTGGTCTGACTTTCCTACAACTCTGACTCATAGCAGGCTGGCTTTCTGGGCTGTTTATTTGGGTTGGCTTCCTGGACAAAATGCTATGGTTGTTGGTCTGTTCTGTCATTATGTATGGTCTAGCCATTGTCCCTTACTTTACTGTGTCTTACTACTTTGCATCATTTACAGTTATTTTGAGTTAAAGTCTTTAGTATAAGGTAAAAGGGTAATGTCTTGGTGAAGTGCTTAATTTTAGCATGATTTCCCACAAGAATAATTTAACAAGCTGAAAATTTTATTTTTTTGTACTGCTGACATATTATTGATTTTTACTTTCAGTGGTTACCAGTGACTCAGGAGCTGAGCTTCCAAAAATTTATTGAACAATCTGACTTACTAGAAGAACTTAAATATGACTTCAATGAAAAAGCTGAACTGAGACACACTGAGACACAAAGGCCTTTTGTCTTTAACTATTATAAAAATGTCCTCGAGAGGAATAGCAAGCGCTACCAGGCCCTTGGCCATTTGCTTGCACAATACATTTATGAGCTTCTGGAGAAAGTATGCAAATTACAAAAAGTGTATATCCCAACAGAGGCTGATAAGGAACCAAGAAGCTTCTTTTTCATGAGTGAGAGAGCATTAACAAGTCATCATTCTGTTCTTCTTGTCCTTCTTCAAGACCATGGGGTCTTTAGAGCTGGTCAGTGGAGTCAGCAAGCAATAATACATCATGGTCTCCAACATGGAAGTCAGATACCATGTATTCAGATGGCATTGCAGGCACATTATGATGTAATTGTGCTAAACCCCAATGACAATTTTGTGGACCTAAAAATGGAGAATGAGTGGAAAAGTCTTTTAACACAAAATATTGGGTCCTCTTCCCTAAAAATGGTTCAGGCAGAGAATTTTTTCTCTCTCCAGCAACCTCTCCAGTGCATCCCTAAAAGATGCAGCAACACCCCTGAAGAACACATGGCTTACATTTGGGATTACTTCATCTCAAAGACTGAAGGAAAGGATGTTGCCTTCATTGTACATGGTTATGGAGGCTTGGTTTTTATGGACTTACTTGTTCGTAGAAAGCGGGAAGTGATGAACAAAGTATATGCTGTTGCACTCATTGACTCTGAACATCATGTAGGACACCAGCTGGGAAGTGATGTACAGTTATTAGCCTGGATAAAACACCATTGCCGTGAATGGGTGACAAGTCCTAAGCCGTTGGATAAACCTGCAACTACTGTTTTAAAAAAGGAGTTTCCTATGGTTTCTGCTGGTACAGAAAAACACAACCTAGCTCCTTCCTCTAGTCTCCAGTCAATTTTTAAATACTTTAAAAAAGCTCTGAAAGCCAAAACAACTATTAATTACTCTCCAGTGCCAATAATAACAAGAAGCTGCACAAAAAGAAAGCAAAGTGCTTAAGTTGTTTTTTGTCATCTAAGATTTTTTTTGTCTTACTGAAATGTTGCTAATATAGATGCTAGAAGAAAAAGGATACTTCACAGTATTATGTTATGAAACCAATATACACAGTGTTATATTCTGACTTGAGGTTTGATTTGTTACTTTCTTTGAAAAGTGAGTATGTTCTCTTTTATAGCCTATTGATGAACAGTCAGTACCATCATTAATATTTTAGAGTATTATTCAAGTTAGAGGATCTTTTGAAAAGATCTCTTGTTATTAATAGACTATAGTTGATATAGATTAAATACTATCTTTGATTTCTATGTTGTTAATGCTATATTAAAACTAAGTGAACATAAAAATTATCATAAACTCTATTTTTTATATGTTTGTGTTCTTTTCCTTAAATTTATTAGTCTTCTGTTCAAATGTATTAAAGGTATTTACTCACACCTTCAGCTAACATTTGAGTATCCACTGTGTACCAGTCAATTGTAGCTGCTCAGGACACCAGCAAACAAGGCCAGCATTGCCTTCACACTTACGGAGTTTACAATGAACAACAAATTGCAAGTGTGACAAGTGCTCTGAAAATATAAGGTGCCATGGAACATCAAGTATGAGAGCTGACAGCCTTGGGGGCCAGGGAATGCCTCCCTGAGAAAATGATGCTTAGTTTAAATGATGCTTAGCAATTAGGTGGGGAAACAAATTCATAGGCAAAGGAACAGCATATGCAAAAGACTCGATGTGGGAGAAAGAAGTCCAGTTCAGCTGAAGTTAAAAACTTATGGGTGAGTAGTGTTAAAGAAAAAAATTCATGACATTTGTTAAAGACATAAGGAACACTTTATTCAGGAAGGATTACTGCAGTGGGGTTTTGCAGTAAGGGAGCGAGATCAGGCTCAACTTCTGATTTAACAAGGATAATTGAGGGGGGGAAACCTTATAGCCAAAGTGTAGGGTGAGGGACAGTGAGTGGAAAATTAACTAAGAGGAGACATCAGGCATAAGAGAGATTCTTAATAGACTGACTCAACATAATTCTTACTAAAGGTAAGCCAGGATGATAACATCCTGGAGGATGAGGAATTTTATCAGATCTTGAGGATGATCAGATGCCAAAGATGGGAGATTTTCACTAACTGACAGCAGAATGCTTGCTAAGACTGGACTAAGTGACGACAACAACAACAAAAACTGGACTAAGTGGACCAGGGATGGAATCCAACACTGGAGCCTAGTTGAGAAGAGGGCTTATAGGAGCCAGGCTCAGATTTGGTCAAGGAGAGTTTTGTCTGTAGTTGGAAAGTCAAGTTAGAGAAATAAACAGAGGCAGCTTGCTCAAGGCTGCAAGGTCCATTGGTTATGATTTTCAACTTTATTCTTATAACAATAGAAAACATTGGATGGTTTTAGACAGGAGTATATTCTCAGCTTAACATATTATAAAGAATATCCTGATTGCAGTTCAGGGAATAGATTAGAGGAAGGACAAGCTTGGAGGCTGGGAGACCAAATGAAATTTTGGTAGTAGTCTGAGAAATACTTGATACTAATACTTAACTACTAATACTATATAGTTAACACTAATACTTAAATAATAATATTTAATTACATAATACTTAGGCTATATGCTAATACTTTTGTTTCTGTGAACAAAATTTTGTGGTTGGAGGTCAGAAATAAGAAGGAAATAAGGATTATTCCCAGATTTTTGACTTGAGCAACTAGATGTATGGAAATGCCATTTGATAAAATAGTGACTATTAGTGAAAATTTATTTCGGCTGTTCCAGAAGTTCTGAAAAGAGAAAAAGGAGTTTACAAATTTAGCTCTGCCCATAGATGAGTAAGAGAGAACCCATAGCAGACATTGCATTTGAAAAATTAACTCTGCCACAGGGTGTCTGGGTGGTTCAGCCACTTAAGTTTCTGACTTGATTTTTGTCTAAGGTCATGATCTTGGGGTCTTGGAATTGAGCCCTGCATTGGGCTCTGCACAGTGGGTGTGAAGCCCTCTTGAGATTCTCTCTCTCTCTCTCTCCCCCACCTCACCTTCCCACCCCACCCCACATATGTGTGCATGCATGTGTGAGCGCACACTCAAAAAAAAAAAAAGAAAAGAGAAGAAAAATTAACTCTGCTGTATATAATAGGACATAAATATTTTTCTGATAGAGTTATTTCCAGTGTCTTCTGGTGTTTCTATTCACATTGTTTTTTAACCCAGCATATATTCTAATTCCTGTTATATACTGAATATTTGTACTTCTTAAATTTATATGTTGAATTCCTAATCTTCAGTATGACAGGAGGTGGGGTTTTTGGAAGGTGATTCAGTCATGAGAGTGGATCCTCATGAATGGGATTAGTGATCCTATGAAGGATATACCAGAGAATTGCCTTCTACCATGTGAGAACACAGCAAGAAGACAGCCTTCTGTGAATCAGGAAGCAGCCCTTTACCAGACACTGAATCTGCCAGTGCCTTTCTCTTAGACTACTCAGCTCTAGAAATGTGAGATATAAACATTTGTTTAAGCCTTCCAGTCTGTGATACTCTGTTATAGCATCCCAGACAAGGACAAATCTTTATAATCAAAGACATATTTCATATTTCTCTTCTTTCTCTACCATGTCTTAAATGGCATAATGGAAAAAAATCCCACTGAAATATAAATCAGGATATGCAGCTTTTAAACGAAACTCAATCTTGGATAAACCAGTTATTCTCTCCCAGCCTTTACTTTCCAATTTATAAATGAAGTGAGCTTTGAAGTCCCTTTCGACATAGTCTATCTAGAGTGCATTTAATGCACGTAATGTAAAAAGCACCCCAAAAAATTTTTTAGAAGTTACCATAAAAGCTCTTCTGTCTTGCACTTAACTAACTTGAAGCTGATATTTCTCATAACTCCCAATTTGCTATTTAATCTGGTAGTTGGGTATATTATTATCTACAGCTGCATAACAGATTACCCCCAAAAGTTGGTGGCTTAAAATAACAATAATTTATTATTTCACAGTTTCTGTTGTCCAGAAATTCAGGAGCAGTTTCGTGGGGGTAATTTTGGCTTGGGATCTCTCAGGAGAGTACAGTTAAGCTCGAGCGGCTATTTGGCAGAAGCCCTTGGTTCTTCATCATGTAGACCTCTTCCATAGACTGCTTCTGCTGAAGAAAAAATTATTCTGCAACTTGTTAGAATGGTAAGGAAGACTTATTCGAAACGGTTGTAATTAGGGATATTGCAATAAGGAAGAGGGATTGGACTCAACTCTGAATATAGCAAAGATAGGGTGTTAGTGATGGAAAACTACTAAAAGGAGACACCAGGATAGGAAGATTATTGCTAAAGGCAAGCCAGGGCCTTAGACATCAAGAGTGGGGAATAAGGAACTTGATTAGCTATCAAGAGTTATCTGGAACACTGAAAAGAAATTTTTTTAAAAATTTTTTAAAAGAGTTGATTTGGCAGGATTCTTGCTAAGACTAAGCTCTGCAGCCTCATAGAAGACCAAGGTTGAGGACTAGCCCAGAAGAGGGCTCAGGAGCCTCTTCTAAGAGGCTCCTCTTAGGAGCCTCTCCTTTTAGTCAGGAGCCTAACTAAAGTTTAGTGAAGAAGAGAGACTTTGTCACTTGTATGTCTTCAGGACATGGCAACTCTCCCAGGGTGAATCATCCAGGTGAAGGAGCAAGCAGGAAAATGCACTGCCTTTTTATGACCTGCTCTCTGAGTTGCATACTGGTCCACTTTTTTTTTTTATTTGTTAGAAATGAGTCACTAATCCAAGGGAAGTGGAATTAGGCTCCACCTCTTAAAGAGAGTGCCAAAGAATTTCAGGACATATTTTAGAACACTACATGATAAATGATGCCAACGAAAATTAATGGTGTAACAACTCAACTCAGTTGTTTTTTTTTTAATTTTAATTTTTTAAAATTTCTTTTCAGTGTTCCAGAACTTATTGTTTATGCATCACACCCAGGGCTCAATGCAATACGTGCCCTCCATAACATCCACCACCAGGCTCACCCATCCCCCAACCCCCTCCCTTCCAAAATTCTCAGTTTGTTTCTCAGAATCCACAGTCTCTCATGGTTCTTCTCCCCCTCCTATTTCCCCCAGCTCACTTCTCTTCATCTCCCCATGCCCTCCGTGTTATTCCGTATGCTCCACAAATAAGCAAAACTGTATGATGATTGACTTTCTCTGCTTGACTTATTTCACTTAGCAAAATCTCTTCCAGTCCCGTCCATGTTGATACAAAAGTTGGGTATTCATCCTTTCTGATGGAGGCATAATACTCCATTGTATATATGGACCACATCTTCTTTATCCATTCTTCCTTTGAAGGGCATCTTGGTTCTTTCCACAATTTGGCGATTGTGGCCATTGTTGCCATGAACATTGGGGTACAGATGGCCCTTCTTTTCACTACACCTGTATCTTTGGGGTAAATACCCAGTAGTGCAATTTCAGGGTCATAAGGTAGCTCTATTTTTAATTTCTTAAGGAATCTTCACACTGTTTTCCAAAGTGGCTGTACCAACTTGTGTTCCCACCAACAGTGTAAGAGGGTTCCTCTTTCTCCACATCCACTCCACACTGGTTGTTTCTTGTCTTGCTAATTCTGGCCATTCTTACTGGTGTCAGGTGGTATCCCAATGTGGTTTTGATTTGAATCTTCCCTGATGGCTAGTGATGATGAAAATTTTTTCATGTGTCTGTTAGCCATTTTTATGTCTTCTTTGAAGAAATGTCTGTTCCTGTCTTCTGCCCCTTCTTTGACCTGATTATCTGTTTTGTGTGTGTTGAGTTTGAGGAGTTCTTTATAGATCTTGGATATCAGTCCTTTGACTGTACTGTCATTTGTGAATATCTTCTCCCATTCCGAGAGTTGCCTCTTTGTTTTCTTGACCCTTTCCTTTGCTGTGCAGAAGCTTTTGATCTTGATGAAGTTCCAAAAGTTCATTTTTGCTTTTGCTTCCTTTGCCTTTGGAGACATATCTTGAAAGAAGTTGCTGTGGCCTATGTCAAAGAGGTTATTGCCTATGTTCTCCTCTAGGATTTTGATAGATTCCTGCCTCACATTGAGGTCTTTTATCAATTTTGAGTTTATCTTTGTGTATGGTGTAAGAGAATGGTTGAGTTTCATTCTTCTACACATAGCTGTCCAATTTTCCCAGCACCATTTATTGAAAAGACTGGCTTTTTTCCACTGGATACTTTTTCCGGCTTTGTTGAAGATTATTTGACCATAAAGTTGTGGGTCCATACCTGGGCTCTCTACTCTGTTCCACTGGTCTATGTGTCTGTTTTTGTGCCAGTACCATGCTGTCTTGGAGACCACAGCTTTGTAGTAAAGCTTGAAATCAGGCAACATGATGCCTCAGTTTTGTTTTTCTTTTTCAACATTTCTTTAGCAATTCGGGGTCTCTTCTGGTTTCATACAAATTTTAGGATTGTTTGTTCCAGCTCTTTGAAAAATGACGGTGGAATTTTGATCAGAACGGCATTGAAAGTATAGCGCATAGAGTATAGAGTATAGTATACTATACTATAAAGTATAGAGTATGCTGCTCTAGGCAGCATACCCGTTTTTGGTTATAAGATTATCTCTGCTCTAAGAGCATGTTTATCTCATCATTCAATTTTTTTCTTGTTTTATTTATTTATCTTTACAGAGAAAGAGCATGTGCATTCAAAAGCCCTGGGAGGGAGGTGAAGGGAGAGGGAGAGAGAATCTTAAACAGGTTCCACACCCAGTGCAGACCCCAGTGCAGGGTTTGATAACACGACCCTGAGATCAAGACCTGAGCTGAAATCAAGAGTTGTTCCCTTAACCAACTAAGCCACCCAGGTGCCCCTTTCTCTTGTTTTAAGAGACAGCTCTGTGTATTTAGAAACTGCTTTCTCTTTTTCTGCAACACATCAGCATTTTGCCACAGACTAATGCTTGTTTTGATAATAAAATTTAAGCTTTCTTCTCCCAGGGGTTGCCCTAATCTGTTCCTGTGCTCTGACTTTTGATGTTGATCTATTTTTGCAACTTGAAGCAAAAAAAAAAAAAAAAAAAATCCCCAGGTTCTTGGCTATAAACTGCAGACCAGAGATGTGTCCTGAAAGAGAAAACACTAGTATAGGAGGTCTTCAGGAAAACCTTAAGATCTTGTGATACCACCATATGATTTATTTTCCATGTGAAAAATAGAGGTAATGGGCTATTATCATTGTTTGTAAGCAAAGTGCTTCAAGATTTGTGTGTCGCTTCCCGATACCAAATTAAGCATATCTTAACAAAAAGGAGAACACAAGGATGCTTGGGTGGTTCAGTCAGTTAAGCCTCTGACTTCAGCTCAGGTCAAGATTGCAGGGTCCTGGGACGGAGCCCCATAATGGACTCCTTGCTCAGTGGGGAGTCTGCGTCTCCCTCCACCTGCCACTCCCCCTCTTGTGCTTGAGCACTCATTCTCTCACTGACAAACAAATAAATAAAATCTTGAAGAAAATGTTAATGCTTTATCTACCTTGTATGGGTTGATGTAAAAAAAATAATCCAAACTAGGGGCCCCTGGGTGGCTCAGTCGTTAAGCATCTGCCTTCAGCTCAGGTCATGATCCTGGGGTCCTAGGATCAACCCCCACATCAGGCTCCCTGCTGGTTCGGAAGCCTGCTTCTCCCTCTCCCACTCCCCCTGCTTCTGTTCCCTCTCTCACTGTGTCTCTCTCTGTCAAATAAATAAATAAAATCTTTTTTTAAAAAATCCAATTAGTGGAGATTAATTTAAAAAAAAAAAGGAGAGGCGTGCCTGGATGGCTCAGTGGGTTAAGCCTCTGCCTTCAGCTCAGGTCATGATCTCAGGGTCCTGGGATCGAGCCCCACATCATGCTCTCTGCTCAGCAGGGAGCCTGCTTCCCCTATCCCCTCTGCCTGCCTCTCTGCCTACTTGTGATCTCTGTCTGTCTAATAAGTAAGTAAAGTCTTTAAAAAAGAAAAGGAGAGCATATTGTTTGCTAAAGGAAGACTCCTTATTAAAAAGAAAACAAATTTCTTACTTGCTTGTCAATGTTTCTTCAAACAAAGTAGTGCTCTAATGTTTAAATACATTAGGATAACCTGGAGATCTTGTTAAGGCAAAAATTGATGGGCCTCACTGCCAAAGTTTCTCATTCAGTAAAATTGGTAGGTAGGGCATTAAAATTTTGCCTGACTAGTTTCCAAGTGATGCTGATGCTGATGCTACTGCTCCAGGGACCATACTTTGTGAACCGTATTAGAAAAACTAGGTAGGGGTGCCTGGGGGGCTCATTCAGTTAATCATCTGCCTTTCGCTCAGGTCATGATCCCAGATTTCTGGAATCGAGCCCCACATCATGCTTTCTGCTTAGTCTGCTTCTGCTTCTACCTCTCCCCTCAGCTCGTGTTCTCTCTCTGGTACTCTTTCTCTTCCTCAAATTAAAACAAAATCTTTAAAAAATAAAAAGACTAGGTAATAAATTGCCAGAGAGATAATAAAGTTAAATTTATCTCATGTGAGGTGAAAGTTATGAAGGATTATCATTTAGCCTAGTTTTCTCCCCTAAGGAAAGCAACAAAAGGGGTTTGTTCATTGAGCCCGTGTTTATGATCCATGTGAACTGACACATGTATTTTCCCCTCCTATAGTAAAGGAAGGGTTGCATCTCACTCTTCAAGACAAGTCCTTCCAGTTGTCTTCCACATAATATAAAAACAAATACAAATTAAAAGTAGGAGATTTAGAAGTGCCTGGGTGGCTCAGTGGGTTAAGCCTCTGCCTTCGGCTCAGGTCATGATCTCAGGGTCCTGGGATTGAGCCCCACATCAGGCTCTCTGCTCAGCAGGGAGCCTGCTTCCCCCACCCTCTCTGCCTGCCTCTCTGCCTTCTTGTGATCTCAGTCTGTCAAAAAAATAAATAAACAAAAATATTTTTTAAAAAATAAGAGATTTAAATCTGTTTCCAGAAATGGAAACTCAAAAGTAAGCTGCCATATCTACAAACTGACTTCTATCCCCACCTGCCTCTTCTTTTTTTCCTCTTACAAAGGAAGTAGAATTTTCTCCTCTTATCCAAGACCAATTCCCTCCAATTGTTCTCTGAATACCAACTCTTTCAGTCTTCTCAGGAAGTACACTCTTCTCACTATATTTATATAGAGTTTACCATTAGTCAGGCAAATAAGTAATGGGGCAATTACCTTGCTAAAAATCTTATTGGTTGGTCTCTCCCAATATAACAATAATAATAACTCTCTCCCAACATAATAATAATAATAATAACTAACAAAAATTTCCTGGATGCCACACCTAGGAACTGAACCTATTGTATATTGCCCCTGCCAAATTTCATCAAAACATTTACACTTGCTAACTCCATTTTCTCGTAATCCACTCATTCCTTAACCACTCTCATCTAGCTTCAGTTTCCAAACCTCACAATATGGTCCCAATGCAATGGATGCTTCTAAGTCTGTGTTACATGATGTATAGACAGCATTTGACCTAGTTGGCCCACTTGAAACCTCTTGGGTCACTCTTCTTTGAAACACTCTTCCCTCAGCTTCTGTCATATTCTGATTATTTTACCACTGTATCTCTAGCTGCTCATTTGCAGTCTCCTTTGCTGACTCTTCCTCTTTACCCAGACATTGGGTAATCTTTTCCACCCACATGGTTTCACAGACACTGGTGTCAGAGTCTCTTCATAGCTCTCAAATCTCCAGGTTTGGTTCATTCTCTTTCTTCTTAACTCTAGACCCATGCAGCCAACTGCCATATAGTGTAAAGGAGACATCATCTGACTTTGAAGGGAGCTCAGTTATTATGACTAAAATTGCTCTCACCAACTCTTCCCTCATCCTGTCTACTCCTTTTCCCCATTTCCCACACTACTAATCACTGTCTGTCCCAATGCTCAAAGTAGAATATTGACTTCTTCTACCCCAAATACCAATCACCAAATTCTATCATTTTTACTTCTTACACATCTTCCAAATCTGTTACTCTCTCAGTAGTGTCTCCTGACATGCAAAGTTTTAAATTTTGTACAAAATGTCTATGTTTTCTTCTGTTGCTTGTGGTTTTGGGGTCATATACAAGAAATCATTCCCAAATCCAATGCCTTGTAATTCTCACCTATGTTTCCTTCTAAGAGTATTTTTTTAAAAGATTTTATTTATTTATTTGACAGAGATCACAAGTAAGCAGAGAGGCAGGCAGAGAGAGGAAGGGAAGCAAGCTCCCTGCTGAGCAGAGAGCCCGATGGGCTCCATCCCAGGACCCTGGGATCATGACCCGAGACAGGCAGAGGCTTTAACTCACTGAGCCACGCAGGCGCCCCCCCCCCCCTTCTAAGAGTCTTATAGTTTTGACTTTTATGTTGAAGATTTTGATCTATTTTGAGTTAATTTTTATATGGTTTTAGGTTAAGGGTCCAACTTTGTTCAGTACCATTCCTTGAAAAAGACTGTCCTTTCCCCAGTGAATGGTGTTGGCCCTAATGATTTAATAGTGACAACTAAATGAAAACACTTGAAAATGTACTGCCTAAACAAAGCACCTGCAGACTGGATTTTGCCCCAAAGGCCACTAATTTGCAGTGTGTGACTTAATTTCATTTTCACATTAAATTTAGCAAGTGAGCAGGGCGCCTGGGTAGCTCAGTGGGTTAAGCCTCTGCCTTCAGCTCAGGTCATGATCTCAGGGTCCTGGGATTGAGCCCCGCATCAGGCTCTCTGCTCAGCAGGGAGCCTGCTTCCCCTCTGTCTCTGCCTGCCTCTCTGCCTACTTGCGATCTCTCTATCAAATAAATAAATAAAATCTTTTAAAAAATAAATTTAACAAGTGAGCTAAGGGGAGTGAGAGATATTTCGTGTCCCCTCTCATGTTCTAAGCATTGTGCCAGGTGCTGGTGATAAACTGGTCACAAAGTTTCATACGTTTAAAGTCTTGCATCAAGCAGTTTTAAAGTTGAGTGAGACTTGTGAAAACATCATTTTATTTTAGCACTGTGTGAGTAAATGCTGATAAATACGTGTACCAAGTAGAGAGCAAGTTAAGAGAAAAGGAACAGAAAATTTTTAAATAGTGGTGTAACCTAATTAAACCAGCTACAAGCACACACCAGTCGAGATAGTCCCTAGCATCGGCCCCAAAGCAGCGGCCAGCGTTCTCCACAAGAGCACCGCTTTTCCGGCTGGAAACCTTTCCCCCAGTGGCCTGACGTCATTAGGCAAGCGCCGGAAAGAGTGGGCGGGATTTCCGGCCACGGCTAACCCGCAAGGTAAGGAAACTAAACCGACCGGCGTTGTTGCGTGAGGTGCGGTTTCTTGCGTAGCGCTTCACTGCAGACTAGTGCGTCGTGTGTGCGTCCGCGCGGTTGACACCAGTGGGAGCCACTGTCTCTGCACTCTTGGTATGGGCATGTTTCTTGGCATCTTAATTGTGTGTGTTGAGGTGGGAGGACGCGGAAACCTTTCTAAGATGGGCTTAGTGGAGCATGTGCGCCAAGAAGGCTCACAGATAAGGGGAAGCCCAGTGATTTTTTTTTTTAATATTTTATTTATTTGACAGAGAAATCACAACTAGGCAGAGAGGCAGGCAGAGAGAGAGGAGGAAGCAGGCTCCCTGCGGAGCAGAGAGCCCGATGTGGGGCTCGATCCCAGGACCCTGCGATCATGACCTGAGCCGAAGGCAGAGGCTTTAACCCACTGAGCCACCCAGGCGCCCCAAAGCCCAGTGATTTTTAAACTATAAGTAGTACAGTCCCTGAAACAAGAGCAGTGTTTACCGAAATGATATCCTTCTTTGTTTTAAAATTTGAGTTTCATTTTTATGATATCCTAAAAAAATCTTTACCGGTTACAAAGACAAAACTCCAAAGACTTGTTTCTGAAATCAGTATTTCTCATATTGGGGCTAAGGACTCCCCGTTAAATATCATATCTCAGGGAGTCTAAAATGTTTTTTCTTTCTTTATTAAAAAAAAAAAACTTAAGATTTTATTTATTTCAGAGAGATTGAGAGCGAGTGGGAGCACTAGACCGGGGAGGCTCAGAGGGAGGAGCAGACTCCCCGCTGAGCAGGGATCGTGATGTGGGACTGGATCCCGGGACCTGGCATCGTGACCTGAGCCCAAGATAGACACTTAACCGACTGAGACACCCAGGTTCCCTAAATTGCTTTTTCTTTAAAAAGTGTCTGAAGATGGGCACCTGGCTGGGTTAGTCGGAAGAGCATGAGTCTCTTGATCTTGTGGACTTGAGTTCGAGCCCACATTGGGTGTAGAAATTACTTAAAAAGCAAAACAATAACAAACTTTAAGATAATTTTTTAAAGTAAGCTCTATACCCACTATGGGGCTTGCACTCAGGACAACCTCTCCTTCAGATCAAGAGTCACGCACTCTACCAACTGAGCTAGCCAGCTGCCTCCCCCAAACTTTTTTCTTTTTTTCTTTTTCTTTTTTTTTAAAGGTGTCCGAACATATTTTAAATGTGAAAAGCATTGGTCCAGGATATTTATTCAAAAAATACTTGAGTGATCCCTGTGAGCCATAAACTACTGAGCACTGGGTTCAGTGTTAATATAAATAGTCCTTGTCCTGATAGAGTTTACCATTAGTCAGGCAAATAAGTAACCTGGCAGTTACAAAGAGTGTTACAAATATTGTGATAGAGAGGTAAGGGTGCTATAAGAACTAGTAGGAGGAATATTTGATCTAAAGATTGAGGTGAAGAATAACTAAGGATGTATCTGAAGAGGTAAGCAAAAGATGATTTTGTGGAAAACTTTAAAAGCCATGTGTATAAGTTTGGAACTTGTGCCTGGCAGCAGTGGATTTAAAAGTTCACATTGAGGGCGCCTGGGTGGCTCAGTGGGTTAAGCCGCTGCCTTCGGCTCAGGTCATGATCTCAGGGTCCTGGGATCGAGCCCCACATCGGGCTCTCTCAGCGGGGAGCCTGCTTCCCTCTCTCTCTCTCTCTCTCTCTTTCTGCCTGCCTCTCTATCTACTTGTGATCTCTCTCTGTCAAATAAATAAATAAATCTTCTAAAAAAAAAAAAAAAGTTCACATTGAGAGGGCACCTGGGTGGCTCAGTCATTAAGCATCTGCTTTGGTTCAGGTCCTGATCCCAGAGTCTGGGATGGAGCCCACCATCAGGCTCCCTGCTTGTGTTCCCTCTCTCGCTGTGTTGTTCTCTGTCAAATAAATAAAATATATTTTTTTAAAAGTTCACAATGGGGTCCATACAAGTGGATTGATTAGATTTGCACCAGCTCCCAATGGCTTAGAGATGAGACAGAGCAAATCAGGAGGCTAGGGGATGCAATTAAGATAATGGGATTCAAAAGAAGTTAATGGATTCAAGATGTATTTAGAAAGTAACGTGAATGTAATTCAAATAGATTAGATATGGTGGGTTTGAGAGCGGGTGGTAAGAAGATGACCCCCAGTTTCTGGCTTCAGCAAATGGATGAGTGGCAGTGTCCATCCCTGAAACCATGTAGAAGGCAAAGCAGATTGGGAAGGGAAGGGAGAGCTATTATGTTAATATGTTGCATTTGAAGTGTTTCTTCTGATGGCATGGTGGTGAAGCCACAGAAATACATCAGACCTCACATGGAGAATTTTAGACTGGGGGAAAAATGGCGGGGGGGGGGGACGACTAAAGACAGAATTCAGAGGTACATCTGCTTTTAAAGGAGGGGAAGACATGTGAGCATCAGGGCACAGCTTAGAGAACCACTCTAAGAAGCATGCAGAGTTGTTAAATAAAGCAGAGGGAAGAAGGAATATTTCAAGTATTTCAGTTGCATTTTGTAAAAGTTGATTTCCTTTTTTTTTTCTTTCAAATCCTGTACTAGTTTCACATTTTAAAGCATCTTCATTGTTTTGTGGATGTCCAGACCTTTAGGATAAAATTGTGGAGCTTATATATATATGCCCTAATTTTGGACATTTTGTTTGATAGTAACATTATTTGCTGCAAAATAAACTCTGAACTGGAGAAAAGAGGTCTATTTTCTTGTTTTTAAAGATTTATTTATCTGGGAGACTGACTCCCTGCTGAGCAGGGAACCCCATATGGGGCTCAGTCCTTGAGATCATGTTCTGAGCTAAAGGGAGCAATTTAACTGACTAAGGCACCGAGGCACCCTTATTTTGTTTTGTTTTTATTTTTTTTATTTTTTTTTCAAGATTTTATTTGTTTATTTCACAGACAGAGATCACAAGTAGGCAGAGAGGCAGGCAGAGAGAGGAGGAAACAGGCTCCCTGCTGAGCAGAGAGCCCGATGCGGGGATCGATCCCAGGACCCTGGGATCATGACCTGAGCCGAAGGCAGAGGCTTAACCCACTGAGCCACCCAGGCGCCCTTGTTTTGTTTTTAAATCAGTAAATCTTTGTCCATTTCTGTTTTGAAACATGAGAGCATTGATACAGCACGTCCGTATCCTATAACTTTTCTGCCCTTTGTCTTACTGTCTTCATATGTTGCTTATGTTTAGGAGCTTGTGTTTGGGTCTGTATCTGGACTTAGAGTAGAATAGAGAAGAAATAGCATCATGATCTCAACCCTATCAGCAGAACATTACTTTGTTATCCAGTAATGTTGATATTCTGGGCCCCTAGATTAGATTTTTAGATAATCTAAAAAGGATCTTTCTTCAAGGTATTCTTTTTCCTAAAGCAATAGTGAAATTTATGTCAAAAATAAGAACCCAGGGGCACCTGGGTGGCTCAGTGGGTTAAAGCCTCTGCCTTCAGCTCAGGTCATGATCTCAGAGTCCTGGGATCAAGCCCTGCATCGGGCTCTTGCATTGGGCTCTCTGCTCAGCAGGGAGTCTGCTTCCCCCTTTCTCTGCCTGCCTCTCTGCTTACTTGCGATCTCTCTCTGTGAAATAAATAAATAAAATCTTAAAAAAAAATTAATTGCTTTTGGTGTCTCAAATTTATACTTGTATAGTTAGTTGACAGGCTTAAAAAATGTTTGTCTAACTTTTCATTACATTTTGCTTCTCTTATAGGGGTCTTACATGCCTATTTTCCTCAAAATGAGTGGTAGTATCACCTTAAGATCTTGTGCCAGATATTTAGTGCCATTTACCATTCCTAGGAAGAGAAGCGTTTTATGTTCAGCCATTCTACAGAGATACATGTCTTCCAAAATACCAGGGGTGTCCTATCCTAAAAAGGAGAGTACATCACCTCCTGAACAGCTGGGATTGGATGGATGGAAAATTACAATGAAATCTAGTGTGCAAGAGGAAGATGTTTCACCAGTCTCAAGTAGCAAGGATGAAGATCCTCTAGCTGCCATCCGGGAGTTAATTGAGATGTGGCGATTGCTTGGCAAAGAAGTACCAGAACACATCAGTGAAGAAGAGCTCAAAACTGCTATGGAATGTGTTTCTAAATCATCAAAAAAAAAATACTTAAAATATTTATATATTAAGGAAAAAAAGAAAAAATCTAATCAAATAAAAAAGGAAATGAAAGCAGCAACAAGGGAAAAAGCAATAAGAGAGCAATTGTTAGAAACCACCAAGGAAGATAAACAGCAAAACTTTCTATTTCTACGACTTTGGGATAGGAATATGGACATTGCCATGGGCTGGAAAGGTGCTCAGGCCATGCAGTTTGGACAGCCTTTGGTTTTTGACATGGATTATGATAATTACATGAAACCAAAAGAACTCCAAAATACTGTTTCCCAACTTCTAGAAAGTGAAGGATGTAACAGAAGAGATGTTGATCCTTTCCATCTTTATTTCTGCAATCTTAAAATAGATGGTGCTTATCATAATGAGTTAGTTAAACGTTATGGAGAAAAATGGGACAAATTGCTTTTAACAGCAACAGAAAAGTCTCATGTAGATTTATTCCCAAAGGATAGTCTTATATATTTAACTGCAGATTCTCCTAATGTTATGACTACTTTCAAACATGATAAAATTTACATAGTGGGATCTTTTGTTGATAAGGCTATGCAGACAGGCACATCCCTAGCCAAGGCAAAACGGCTGAAGCTGGCAACAGAATGCCTTCCATTAGATAGATATTTACAGTGGGATACTGGTACCAAAAATCTCACCTTAGATCAAATGATGCGTATTTTGTTATGTCTGAAAAACACTGGTAGTTGGGAAGAGGCTCTGAAGTTTGTTCCTAGAAGAAAACACAGTGGTTGTTTGGAGATTTCTCAGCATTCTCAAGAGTTTGTCAACAGATTGAAGAAGTCAAAGACCTTTAATTCATCTCCAAAAGGCTCTCTAAATATACACACACAGAAAAGGTGGCTTAAATGAGAAAATCTGATAACTTAAATAAATGATCACAATGTATGTAAATCAAACTACGGTACTGTATGCCTAAACTTATACTGTAATGAATGTCAATTATTTCTCAATAAAACTGGAAGAAAAGAGGAGTGGAAAATGGAGTGAAAACACAATTCTACTGGTCTGTTTCTTCCTGAATAGAATTCACTTGTTCTTTTAAAGGTTGTCCGTCCAAACTAACTGAAGTGTTTTTCCCCAATTAATTAAATTTCTGCAAAACTTTGGAAATATATTTTACTCACTATAAAAATAAACTTAATAATCTTAGTAAAAAGAATTGTCCAAGTTTGTTGAGCCCAGTAAAAGAATTGTACCATTGCTGTGGCTTTTTTGTGAATATTTCTGAGTCTCAGACTCCATTTCCTTTTTTAGATTTTATTTATTTGAGAGAGAGGGAAAGACTGCATGAACAGGGGCTGGGGGTAGAGGAAGAAGGACAAGTAGACTCCTTACTCAGCAGGGAGCCCGATAAGGGACTCCCATCCTACGACCCCAGGATCGTGACCTGAGCCAAAGGCAGATGTTTTACCAATTGAGACACCCAGGCACTCCTTTTTTTTTTTTTTTTAAAGATATATTTACTTAGAGCAGGGGTAAGGGAAAGAGAGAATCCTCAAGCTGACTCCCCGCTGAGGGCAGAGGCTCCTGATGCAGGCTCAGTCCCAGGACCCCAAGATCACGACCTGAGCAGAAATTGAGTCAGCCACTTAACTGACCGAGCCACCCAGGCACTCCATTTTCATTCTTAATTGTTCTTTTAGCAATGTCAACAACTACCTTTTTATCAAAAATTGTTACAGAAGAGATTTTAAACTTCAGGTGGTGGTTCAAAGTGACATTTGGTACAATTCTGGGCATGTCATAGGCACCGAAGTTTAACTGAATCTTGGTTAAACAAAAGGTTAAGACATCCCTTGACGTGTCATGGAATTTGCCTATATTATGAGAAATGGGTTTGGGGGGATGGAATTCATTCCATGTCCTCTTAGGAAAAAGGGGGTTTACTTGATGACTTATATATAGCACTTCCCTGTTGCAGTAGAGAGCTTTCCTTTCCTCCCCTCCCCCCAAGATTTTTATTTGAGACAGAGAATAAGCTGGGGGTGGGGGGTTGTGGCAGGGAAGCAGAGACACAAGCTGACCCCTTGCTGAGCAGGAAGCTGGATCAGGGACTCCATCCCAGGACCCTGAAATCATGACCAGAGCTGAAGTCAAACACTTAACCGACTGAGCCACCGTGGTGCCTCAGCTTTCCTTTTATAGGAAAAACTTCCTTTTCTCCAGCTGTGTGATTTGAGTGGAACCTGCCATGTTTTTACAGACCTTGTCCTGGCCACAGCTGATTTTCCCTAAGGAGATACCTCACTCACACTTAGAGATGGGCATCTGACTTTAAGATAGGCCAGTCACAACCCTTTTCTAGGATTTTTGGATTTGAGAACTAAACCTGTGTCACTGTGATGGTGGACTTACACAGACAGGAAGCTCTGTAATTGATGGTGGCCTTCCTTTTTATGAAGGAAGACAGGCTATATAGTAGGAAGTGAAGTTTATATATAAAAGTAAGACCAAATTTTGGAGCTGTTTAAATCCCTGCTTCCGGTTATCCTTGAGATCCAGCTATAGATTTGCTTTAGCATTCATTGGTTGTTTAAACTTCATACAATACCCTGGTAATTCCTCTAATAAATCCCCCTTTTTTTGCCTAAGCCAGTTTTTGGGTTTCTGCCGCTTGTTACCTAATAAGTCCTGCTATACTTGAGAACATGTGTACTTCTTTCCTAAGAAAAGAAGTTTAGGAAATGTTCATTATAGACTACCTGTTAAGATTTTTGAAAACATAGGAAATAGAGATGGATAGCCAACTACTTCTACCTAGTTTCTGAACTGGAAATTAACATGAAAGATGCAATCCAATACATTTCTTACAGCAGGATTTAATCTTTTACCGAATACTACTAAGTACCTACTTTACCAAGCAATATGCAGTTTACATGAATTATTTAAATAACTATTATACTTTTATTATGATGTATTATACTAGACTATTATAGTACTTATAACTTAGTTGCCTAATAGTACCTTTTTTACAGATAAGGAAAATTTACTCAAAACTCAGCGTTTAGGGGCGCCTGGGTGGCTCAGTGGGTTAAGCCACTGCCTTCGGCTCAGGTCATGATCTCAGGGTCCTGGGATCGAGTCCCACATCGGGCTCTCTGCTCGGCAGGGAGCCTGCTTCCCTCTCTCTCTCTCTCTCTGCCTGCCTCTCTGCCTACTTGTGATCTCTCTCTCTCGCTGTCAAATAAATAAAATCTTAAAAAAAAAAAAGAATCCCCAAGAGCCCTTTGTTCTTTAAAAAAAAAAAACAAAAACAAAACTCAGCGTTTAAGTGTAGTCTCAGAATTCAAAAGATTTCTCTGACTTTAAAGTCCCAGCTTTCAACATATAAATTATGCACTCTATAATAAGGCAAGTATGAAGTGCAATGGAAAAACAATAGATGCTTAACCAAAACTCGTGGGTGCGATTAGGAAGGGCCTTGACAAAGTTATGTGTAAACTTAGAATTGTAAGTATGATATGAATGAATTTCAACCTTTGACTGAACTAAGGTTGCTAATACTTGAGCCATTTGCTATATACAAGGTGCTAATACTTGAGCCATTTGCTATACAATGAAGATAAAATAGCATAGTACTTAAGAACAGGGTTTAGAATTGCCTGGCAGGACTGGCACATAGAGTGAGGAAACCAAGGCTTCTAGGGCACCTTACTGATCTCCCAAGTCCTAGTCCTACTCCCTGGGTTCCAGCTCCACCGTAGGCTCTGATGCCTAAATTGCTTAATCACTTGAAATTTCAGTTTTCCTCCTCTGTGAAAAGGAGATTAGAAATAGTTCTTGACTCATAGAAAACAATAGGGAATCTGGCACATAAATGCTAAGTAAATATTAACTAGTTACCTAATTTAGAGTATGTTCAAAATGTGTGGAATTTTTTTTTAAAAAAGATTTTATTCTACAGAGATAGCAAGAGAGAGAGCTTAGGCAGGGGGAGCAGCAGGCAGAGGGAGAAGCAGGCTCCCTGCTGAGCGAGGACCCTGATGAGGGGCTGGATCCCAGGAACCCGAGATCATGACCTAAGCTTAAGGCACATGTTTAACTGACCGAGCCACCCAGGTGTCCCTTCTTAAGCCTAATTTCTGTGCCTGGGTGGCTCAGTGGGTTAAGCCGCTGCCTTCGGCTCAGGTCATGATCTCAGGGTCCTGGGATCAAGTCCTGCATCGGGCTCTCCGCTTAGCGGGGAGCCTGCTTCCCTCTCTCTCTGTCTCTGCCTGCCTCTCTGTCTACTTGTGATCTCTCTCTGTCAAATAAATAAATAAAATCTTTAAAAAAAAAGACTAATTTATGTTAACACTCACCTTTTAATATAGGGCAAACCCCGAAACTCCAGGCCCCTAGGCAAGGAATTGACTTCATATAGCAAGAGAGTAGTATAAATATAGGGAGAAAGGGGTGATGAGTCTAGAAAGTTAGGTTAAGGCCCAATATAACACTGGGACCGCATTCTGTAAACCCTAGGGATTCACTAAAGTTTTCTAAGGTGGAAATGCCTCTAATCTTACCTGAAAGAAGTAACTTCTCTCTTTTTAAAAAAAGACTTCACTTATTTGTCAGAGCAAGGGAGCTCACAAGCAGAGGAAGTAGAAGAAGGTTCCCCGCTGAGCAAGGAGCTGGATGTGCGTGCGATTTGCTTTAAGACCCTAGGATCATGGGGGCGCCTGGGTGGCTCAGTGGGTTAAAGCCTCTACCTTCGGCTCAGGTCATGATCCCAGGGTACTGGGATCGAGCCCCGCGTTGGGCTCTCTGCTCTCAGGGAGCATGCTTCCTCCTCTGTCTCTGCCTGCCTCTCTGCCTACTTGTCATCTCTGTCAAATAAATAAATAAAATCTTAAAAAAAAAAAAAAAAGACCCTAGGATCATGACCTCAGCGACTGAACCACCCAGTTTAATTTGATAGAACAATTACAACCTACATAAAAGTAGACTTATCATTTGGCTATGTGACTTTAGACAAATTACTCTCTTTGGCCTCAATTCTCATAGCTAATTAAAAAAGAGGATAATTCTGCGTTGGACTGTTGCAGGGATTAAGCAAGA
Source organism: Meles meles (assembly GCF_922984935.1). NCBI lineage: Eukaryota > Metazoa > Chordata > Mammalia > Carnivora > Mustelidae > Meles > Meles meles. The sequence continues at coordinate 113,450,891 of NC_060069.1, read as the reverse complement.
TAAGTGACATAAGACGGCGCACCATAAACGTGTTTTAAGGTTTTTGTTTTTGTTTTTTTTAAAGTTTTATCTATGTAAGTAATCTCTACACCCAACATGGGACTGGCACTCAGGACCCCGAGATCAGCCCTACTCTCTTCTAAGCCAGCCAGGAGCCCTCACAGCCCTCCTTTTTTTTTTTTTTTTTTTTTTTTCCTTTTTTTAAAAGAAAACACAGGAGATCCAAAAAGACCAGAATGAATAAGCCGGCTCGCTTTAGCTGTAGTCACACCCTGATCTACAGAAACCTTACAAGATTCCACCAACGTTTGCAGAGTGGTGTCCCTACATCTCCCCCACTTCTCTGGACGATAAAATCCTAAGTAAGCTCTAGCCCTAACCAGTCCCTCATAAACACGCAGTCCAACCCTCCCCGCTCTTCGTTTAAAGGCGACTAGCAGATGATGTCACATTCACTTCCGTTTCCAAAATGGCCTCTTTCCACTTTCAGGGCCGCTCTACGCTGCTGCCTCGCTGGCTAGCTCCGAAACTCAATGGTTGCTGGGCGGGGCCGTGACGTCCTTGGCGTGGCTGCAGGGGAGGCCGCGGCGGGGAAAATGGCGGACGGGAAGGCGGGAGAGGAGAAGCCTGAGAAACCGCAGCGAGCTGGAGCCGCCGGAGGTGAACACAACCCCAGCGTTGCGGGCTGCGTGGGATACTCTGGGCCTTTCTTTGAGGTCCCCGGGGTGGGGGGTGTAGGAAGGGGGCGAGAATGGGCGGATCTGGCGCTCACCCGGCCAGGTGCTGGGCCCAGACGAGACCCGGGCACGCCCGGCGCGGCCCTCTGGGATCCGGGCCCACATCGCCTCCTTGCCGGGGGAGAGCCGGCCACTGTCCGTCACCTGCTGGCCCCACCGGAGGCCCTGCTTCCGAGGAGAAGGGATATGGGTACCAGAAAGGGGGACGGAACTCGGGGTGGGACCCGGAGCGGCAGTGCAGGAGCCGCCACCGCCACACCGGAGACGCACAGCACACAAAACACACACGCGCACACACACAGTGGGAGTCACCGAGCAGTGGCTGCAGGAACTGGCCGCAGGCCGAGTTTCCGACGGTGCTGGCTTCTAAGTTACACCTAGGAGTTACTTGGCTTCTCCCTTTTCGCCGAGGAGGTGGACCTCGGCCTTTTATTTTCAAGCTGAATACTGACCCTGTAACGGGATGGGTCGAGATGGAGGAAAAGAATGCCTTTGCCTGCCCGCTTGTTTAAACTGCGGGCTCTAGGGTTAGGGTTTGATTGCCTTTAAAGTGTCTGCTTTTTCTGAGTTAGGCTATTGCTGGCTAACCTCATGACAGATATTTAGATGGCTTAATAGGCTAGTGTGACTTTTCCTGTATTTTGTTAACGATGCGAACTCGGGTTACAGCTCTCTTCCTTCTATCCTCCACCCCCATAAATTTGGGCCTTGTGCATAAGGGGAAAGAAGCATCTCTCCAGGCCCCCACCCCCCTTTGTCGCAACAGGGCAAGTAACTTAACACGTGCGAGGTGATCATAGTATCTTTTTAGAACGTTTTAAGTATTATTCTCTATTCTGACTCCCTCAAATCTTATACCTGAAATTATTTAGTTTGAGAAAATATCGAAGATTAATACCATATGAAGGCAGTTATTAGGACGTTACTAACATGACGTTTAATGTGAATTGCCTGGGAACAAAACTGAGAAAAACGTAACGTTCAGTTACTTAATTAAACAGCAATTTAAACCGTATAGTACCATCTCATTAGGGTTGTTTTTTTCCCCTCAAAAATCATCTGGGGTATTATTGAGTAAAATGATAAAAAACTAATAGTTTGAGGAAAACCAAAGATCTGTAACCTAAAGAAACAATCTTAACTGGCTTTCAGACTATCTTTTAACTTTGTAGAATAGCTTTTTAAGTGTCTTGAGAGTACTGAAGATGTGTTTAATGTGTTACCAAAATGTACCTTAAGTGTCAGCATAACTGGACAGTGTAATTTATCCATCACCCTTTCAGTTAGGGGTAATTAACTCTAGTATGAATGTTGATGTTTCTATTGTAGCATGTTTTTGTGTGCGGGGTAGTAGTATAAAGTTAACTTGGATGATATAAAAAATTATGGTATCCTTGGTGGTGATTTAAAATAAGTAGTCCCTTCATAACTTTGTCGTAATATGCCTTCAATGTACCTGCCTTAACAAGAAAGTGCTGTTTTGCATATAAATTGATTTTGAATGTCAGATAAAAACATGTAATACTGTGGATTTGCTGAATTGCTAATTTTGTGGCAAGTTGGCACTATTTTGAAACACTCTCAGGTTTGTCTTAGGGTCTTCCTGAGCTGATTTTTAGCTCCTGTTGAACAGTCCAGTAAATTGGGAGTGTAACTTTTTGTAAATAGTTATGAATGAAATGTCAGTAAGAGAAGCTATGTACTTGAACTTGTTCTCATCTTAAAGAGGAGGATAATGCTAAAGATAAGGCTTTCGGCAGATTTTATTCTCTCTTCAGCTACATTTTTGTGGCTCATTGAAACAGAGGTCTTAGAAAACTGTCCATATCAAAATCATGACCATCTTGTGCTATTTTAAGCTATCTGAGAACTACTTTAATGAAAGTGACATTATGCCAGCCACTAAGAGGGTCTTGACTATGTTCTCATTTAAGCTGAATACAAATGGATCATGAAGGATATATCCTTATGGACTTAAACTTTCTTATTAGGAACTTTTTTTTTTTTTAAAGTAAGGTAACTTTGTCCTCCAAGGGCACCTTTCCTCTCCTGCTACTCAATGGAAAAGAAAAAAAATGCTAGTACCGTGTGTCATTTGATTTCACATTAACTACACACTTTGTTAGCTCAGAGTGAATGCAAACTAGGTAAAAATCCCTTTTATTAAAATATTCCTTGATGAAGAATCTAGTACATTTATATAATTTTATGCATGTTTTGCTATAAATTGTGATTCTCTTATTTTTAGAAAACTGATCACGTATTTACTCATTCTTTAAAATATAAGCCATGTTGCCAAGAATTTTCACATTGCTAATCCATGGTCATTTAAAAATTTTATTTTCCATGGTCAAAAATACAAAGATCCCATTAAATAAATTGAAAACAACAATTCTTGATTAAAAGCCCCAAATGCTAAAGTGTAGTACATGTTGTATTTAAAGAAAAACACTTTAGGGGCGCCAGGGTGGCTTAGTAGTTAAGCTTCTGCCTTCGGCCCAGGTCATGATCCCAGGGTTTTGGGATGGAGCCCCACGTCGGGCTCCCTGCTTGGCGGGAAGCCTGCTTCTCCTTCTCCCACTCCCCCCTGCTTGTGTTCCGTCTCTCGCTGTCTCTCTTTCTGTCAAATAAATAAAGTCTTTAAAAAAAATAAAAACACTCTAATGTACCTAGAAATTAAGGTTCATGTTTAGTGATTTATTTCAAAGTTCACATTAGGTTGAAATAACTTTTCTAATGAACTCTGTATAGAATTGTAGAATCTGTAATAGCAGTCACATTGATAATAATGTAGATTTGGCTGTCACACTTTTCCATTTTCATTGCTTACTCCATTTGCTTTATTTCCTAAGTATTTGGTATATTTTATTACATAATTGTTAGAGGAGGATTACCTAAAGATAAAATAAAAGTTCCAATCCATCTGACACATTGAGCCATTTAAGGCTAAGTAATGAGTACTAATAGTACACCCACCTTCTTCCTTCACTCCTTTTTCCCTCATCTCTTCTCTGAAGTGTGGATATTTTCAAAGCTGTTGTGTATTTACAGTGGCTTAAAAAAAAAAAAAAAGGAAAACCCCAACAAACTTCTTTAGAGTTGAACATAGCCAGTTATTTACTACATCCAAAAATAATTTGCTGGATCTGGAATCAGTCATGTTTATTTATTTATTATTATTATTATTTACGATTTTATTCATTTATCAGAGAGAGAGCGCACAAGCAGGAGAAGGGGCAGGCAGAGGGAGAAGCAGACTCCCCACTGAGCAAGGAGCCCCTTGCAAGATTCAATTCCAGGACCTAGGATCATGATCTGAGCCGCAGGCAGACTCTTAACTGACTGAGCCACCCAGGCATCCCTGGAATTAGTCATGTTTAGAAATAAGCTGTTAGGCATAGTATGTTCCATTTCCAGAACGGACCTGAGATGTGGGTGGTCTTAATAGATTGCCTCTTAAGGTGACAAGAAAGCAGTGTGAATAAAATTGAATTGCTTCCAGTTGATTACTTAATTAGTGGTAGTTTTCCCAACTCCCCTGTTCATTCTGCCTTTCTACAGCAGTGTCTATAGAAATTTTCTCTTTAGCATCATGTGATTGGGAATATAGAATTGTGTTCCATATATTATCACATACTAACTCAGCCAGTTGTCACTCTTTTTTTTTTTTTTTTTTTTAAGATTTTATTTATTCATTTGACAGAGAGAGATCACAAGTGGACAGAGAGGCAGGCAGAGAGAGAGAGAGAGAGGGAAGCAGGCTCGCTGCTGAGCAGAGAGCTCAATGCGGGACTCGATCCCAGGACCCTGAGATCATGACCTGAGCCGAAGGCAGCGGCTTAACCCACTGAGCCACCCAGGCGCCCCCAGTTGTCACTCTTAATGGTATTAATATTATAATGAGATTAATGTTCTTCACTTTGTTTATTATTTATGCTTTAGTTTTTCTAGATTCTTTGTTCCAGAATTATTTTCTGGGTAAAAGGAGACCTAGAATTAAGATAGGTTGTTTTTTTTTTTTAAAGAACTGGAAATCTTGACTAATTATGCATAGCTCTTAGGTCACAGTTCAGAGAACCGAGTATACTGCAGTCAAGACTGAATGTTCTTTATGCTATTTGTTTTGATGTTTTTCAGAGTTTGTGTTTGCACAAAACTTGTTCCTTAGTGTATACATTGTTTCTTTATGTAAATGCAGTGCATTTCCTATATATTTTTATGTGTTCCCATATATAGAGACTGCATTTTCAATTTTAGCCAGTCACAAAGAAATAGTTACCATTGTTTAGGTTCTACAGTAAACTCATACTTGATTAAAACTTGATAAAAAACTTAAAATAATGCTTTTAGTTCTAAACTTAGGTTTTGAAAACACTAATGTTGGCATAATACGGTCTTTTTTTTTTTTTAAGAAATTCTAAATTAACTTTTTTTAAGATTTTATTTGTTTATTTGAGAGAGAGACCATGGGTGGGGTGTCAGAGGGAGAGGGAGAAGCAGACTCCCCACTGAGCGGGGAGCCCAATGTGACTAGATCCCAGGACCCTGAGATTATGACCTGAGCTTAAGGCAAACACTTAACCTACTGAGCCTTTCCGGTGCCCCTAGAAATTCTAAATTGATTTCTGTATTTCAACTATTAAATATTGATCTTACATCCTTCAAGTGCTTTTGTAATTGTATATTTAAATAAGTAAATGGCACTTCCAGCAACCATTCCAGTGCTATCTTTGTCTCCTAAGGAAATCCCAAAACCTCTAATCCTGCTTAATTCCTCCCCTACATTTTATTACAGCTTTCACCCCCTTCCAAAGTGAATAAAGAGTTCTGTTATCTTTCCTCTAAACAAAATCAGATGTTCTGTTCAAAGTGCTTATTAATCTAGAGACCTCATCATTCCAAAATTATATAGATTGAGAGCTATCACTTCTGGATTTTTTAATCTGTTACTTGTCCATCTATTTGTGTTTGATTTTGCACTTTTCCCCCCATTCTAGTTGTTCTGTTAACTGTTGTCAGGGCTATTGCTTAGAGCATCGTCTCTTCGTAAATAAACTGTTTAGTGTAGCAGAAAACATTCTATAGGGCAAATTGGAGAAAGAAAATAAAATTTTTAGTCCACCATATTTCTGTCTTACCATTCAATATGTTCTTAAATAGCTTTCTAGTGTAAAAGACCAAAGATACTCAAGATGCTAACTTATTTTGTCACTGATTAATACAAATACAAGCAAAACCATCTTGTATTCCAAATTTACATATGTATGGCTTTATTTGAAATTTTAATGAGCTCATCTTTCTTTCTTGAGAAAAAGTAGTGTGTAAACCTAAACCTGATTGCTAAAATAGGTGATAATTAAGGTTTCAGAGTAGAATTAAATCACATAAGAGGGAATGACTTGATGTCTTCCTTCAGTTTCCTTTTCAACTCTAAAAATTGTGTGAGAGGTACGTGAGGAGCACATCACTCAAGAAACTTAGTCCAGGCTCTATTAACATTGTAGTTCTTGTAATAAGCCATTTATAACTAGGTATTTTGTAATAACTAGTAGTACATAATTGAAGAACGCCAGATTTATTAATCAAATGTATTATTCTGTGATGTGACCAGTTGCTCACAACCTAGTTTGTGCAGAACTTACAGACCTTAATTTCTAAAAAGCAAAATCCCACAATTATATAACTTTTGTAATAGTGTTTAGTTGAAGGGTCTTAGATTTTGTGAACTCTGTGTTTATAATTTTAAATTGCTCTGTATTTTATGCTAGTTAATTCATGGGAGCCTCTTCTACTGCCACACAATCTCAGTTCCTGCTGTATACTCTAACAAACAGTGGAAGAGACTGTTGGGTCAGTAGGTGACAACTGCAGAGGTATCTTCCTTATAACGATGATTTTTGAGGTTGCTGCTCCCATCAATCTGCTCAGTAAAAATAGCTCATCTTGGTAAGTTGTTTCGACTTCACCAGGACCTGAAGAAGAAGCAGAAAAACCTGTGAAAACTAAGACTGTTTCTTCCAGTAATGGAGGGGAAAGTTCCAGTCGCAGCGCTGAGAAGCGATCAGCTGAAGAAGAAGCTGCAGACCTCCCAACAAAACCTACAAAGATCTCCAAGTTTGGATTTGCCATAGGTAGTCAGACGACAAAGAAAGCTTCAGCCATATCCATCAAACTTGGATCAAGTGTGAGTTGTTATTTTACCTGTATGATGTTCAAAATGGGACTTAAAAATTTGTTTCAGGAATCTGCTTAGAGGGGATTATGGTAAATTGAGTCTTAAAAGGTACATTAGTGCATGAACTTACATGTAAGTTACATGTAAGTATTTAAGAAGTTACTAGCTCTGCATTCAAGAATGGTGTGGATATATTATAACTCAAGAAAATTTTTTTAAAAAAGGTTTGGAATAGGAGAAGGAGTAACTATATAAGGAATATACGGTTTATAAAGTAACAGCTTAGAATTTTTCCAAATTGAGCAAAAACTTCTGAAAAATATTTTCAGAAAGAATTTGTTTATTTTTCTTATCTTTCAATTCTGGTAATATTAAAAATAATATCTATAGAAATCAGTACTAGTGAGGTATTACTTAATAAGAACTTCCTATTACTTTGGAGCTACAAATGGACATTGAGCCATGTTGTCCTATGATAGATCAACTTTTGAGTCTTTGTTTTAAATATAAATCTTGAATTAATAATTACTAACCATGGAGTATCTGGAAAGTTTTGAAATACTAGATTGAAACATGAAGTTTCTAGGTTTGACTATTTCTGACCTACAAAAGTGACAGTTTCTTATGTTCCAACCACATAGATCTTTAAGAAAAAAATGCTTAGTCTATTATTGTTAGCTTTAGAAAATAGTTACATTCTTATATAAGGAGAATAATCCTAAGATTTTTAGGATTATGGCTTTTGAATTGTTTATTCATATCTGTTCTGTGAAAATTAATGTTCATTTGCCAGATGCATATAGCTTTATTTGTGTGTTTGATGTTTCATTCAAAGATCATAAAGATATAATGTGGATCAGGTTTCTGCCAGAGTCAGTGTGTTTGAGTTACACTTCTAAGAGCTACCATTTCTCAGAACTCCTACTCCCACCCTATGTTGTTTTGCCTTTATTTTCTTCCTTTCTTTAAAAAATTGATTCTGGACAAAAGATATACTGCTTTTAACTTCATTATTTCATGACTTTTCTTCCCATTTGAGTGATTCTTTCTGTTCAGTCTTTTTTTAATGAAGTTGCATAGACCAACTGCATAAATATTTGCAGGATTTTTTTGATAGTCATTAAACATGTATTCTCATATATACCTTCATATGGATGTTACTTTTGATAACAGATTTTTCCGTGGTCAGCAGCCCCTAAATTAGATATCCAAATCCCTACTTTTTCTAAATCATTAACATGATTTAGTAATTGCTGATCATTTTAGATAGAAGGATTTTGTTTGATAAAGCCTATTCAGTAAACCTTTTAAATCTTTGGAAAACAAAAACCTGTTTTTACCAGGTAAACTTTATTATAAACAGGGTCATCTTGGGGAAGTGAGTTTTAAGATACAAAAAATAGCTGAAACTATTGCTTTTGATTATAAAATATGAAAAGGCAGTTGATCAACAGGCACTTACTTGTGTAATCTGTTGTATGTACATCAAACACCTGATGTATTTAAGAGAGTAAAGGATATTTCTAGAGTCTCTATGCATAATCTCCAAGTTAACATTTTTATTCCTTCAAAAGCAAACATTTATAAAAAAGCGTTTGTGTTCTAGAAGAAAGAGTGCTTCATTTTGTTTCAGTAGATCACAGAAGATTTCACTGATGAGGTGGTGTTTTGAGTTAGGTTTAACTGTAGACAGGAGGCAGAGGGCATCTCAGATAAAAAGAATTTTGTGCAAAAGCAGTTTATATGTGAAGCCATTCAGGAAATTGTAGTTGGAAAGTGGTATCCAAATGTAGGGGTAGAAAGCCCCCCAAATAAGACCACAGAACGGAATCATAAAGGACTTACATAATATAGTTTTGTTTTATTTAGGTTCTAGCAGAGCTATGGAAACAACACAGATTTTCATTTTAGAAATAATCATTCTGGTAGCGTTATAGAGGATTAGAGGGAGGAAACACAGATGGGGAGATATTATTTCTAACAGTAGTTGAGCAAGTAATGCTAAGGGGCCTTAAGTGTCAGTAGTTGATGGGAATGCAGAGGGAGTTGTAGGTCTTTCAGATAGAGATTTAAGCAACAAGACTTTACAATCAAATGCAAGTTGAGGAAAATGTTTTCTGGCTTGGGTACTTAGAACATTGTGAAACTAAAGTACCCATTGGGGCTCTAAGTGGAGCTATCCAGTAGGTATGTTGCATCCTATTTGGGGCGGACATAGGATTTGGTAGTTAAAACTATGGGAGTGAATGGAGTTGATTAGCGAAGTACAGAGAAGGAAAGGAAAAATCCCTAAGGATGGAATCTGGGGTTTCTGTCATTTAAGGGGGGATCAGGAGGAAACAAAGAGGGAACAAAAGATCAGAGAATTAGAATAGCTTCTAAAAAGCATTGTCAGAAGTCAAGGTAGGAGTGTTTCAAAAAGTAGCTGGTGATTAGTCAAAAGTGGTGCACTGGTTATTGGTGATCCTGTAGAACCAAGGTCACCCAATTCTAGGCGAGAAGCCATGGGGCAGTGAGAGGAAACCAGATTGCAGTTGTTTGAAGACAAAATGGATGATGAAAGGATGAAGATAGTGTGGACAACTGAACTCAGAAACTTAGGTTAGATAGAAGAGAACCATGTTTATAGGCTACAGGTAGAAAGCTAACCAGTAGAGAGCTGAGTCTTGGTGTCTTTTATGTTCTCAAGGCACACTGCACTTCATTTTTTGTTACTGTGGTAAAATACTACTAATCATTTTCTTTTACCTTTTCCAGGTACCCCTTAGCTAAATGATACTCTATATCCTGACTAGAAAATGTTTTACAGGATGAAAGTAAATGGACATACAATTAATAGAGATAAAGCTACCCATTGATAACCAGATTTTTAAAAACAAAAAATGGATTTCTTTGAAGTTTTTTCTGAGTTCCTTACTATAGGTTTCTATGAAAACATAAAATCAAGTCTTTGAAAATAAGTTATTTGTATCATTAAGCATGCCTGTATAAACATTATATGATACTTTTTTTAACATTATGTGATACTTCTTAATGTGTTTCTTCTTCAGAAGCCTAAAGAAACTGTTCCAACGCTTGCTCCAAAAACCCTTTCAGTAGCAGCAGCTTTTAATGAAGATGAAGATGTAAGTCAACAACTAGTTTTGTTTATTTTACTTCAACCAGTTCTTCAAGGAAGATGTTAGTGTCTGATTGTAGGTTGTATTAATGGTACTAGTGAATTTTCTTTGTAATTCTGAACAGTTTTGTGTGTGTTGAGAGAGTGTGTGTGTGTGTGTGTGTGTGTGATGCCTACAAAATCTGCATATTTCTATTGATTTTATTTTCTTGTAGGATTATTTAAAATACTGCCTTTGGGAGCAGTCAAGTTAAGAATCAAATCAGCAAGGGCTTCTGGGTGGCTCAGTTGGCTAAGTGTCTGACTCTTGATCTTGGCTCAGGTCTTGATCTTACTTACATCCATGAGTTTGAGCCCCACACTGGGCATGGAGCCTTCTTTAAAAAAAAAAAAAAAAAGAATCAAATAAATGCTTATTATGAAGAATAGTAGTACACATATGTGCTAGGAAATATGTAGGGTCCAAAAACAGAAATTTAATGCCGCTGTCTTTAATAATTCTATAGTTGGAGTCTGCAGTGGTGACATCGTGCGTGCATTCAGCTTTGAAAAGGCAGCTGTAATGCTTTCTTCTGGTATCCCCAAGAAGAATAGCAGGTAGTGCAGGTGATTCTGCTAGAAGTCTATTCAATAAGCAGGTGTTCCAGAGTGAGCATGAGTTGCTTATCTGCTGTTCCCTTAGGCAGTCCTAGTTTCCTTATGCCTCTCACAGTGTCCCTCTCTTATGCTTATCAATAACATATGATGTGGAATGTTAAGCATCATTTTGACTGATTTTTCTCTTTGGTTTCTGACTTTAGAAACTAACCCTCACTTAAAATGTGACCCCATTGTATAACAGTTAAGTATTAACAGGGTACATGAGCAATTGCTCCCAAAAGCAGTATGGTTAAGAATTAATACATTCTGGGGCGCCTGGGTGGCTCAGTGGGTTAAGGCCTCTGCCTTAGGCTCGGGTCATGATCCTGGGGTCCTGGGATCGAGCCCCGCATCGGGCTCTCTCCTCAGTGGGGAGCCTGCTTCCCTCTCTCTGTCTCTGCCTGCCTCTGTGTCTACTTGTGATCTCTGTCTGTTAAATAAGTAAAATATTTAAAAAAAAAAAAAAGAATTAATACATTCTGAGGAGCATACTGTAGACTGAAGTGATTGGGAAGAATATATAGAGAAGAAATAGGAGTTGGATACCAAAACATTAGGCAGCATTGTGACAAACCTAGGACTGCTTTTATAAGCTAAGAATTTTAAGAGCAGTAAATACATAGCAGCTGCATTTGACTGGACTGGAGATTTCTGTGGAGAAGTTTGGGCAAGGATGACTATGGAGTGATTGGAGCCCAAATGAGGTAAAGAATTACTATGGTTATCAATGTGTTCTTTGGACTTACTCATTGTACATATTGGAGTGATTTCCATATGCTAGGCACAGTGAGATTATAAAGATAAATCAGACATGTTTCTCTAGGAATTCAGACTAGCAGAGCATAAAATAGTACAAAATAAAAATCAAAAGTATCTGAAGACATAAAGTAGTATGGAAATTCGGGGAAGGAAGAGAGTCTGAGTAACTAGATGCAACAGCATGGAAAGACCATGACCACTAGACTGGCAGTGGGAAGACATGGATTCTTTTCCTGTCTTGTCTAGTTACTAACCAGTAGAAAGCCTGTGAATAAGTCACTTTACCTTTGGGAGCCTTAGTTTTTCAGCTGTAAAATGAAGGCTCCGTTTACATCATGTATTTTTAAACTACTAAGAGTTCTGGGATTCTATGGAAATGTCTCAGGAGCTTCTGTGGTGTTAGGTGATCCCTAGCAAGCATGACTCTAGTCTACTGCCCTCTTTTTCACTCGTAGCTATTCTTAGATTGATACTTAGGGACCCAAATAAGATTTTATTGAGGAAAAGAGTATTTCACCCCCCTCAAAAAAAGTTTGAAAAATACCAATTTAATAGTATTTAATGTTTTCTGTCATCTCTAATATTCTTAAGAGACTAGGTAGCTTTTTGGTATGTATAGAATGTATAGGGAAGGACATTATGGGAGAAGGGAACAACATATGCAAAAGAAGAGAGGCTGGAAAAGCTCCTGCATCATAGTACTGGCTTTGAACACCTAACAATTTGGACATCTTTCCCCATAACTTTATCTTCCATATATTCCTGTGAATCATGTGATGTAGTTATTCCTATTCTGCAAATGGAGAAATTAACAAATTGATGGTGAAGGATATAAACTTTAACTTGTCTCTTAGATAAAAGAATGTGTGCATGGTTTTTCCTTTTTATGCAGAACATAGTTAAGTAACCTTGAATATACATCAGCCTAAAGTATGTTGGACAATGAGGGCATCCATTTAATTAATTTTGAAATTTAAAAATATATTTTTAGTTGTGGCCTCCTTAGTCTCCTTTAATTTGGACAATTCTTGGGTCTTTCTGTTTTATGGCATTAACGTTTTTGAAAAGTTCAGGGCAGTTATTTTGTAAAATGTCCCTTAGATTGAATTTGTGTGATGTTTCCTCATGATTAGATTCATATTACTTACTTTGTCAGGAATACCACAGAGGTGATGCCAAGTTCTTACTGTATCATATCAAGGAGCACATGTCAATATGTCCCATCACTGACAGTGTTAACCTTGATCATTTGGTTAAAGTCATGTCTGACAGGTTTCTGTACTTTTCAAATTACTGTTTTACCTTTTGTTATTAAAATTTATCTTTGGGGATATGCTTAAAGAATACATGGGCGTGGGGTGCCTGGGTCGTTCAGTCCTTAGGCATCTGCCTTCGGCTAGGGTCGTGGTCCTGGGATCCAACCCTACATAGGGCTCCCTGCTCAGCAAGAGACCTGCTTCTCCCTCTTCCACTCCCCCGTTTGTGTTCCCTCTCTTACTGTGTCTCTCTCTCTGAGAAAAAAAAAAGAATAGGTGGGTGTTGCCTGGCTGACTAAATCGATAGAACCCATGACTCTTGATCTCAGGATTGTGAATTCAAGCTCTGTGTTGGGTGTGGAGCCTACTTCAAATTAAAAAAAAAAAAATTAAAATAAAAAATTAAAATTTATGGGGCGCCTGGCTAAGTTAGTAGAACGTGTGACTCTTGATCTCGGCATTGTTAAGTTTGAGCTCCAAGTTGGGTGTAGAGATTACCTAGAAATGAATCTTTAATTAAAAGAAAGGATACATGAAAATACATAATTTTTTAAACACTCCCATGAGTGTTAGCATCCATTGATGATTCCTGCCAAAATCTGTTATTATGAATGTTTGCCAAATGGTGATTTTTCTCATTGTTTTACCTCTTTCACATTGTCTCTTCCTGTAAGGAAGAGCTTTCCCTTATTTATGTAAGTGTAGGTTTGTGGATTCTTTATTCAATAGGCAGTAATGCCCAAATTGTCTCAGATTTGACCAGGAGAAACTCCTTTAGTCTAGATCTTAAGGATACTCTTTTTAAAAAGAATATTTAGGGGTTCCTGGCTCGCTCAGTTAGTAGACCATGCATGTCATTCTTCATCTCAGGGTCATGAGTTAAAGCCCCATGTCAGTCATGGTGCCGAGTTAAAAATAAAAAGAAGCTCACCAGTAAAATTCATACATAAAAATAGACCTATAATGAATTTAACTTATCATGTATCTTTTTAACATCTTTAGAAGTATGGAAAGAATGACCTTTAAAGATACCTTTTTAGTAAAAGGGACATTTTTAGAAGGAGCAATACCATAAAGTTGTTAAGAATCTTTGCTTGGAACACCTTTTTTTTTTTTTTTTTTAATTTATTTGACAGAGAGACAGGGATAGAGGGAACACAAGTAGGGGGAGTGTGAGAGGAAGAAGCAGGCTTCCTGCTGCTGAGCTGGGAGCCCGATGGGAGATGGGGGACGTGGGGGGGGTGGAAGGTGGCGGCTCCATCTCAGGACCCCGAGATCATGACTTCAGCCACCCTGGTTCCCCAAGAATCTTTGCTTTGGCATCCAGCTGTTTTGCTATTTATTAGCTTTTTAACTTTGGACGAATTAACCTTGTTTACCTCACTTTAAAATGCCTAATGATGGTAATTATCCTTACCTAGTAGGATTATTAGGGGGTTTTTTTGTTTTTCTTTTAAAGATTTATTTGAGAGAGAGAGAGTGCAAGTGAACTGGCAGGGGAGGGGCAGAGGAAGAGAATCCCCAAGCCAACTACACCCCCATCTCCCAGTGTGGAGCCCAACTCAGGGCTTGATTCCACCCAAACTGAAACCAAGAGTCAGATGGATGCTCAGTGAGCTGAGCCACCCAGTGCCCTGAGGATTGTTAGGGGTTTAAAAGAGTGCATATTAAAGCACTTAGCACAATGTATACTGCATAGTAAATGAATGGTTTGAGTTCTAGGAGGTCTATTTATGCAAAAGTCAGCACACTTGAAGATCTGTGTGTTTCTTTTTAAAATGTATTTAAGATACTTTCCTCCTTTTACCAAATTTTATAGTATTGAAAATGCTAGAAGACTTCAATACAAAATTTAGTATTATTAGTAATTAAGTGAATTTAATAAACCTGTAATGTATCATCTTTTTTTTTTCCTCCAGAGTGAGCCAGAGGAAATGCCTCCAGAAGCAAAGATGAGGATGAAGAATATTGGAAGGTATATATTTGTTTATAAAAATTATAAAGAATGATCTTTTAAAATGAACTTTAGTGTTTAGGCTTTTCTTGCATATTTGGACAAAACAGTTTTGTTTTGTGAGCTATCAGTGATCTTATTTTCTCTCCTGGAAGGGGAAATTGAGTACCTTATGAAAAAATAATAATTCTAAGAATATTTCTTTTCAAATACATATAATCTGTATTTTCTTCAGATATATTTGAGAAATGTTTCTGATCTAAAATTTAAGTTTTTTCACTATTAAAGGCTTTCAGTCATTCACCTGTCATATTTTTCTCTACATTTAATCTTTATTGTACATGCCCTTTTTTCCTTTGTAATTAACTTGCCAAATACCAAAATAAGACAAGTATTTTCATTTTTAATTTTCCCCCGTGGTTCTTTTGTCATGGAAATAACATTAATATCAAGTTAACATTATGCCCATTTTCTTGTCTTTGTGTACATAAATAGGTAACTTAGAAGCTAGTAAGAAAGTCCGGATATAAAGCAACCCGTAGTTTGTCCCCATTTCTGCCAAATTATAAACTCATAGAGAACCAAGTCCATATACAAGCATCCATATCAGACTTTGGGTCTAGGATTCAAATAGGAACAGTCCCAGTGACTATCTACGTACTTTCCTTTCATACTGGAACCTAAAGTAAGAAATACATCTGACCGTGTAACCCAGTTTAAACACCCAGTTTGTTTGTTTATATATTTAAAAACATATCAAAGAGGTAAAATTGAAACAAATCTATTACATAAATCCACAATGACAATGACCCTTTTTATGTGTTATTAATATGTCTTCATGTTTTTCTTCTATTTCATTTTTTATAGGTGCTGATGGCAAGCCATCAGTTGATTTCATGACCCTATTAAAGGGTTTCAAGCAGCAGTTTTAAAAACTGTTGTGGTTGCCACCCTTAGCTAGCTATATGTCAGAATCACCTTAAGTGTTAATTAAACATGCTGGTCTCCTCAGACCTACTGAATCTGAAATTTTAGGACTGGGTCTTACAGAAAGGATATATATATATTTTTAAATCTCTAGGGGCTTGTGATACTCAGCCTCTGTTCATAATAGGTACTAAACAAATAAGTTTTGAATGAATTAAAAACATGACCTGAAAGGCTTTATGTAACTTTTAAATAAATTTCCTATCTTTTAACACAGGGATACACCAACATCAGCAGGACCAAACTCCTTCAATAAAGGAAAGCATGGTTTTTCTGATAACCAGAAGCTCTGGGAGCGAAATATAAAATCTCATCTTGGAAATGTCCATGACCAAGACAATTAAATGATGTGTTGAAATTGGGGTGTGGGGTGGGTGTAAAGTTAAAAGGAACAGTTTCCTTTTTTAAAGAATGGTATAAGACTATCTTTGGAGCCGCCTTTTTTTTTTTTTTTTTTTTTTTTTTTTTTAAGATTGAGTGGTACACTAATAAATGAGAGTTTGAAATTAGAGGTAATTTATGTTTTATATACAGATTTCAAGACATTTGCTAATTTTGTAGTTTCATGTGATTAGTTTCCAAAGGTTACAGATAATAAAAAGTCAGAAATGGTACCTTTCTAAGAATTGCATATTTTTTTAGACACAACTATTAGCACATTAAGAGGAACGCAAAAAGTTATCGTCTATTAACCTGCAAGCAATTACTCTCAACTCCCTTATTAACCCAAAGTGTCTGGCTCCCAGGAACAGCCTTATAGAGAGGGAGTATTGTATTGGGAAGAAAATGTTACTGGCGTATGACTGAAAAAAGTATGTTAGATAAAGGCTTTTGTTTTTCCCTAATGGGCATTTGTTTTGTTTCAAGTCATTGTAAACTAGATATTGCATTGCTATCAGTTGGTACAGATGCTTAGCTCTTCAAAAAAATTTTTTTTAAATTTTATGTAAATTGTTGAGTATTGGAAATAGCCCACTTCACTTTAATGGGTCTTGTCTACCTTCATCAGTCTTCAAAGACCATTTGCTACCAAAGTAAATCAGTATTTTGAATGTGCTTCTCTTGGTTTTTGTTATTAGCTAGTTCCTGTAAGCATTTCCACCAGATCTTGAGGCAAATCGTAAGGAAGCTGTTTCTTTTAAAATACAAACCACCACCAAAAATTTAAATGTACATAACACTTAAATATTTGGCAGTTTTTATTCTTAAAAGGTAGAAACACCAAAAAACAACATTGTATGAAGATGAAAATGAGAAAGATGCACTTTCTATGACTTCGTTTAAGCTTAATTTAAGTTACTAACTTGTGAAAGCAAATTTGATTTGAACTTAATGCAAGAATTCTTACTTTAGTACAGTAATAATGGTTTATTTGAAGTCTATACATATTAACCAGTGGCCTCTCAAAAGCACATTTTAGGTACCGAAGATAAAAAGAAAGAAAATGCATCTTTAAACATATCTTATGGATTCTTTGACCACATATATGTTGTTAGATCTATGTATTGTAGGGTTTTTTTTAAATTTTTGTATAAATTATTTTTTAATGTGACAGTTAAACACATCTTTAAAAGCTTAGTCACAGATAAAAGAAACAGTATAATGATTTCTTTGGATACTCCTTCAGTGCTTAATTTGGAGGCAGCTTCAGACTATTTTATTGGTGGTAACTACTTGCTCAGCTCTTTTAATAGGTAATAACTCCAGAGAAGCAGCCTGTATATATATATTCCTAACATTTTGTTCATTTGCATTTAAGTTTAGAGTAAGCCCCAAGTAAAACAATGGAAATGTATATAGAACTATTAGTTCTTACATGATTTAATTATATCAAGATACATGAATTTAACTTGCTTTAATGTAGGCAAACTTTCCACTTTTGTCCATTTTACTGCTTATGTTAAAATAACATCCCTCTCCTACTTATTCTTTTCTTGACTCAAGTGAAATATTAACCCAAGGTCAAGATGGGAGAGAAACGACTGAGATGAATGTCTTTACTAAAATACCAATAAATTTGTCAAACTCTATAGTGTTCTTATTTTCTATTCTATGTAATTGTTACTGGGTTTTTTGTTTTTTTTTTGTTTGTTTGTTTTTTTAAAAAAGAGAAGAGCCAGTTATGATTGTTGCTCTTGCCCAGATTGTTGGCCAAAGTAATGAGAAATTTAAAATTAGTATTATTGGAGTCTACCTAACTTAGCACATAGTTCAATAGCATTATAGTATCTGGGGTTGGAAAAGACGTAATCCAAATCTTCCCTCTCCTTCACTGCCAAAAGTGTTTCTGTCCTGTGCTGTAGAAAATCCTGCCAAGGCATATCTTTGAAAATCCTTAAGTGTTAGAAGGTATACATAGTGTCTACCATCCATTGGCTCCATGTCATGTGTTCGAAATGTTTATATGGCTGCTGCCCAGTAGGTCAGGTCCTAGTAAATAAAAAATTGAGCTACATTTTAGAATTAAGTCATTCCAGTTTCAATAATTACAAATGAAGGCTGTGGGTTTTCAAATGTTTTTCTTAGCTCTCGTAATCAAGGTTAGCTTCACTTAGTGTGGAGGGAAGTTACTTTGTCATGTGAAGGTACTTCTTTGAATTTTAAACTTCATTCAGACTTAGAAAACATTGTGAAAGTATTACAAGGTATTTCCATGTTCTCCAAATGTTAACATCTTAAGTAACTACAGGACAATTGTCAAAATCAGGGAATTAACATTATTATAATACTTTGCTCTATTACTTTTTACTGTTGTCCTGCAGACTTTTTTCACATTTCACCATTTGCTCCATTACTGTCTTTATTGTCAAAGATCCACTTCATTATCCCACATGGTGTAGTTGTTATCTGTCTCTCTTTAGTCCTTTAATCTGGAACACTTCAGTGTTTGTCTTTGATGATGTTAAACTTTTTTAAAACGATAGGGCAGTTATTGTAAAAGATCCTCAGTTGGGGGTTTGCCTGCTATTTCCTCATAATTAAATTCAGTTTATGAATTTTTGGCAAGAATAGCACAGAACTGATGTGTCCTCAATGTAGCAGCAAGTGCGTGATTTAATTTGCTCTGTTGCTAGTAATGTTAATAATGATCCCTTGCTTAAAGTGTTGTCTGCCAGATTTCTCCACTGTCAAATTATTGTTTTTGTAATTAGTAAGTATCTTGTGGGGAAATTCTTGGGACTGTGTAAGTACCCTATTTCTCATACTATTGGCCACTAATAGGGCCCGCATTAATGGTTCTTTCCTGAAACAGTTGTTAGTATAGTATTTGCCAAGTGATGGTTTGCTATTGCCAACATTTCTTCTGCTTTTAGTAGTTGAAATTCTGCTATGAGAAAGCCCCCTCTTCATTATTTATTTTACTGATAATAGGCCCGTGTATCCGTATATTATTCTTTAGGTTATAACCCATTATTTTGTAGCTCAGAATGTCCCAGGCTTGCCCATGCAAACCCCTTCTAGTTGACCCTCATGTCTTTTTGATGTCTCGGTCCTTTTAATACTTCCTTAATTTCTGGCACCAAAAGATACACTGAACCCATCTTGGATTTTCTCTTTTCCAGCCCTGGAATTAGTGATTTCTCTAAGTATCCATGGTTCCTTTTAGAAACAGTGGTCTTTAGAAATGAAAATCAGTACAGATGTGCTCATTGATACTGAGGTACCATTGCTTCTAGCATGCTTAACAGAGCTAGAAAGTATCTGTAATGTACACATCTATATTTATTTCTAGATCAGTATGTATGTGTGTATATGTATGTATATATTATATGTATGTGTATTTCCATTAATTCATATTGATATTTCCCCTACCAGACCCAACACCAGAATTTATTCTAGTCTTCCTATATTTGAAACTCATCCAATACCAAGAAATCTACTGTTACATGTTTACTTTTGCCAATTTCTAGAATACACATAAAGTACTTTCATAATTACTAACCATATATTTACCAATGAAAAAACAGCCTACCAATCTGTGCAGTATTTGTGGATAGTTCCTTCTTTTAGTCTTAAACTTCTTAATCAAAATACTGTTTTACAAAGTAATGTGGCTTCTTTTCTGTTACCCTTTCAGTATGGTTATGCTACTCATTTGTAATGAAATTAGTTAACTTGTTTTTGTTTGTATTTCATAATGAATGCTGCCCATTCTGTCCTAATTTTTGTGGGGTTTTTTGTATGTAAAATACTAACATAGTTCTAAAAGTTGGAACTATACAAAAAGTGTATAGTTTCTTCTCTCTTTCCTAGCTCTTTCTCCTAGCCTTTCTATCCTGTTTGCACCTATCCCCTATAGGTAATCTATTTCTAGTTTCTGTTTTATCCTTCCTATGTCTCTTTTGAATAAATAGATGAGTGGTTATTTTTTCCCTTTTTTTTTCTTACATGATACATAGCATGTTAGAGTTAACTCTTTTATATTTTGGTAGTTTTTTCCTACTTTACAGTATACCCTGGAAACTATACCAGTTCATGGAGGTTTTACTCCAAAAACATTTTTAACAGCTATATAGTGTGAATATACTATAGTTTATGCAATTACTCTTCTATATATGGGCATTTAGGTCATTTCCAGTATTTTACCATTACAATGCTATAATCGAATAACCTTGTACATGTGTATTTTCATACTGTTGCGAGGTATCTTCCTTCAGGTAAATTCCCAGAAATAGGATTTCTGAATCAAAATATAAGTGTATATGTACTTTTGTTAGATTTTGCCAAATTCTCCTCTGAAAGGGTTGTACCAAGTTTGTTTTCCCACCAGAAAAAGAGTGTGTGCCTCTTTTCACAGCCGTGCCAACAGGATGTTTAGGTCTTCCTTTAAAATTTTTGCCAAATCAGATAGGTAAAACATGGTATTTCAGATTAGTTTTGAATTGCATCTCTAACTATGAATGAGGTAGGGTATCCTCTATATTTAAGGGCCAAGGGCCATCTGAATATCTTTATGAAAAGTCTGTTGATGTCCATTCCCATTTTACTATGGGTTTTTGGTCCTTTCTCAAATTTTAAGAATTCCTTATATACTCTTTATCTTTGATGTGTTACAGTTTTCCCAATTAATTGTCTTTTGCCTTTGATTTCAGTGGGTTTTTTTGTTCGTTTTTTGTTTTGGGATTTTTTTGCAGTGCTGAAACCGTTCATTTTTTATGTAGTAAACCCATTGATTTTTTATTGCCTCTCGATTTTATGTTAATATTTAGAAAGCCTTTCTCTATACTGATATTACAGAGGAATTTACCCATGTTTTTCTTGGGTTTTTGTATTGTTTCATTTTTTTTTTTTTAATTTAAGTTGCTACTAATTTAGAGTATATTCTTGTGCATTTGTGAGATCAGGATCTAACTTTTTAGTTAACTGATATCTTTGTGATAATAAGCTGTCATAATCAAGAGAATTTTGCTTTTATGTCTTTCTGGGGTGTGTTAAGTTTTTTCTCATATAGGTTTGACATACTGTAAGTTTAGTCCTCAATACTTTATTGTTATTGAAATGGAGTTTTCTCTGTCATTGTGTGCTGGTTGTTTTAGGATATGAAGGCAATTTCTGTATGTTAATTCTGTGTCTTGCTGTCTTACTGAATGCTTTTATTGAGTTATCATTGTTTCTCTAGGATTTCTCAGGTATATCATCATACCACCTGCAAATAGAATTGGGTTTACTTCTTTACCAATTTTTGTGCCTCTAATTAATTTTTCTTGCCTAACTGTATTCCTTAATACTGCTAGTACAGTATTGAATAAGAGAAATAACAGGCACCCTTTCCTTGTTCTTGTTCTCAGTAGAAATGTCTCCAGTGTTTTACCGTTAAATAA
The DNA here is from genome assembly GCF_922984935.1 of Meles meles. Lineage (NCBI taxonomy): Eukaryota > Metazoa > Chordata > Mammalia > Carnivora > Mustelidae > Meles > Meles meles. Next base: position 113,429,444 of record NC_060069.1, on the reverse strand, counting down.
GACGCTGGCTTTAGGACTAAACATATTTTAGCATTTTAAAAATATCCATCAGTTCCTATTTTCTGAAGTGCTTTTTATCAGGGATGGGTGTTGAATTTTGTCAAAAGCTTTTTTAGGATTATATCAAGGGAAAACTAATACAGACCGTCCCCACCTTACTTAGGAGTCAATGGTTTGACTTCTAATTTTTGAGCTTCATGATGGTACACAGTGATACATGTTTGGGGCACCTGTCTGGCTCAGTCAGAAGAGCATGTGACTCATCACAGGGTCATGAGTCTGAGACCCATGTTGGGCAGCATAGAGATTATATTTAAAAATGTGTATATTATATATATTACACACACACACACACACACACACACACACACACATTCAGTAGAAACCATACTTTGAATTTTGAATTTTTTATCTTTTCCTGGGCTGGCAGTATGCAGCAAGCTCCCTGTCAGCCATTAGTTAAAGAGTAAACAATACACTTAAAACTATTCTGTACACATACAACCATTCTGTTTTTGTTTTTAAGATTTTATTTATTTATTTGACAGATCACAAGTAGGCAGAGCAGCAGGCAGAGAGAGAGGGAGAAGCAGGTGCCCCACTGAGCAGAGAGAGGGAGAAGCAGGCTCCCTGCTGAGCAGAGAGCCTGATGCAGGGCTCCATCCCAGGACCGGGACCATGACCTCAGCCGAAGGCAGAGGCTCAACCCTCTGAGCCACCCAGGCGCCTAACCATTCTGTTTTTTGCTTTCAGTGTAGTATTCAATAAATTACATGAGATATTAGACACTTCATTATACAGTAGATTCTGTGTTAGATGGTTTTGCCCAGCTGTGGGCTAATGTAGGTGTTGTGAGCACCTTTAAGTTAGGCCAAGCTAAGCTCTGGTGTTTAGTAGGTTAGGTGTATTAAATGCATTTTTGACTTAACATTATTTCCAACTCTAGTGGATTTATGGGAATGTAACACCAACCCCAGTCAAGGAAGATCTGCATAAAGATTACTGTGAGAACTTTCAGGTGTAGCAGAAGTAGCAACTGCTGGGACCATCTACTACCTTAGGGCATAGGGAGTAAGTGAACAAGGGAAAGATCTAACATTTTAGAGAAGGGACTCAGGCCAAATTTCAGATCTTTTAGGAGAAGCATACCAAGGTGCCCCACCATCAACAGTGAAGACAAATTTTGGGAATCCCTGGTAATATGTACCCTTCCACCCCCACAGGAATCATTGTTGGCTAGCACTGTTACTTTTTATTTTTTTTTTTAACTTCTTTTCATTGTCCTATACTTTTCAAATTTCCTACATTGATCCTACATTACTTGAACCATTGGAGAAAGGGGTGGGAGTAGGGGCATCCCTAAGTAAGGTGAATTAGGTTTGCTGTCTCTAGCATGTCTGAATTAGATATGTGAGAACTTTTTTCTTTTTAAAAAAAGATTTATTTGTCAGAGCACAAGCTTAGGGGAGTGTCAGGCAAAGGGAGAAGTAGGCTCCCCATTGAGCAAGGAGTCCAACATGGGACTTGATTCCGGGACCCTGGGATCACAACCTGAGCCAAAGGGAGATGCTTAACCCACTGAGCCGCCCAGATGCCTCTATGTGAGAACTTGCTTAGACCAAAAGCTTTGACCCACATCACAGTAGATAACCACTTAATTATTGTGCATGGACACAGAAATAATTCATAGCTGTGTACATTTTTTTATGTAGTCCAAGAGTGGTGTTACCGTAAATCTCTTTTTCCTGAAGGTAAATCCTCTCGGAGCACTTTATCTGCAGTATCCATTGAATTCACATTGCTTAATATTAAAAAAAAAAAAAAAAAGAACTGTTGTGTACTATGTAAAATACAGAGGATAACCACTATAACTACTGCAGGAAAAGTTACCTGAACTTTGCGCCTCTCACTGATTGGTATGTCATCCAGATGCGCCACAAGTCGCATTTCACTTGAAGCCTAGCACTGTCCTGATTTCATGCTGGTCAAACACCTGGAGTTGGTTGTTTTATTTCTGCTTCTTGCTTTCAGAATTCCATAACTAAATCATAGTTGATAGAAGTTTTGGATCAATAGAACTGTGAATTTACCCACACATAACCATGCCTCAATAAAACAAACTTCTATATATGTATACCTTGACTATAAGAAAAAAGAATCAAAACAAGCAGAACACTTGAAATCCAGTAATGCAAACAAAGTAACATTGAAAGAATAATAAGTACTAATTAGATGTTGAAACATTACCAAATGATTAAAGCAAATCTAACTGAAGATGCTTTTCTTTCTTTCTTTCTTTGAGAGGTAGAGGTGGGGAAAGAGGTAGAGGAAGAGATTATTTTTTTTTTAAAGATTTTTATTTATTTATTTGACAGACAGAGATCACAAGTAGGCAGAGAGGCAGGCAGAGAGGAAGGGAAGCAGGCCTCCCTCTGAGCTGAGAGCCCGATGCGGGGCTTGATCCTAGGACTCCGGGATCATGACCTGAGCTGAAGGCAGAGGCTTTAACCCACTGAGCCACCCAGGTGCCCAAGGAAGAGAAATTATTAAGCGACACAGGGCTCAATATCATGACCTGGGCCAAAATCAAGAGGCAGACACTTAACTAATTGAGCCACCCAGGCATCCCTGAAGATGCAATTTTTTTTTTAATTTAAAGATTGTATTTTTAAGTAATCTGTAAACCCAGCGTGGGGCTCCAACTTTACAAACCCCAGGTCAAGAGTTTTATGCTCTACTGTTAGAGCCAGCCAGGTGCCCCAGGGAAGATGCATATTGAGAGTGCAAAGGTGTATCTGTGGGGACAGAATGTATGGGAACTCTACTTTTCTGCTCAAATTTTCTATGAACCTAAAACTGCTCTTTTAAAAAAGTTTATTAAAAAAAAAAAATCCAAGGCGTGAGCAGTGGTTTAACTCAGTCACAAAGTGCCTCTCCACCATAAATATAATACTCAGTTGGATATAAAACCCCCAGAATATTCTAACTCTACTCTCATGCTCTGTATGTATATTAACTGTGTATAATTCATACATATATAACTATACAAGCAAATTTCTCAAGACAGGATTTCAGTGTAGTTACACTCTCAGAGGATCACTTGGAGGGAATAAAGTCACTTTTCCCAGCTTTTAAACATATTTTTTTCTCAGGGTGCCTGGGTGGCTTAGTCCATTAAGCATCTGCCTTTGGCCCAAGTCATCCTGGGTTCCTGGGATTGAGCCCCACGTTAGGCTCCCTGCTCAGTGGGGAGTCTGCTTCTCCCTCTCCCTCCACCCCATCCCCCTGCTCATTTTCTCCCCTTTTCAAATAAAGAAAGAAAATCTTTATCTTTTCTACTTTCTTTGTTGTCCCATTGGTTGTTTAGTAACATATTGTTTAGCCTTCATGTGTTTATGTTTTTTCTAGCTTTTATAATTGATTTCTAGTTTCATACAGTTGTGGTCAGAAAATTACTTGATACCATTTCAGTCTTAAATTTATTGAGTCTTGTTTTATGGCATAACATGTGATTTGTTCTGAAGAATATTCCATGTGCACCTGAAAAGAATACTGAAATACTGAAAATGATTGGGAAGAGGATCAACTTGTGTGATAGATGAGATGTGCAATGAAACCAGTGAAAATTGTAAAAATAAATATAAAAGCAACCATTTAAAGTATCTGATCTCAGGGTCCTGGGATCGAGTCCCGCATCGGGCTCTCTGCTCAGCAGGGAGCCTGCTTCCCTCTCTCTCTCTCTCTGCCTGCCTCTCTACTTGTGATCTCTCTCTGTAAAATAAATAAATAAAAAAAAATTTTTTTTAAAGTATCTTGAAATGGCCAAGCACCAAATGAAAGACATGTGTTCCAGAAAAATCATTTAAGAAAGGCAACCACCACCTCATGAACAGAAGCAACAGTGGTCAGAGCCTCAGTATTCTCAGCTCACTTTGCCCCAGGTAGAACTGTTCCACAAGTGGTGGCTGTATGGAAGAGGGGAAACACCACCTCTCAACCACACATAACCAGCCTTAGCTCAGAAACAGACAGCTGGGGGCAGAGTAAGGAAGACTGATGACCTCATCCTCCCAGATAAATAGCCCTCTGACTCGGAGCCAGTGGGAGATCAGAGTGGTGTCTCCACCTCACTGAGCTGAGATGGTTGGGGAAGGAGAGGTTTTGTTTGAAACACCACAGACTTTTACATACAATTTATTTATGACAAGACCCAGAATTCGCATAGACCCCACAAGTGAAGAGCTCAGTCCCGCAGGACTACTGCAGCTGCTTCAGATGCCAGCTGCAATCTTGGATTTCCCTGAACCACCCACTCTTCTGCCTGGCTGACTACAAATTTGGGGGCTTCTATGGAGCTTCTCCTTTGATAATTTAATAGAACAAATTACAGAACTCACTTAAAGTGTTATACTTAAAATTACAGTTTTATTATAAATGATACAACCCAGGAAAAGCCATTTGGAAGAGACCTATAGGGCAAGGTCTGGAAGGCAGGAGCACAAGACCTATCCCTGTGGTTGGGGTGTGACACCCACCTAGTACAGCTGTATGTTTAGCAACAAGGAACTCTCCAAGTCTAGGTTTTGTGGAGGCTATATTACGTGGGCATGGTTAATTAATGAATTAGGATCTGGAGACCCTCTCCCCTCTGGAGATTGTGGGGTGGAGCTAAAATTCTAACTCTCTAATCACATGGTTGGTTTTTCTGGCAATAAGCCTCCATTCTGAAGCTATCTGCCTCACCGTGTTAATTTCAGATTTTCACTCTGAGATGGGAAAAAAGGATGCCAACTATCACACCAACTTAACATTGTACTGGAGGTCTTATAGAAAGCAATAAGGCAAGCTAGAATTGGAATAGGGGAAATAAAACTTATTTCCAAATAACATAATTGGGTATGGAGAAAGTAAAAACTAAATTAATAAGGGAATTTAGAAAGGTGGTTGGATAAAAGGTCTTACTTTCTTTTTTTTTTTTTAAAGATTTTATTTATTTGACAGACAGAGATTACAAGTCGGCAGAGAGGCAGGCAGAGAGAGAGGAGGAAGCAGGCTCTCCATGGAGCAGAGAGCCCGACGCGGGGCTCGATTCCAGGACCCTGGGATCATGACCCAAGCCGAAGGCAGAGGCTTTAACCCACTGAGCCACCCAGGCGCCCCCAAGGTCTTACTTTCTATGTCAGAAAATTTTAAACATTTCACCTTTTAGAATGTTTTGCTGTAGCTTTTTGTGGACAGCTTTTGCCCATTGCATAAAAATGTATCTAATAGGTTTACACAAACTAAAACATTGAGTTATATAGAAGATGACTTACATAAGCAAAGAAATATGTTCGTGGAATGAAAATTCAGTTATTGGAAAGATACCAATTCTCTCCAAATGGATCTAGAAGTTTGATGCAATTCCAGTCAAAATCCCAACAGGATTTCATTGTAGAAATTAGTAAATTCATTATAGAATTTATAGTTAAAGAATATGCAAGACAATCTGAAATAAAAACAAAGTGGGAGGGTTTACTCTATCAGATATTAAAATTACTATAAACCTACAGTATTAATATTAAGACAGTATAGCCCCAAGTACTATAAGGATTTAGTATTGTTGCAATTTGGTATTGCAAGGAATTGGTGCAAGTGTACAGAAATAAAGCAAAGAAGCAGAATAGATTCCAGAAAGAAATCTACATATGTATGTGCCTTTCATTTATAAAATGGCATGGCTAAACAATGGAAAAAATCAGAATATTCAGAAAATTGTGTGCACAATTGGGAAATCTACACCATAAAAAAGCTTAGAAACTGGACCGCATTAAAATTAAAGACTTAACGGGCGCCTGGGTGGCTCAGCGGGTTAAAGCCTCTGCCTTCGGCTCAGGTCATGATCCCAGGGTCCTGGGATCGAGCCCCGCATCGGGCTCTCTGCTTGGCTGGGAGCCTGCTTCCTCCTCTCTCTCTCTCTGCCTGCCTCTCTGCCTACTTGTAATCTCTATCTGTCAAAAAAATAATAAATCTTTAAAAAAAAAATTAAAGACTTAACATTCATCAACCGATACCATTAACAGAATGAAAAGACAAGTTCTAAAATAGAGGAGATGGTGATTGCAAAACAGCTTGTTTTCAGAAAGAAACAACTAGAAAATAGGTAAGATATTCAATTGCCTCATAAAAAGGCTACTAAATGGCCAACAAATAAATGAAAAGGAGTTCAGCTTTACTAGTCATCTGGGAAGTGTAAATTAAAACTACATGGGGGCTCTTGGGTGGCTCAGTGGGTTAAGCTGCTGCCTTCGGCTCAGGTCATGATCTCAGGGTCCTGGGATCGAGTCCCGCATCGGGCTCTCTGCTCAGCAGGGAGCCTGCTTCCCTCTCTCTCTCTCTGCCTGCCTCTCTGTCTACTTGTGATCTCTCTCTGTCAAATAAATAAAAATAAAATCTTAAAAAAAAAAAAAAAACTACATGGGATACTAAGCACACTCATCTCAGAATGGCTAAAGTAAGTACGAAGCACGCAGAGCAGCCACAACTGGTGAGAGTACGTGGGTATAACTTCTTTGGGAAATATTTTGGTTCACAAATTCAGGTAACTCAAATTCTACTCTTGTTATGTATCCAAAAGAAATGCATGCCCATGTATATACCAAGAGGATAAAAATCTTTCATTCCTCAGGATAACCCCAAACTGAACATGACTCAAATATCCATCAATGGTAGAATAGTGAAGTTGTGGTATATACACATACTTTTTTTTGCAGAGCACACAAAATAGACACAGTAAGAGTTTAAAATGAACAGAACAGGGGCGCCTTGGTGGCTCAGTGGGTTAAAGCCTCTGCCTTCGGCTCAGGTCATGATCCCAGAGTCCTGGGATCGAGCCCCGTGTCGGGCTCTCTGCTCAGTGGGGAGCCTGCTTCTTCCTCGATCTCTCTCTCTGCTTGCCTCTCTGCCTACTTGTGATCTCTGTCAAATAAATAAATAAAATCTTAAAAAAAAAAATGAACAGAACACACCCAAACAGAAAGATAAGATGAATGGAAAAGGGAAGCAGAAAAATGAAGAACTAACTGGAAATACTAAGACAAGAAATACAGTTTTTAAAATGAAGAAGAGATAATTGAGTAAGAATAGTTACAGATCAGGTTGAGGAACTCCAAGAAGGTTATCAGGAAGTGAGAAAAAGATGGGGAAAATGAAAGAGGTATTGAGGGTAGAAATAAAACTTTCAGAAATATAAAGTAATCAGAAGGGAAAATATTTAAAGAGATGCTATTTGGTTTCCAGACTTTGGAAGAGGTTAAAATACATGAAATTAACTCTCCACTTGATAAAATGTAACAAACTCCTTTGAAAGTCATAATACTAAGTTTGTAAGAAAGGAAATGTCCTAGAGTCCCCAGATAAGAGGAAACAGAGTTGAACTTGTAGTAGTAGTCTTGTGGTAGACTGGATGGACAGTCTCAGAGGGGGGCTTGTTATAGCTAGAAGGCAACGCCATCAGCATTTAGGTCTACAGAAATTGGAAAAAGAAATTAAACACAATACTGAGACCCATCAGAGCTCCTGGCTGGCTCAGCTGGTAGAGCACGTGACTCTTGATCTCAGGGTTGTGAGTTCAAGCCCCAAGTTGGGCAGGGAGCCTACTTAAAAAAGAAACAAAACAAAACAATGGGACCACTGAAGAGCTACATCTTCAGTGAAAGAAGTCAGGAAAAAAACTCAGTTCACCAGTCCAGGCAGATATGGATACTTGTCCATCCCAGCCTGGGCTGTCGGTGGGCAAAAGCCTCCCTTGAAGATTTACAATAGCCAGCTTGCTCTCAAACTGGCCTGAAGTTCAAATTTACAGGTGTTGGTCCAGGAAACCATAGTTGGAGAATTAATATAAAAATAGTTCCTGGGGCACCTGGGTGGCTCAGTGGGTTAAGCCTCTGCCTTCGGCTCAGGTCATGATCTCTGTCCTGGGATCGAGCCCCGCATCGGGCTCTTGCTCAGCGGGGAGCCTGCTTCCCCCTCCCTCTGCCTGCTTGTGATCTCTATCAATCAATAAATAAAATCTTTAAAAAGAAAATAGTTCCTAACCATGAACACTCTTGGAGCAACCTAGCAGAAGCAAATACAAAAATGATCTGAAAGGACACATCCTTCAACCTATGAGGGTGGCACAGGCTTCCCAAAGATGAGGCCCTATTGGAGGTAAGTTCATACTCCAAAATCCCCTAAGACTCTTGAGGAAAAATTCAGTCAACAGTCGTATTTAAACTTCAAAATATCAAGTAATACATTATAAGCATGGTATATTTAAACTGATTAAGTTAGTTAGGGGTGCCTGAGTGGTTCAGTCGTTAAGCATCTGCCTTCAGCTCAGGTCATGATGCCAGGGGCCTGGGATCGAGTCCTGCGTCGGGCTCCCTGCTTGGCGGGGAGCATGCTTCTGCCTCTCCCTCTCCCTGCTGTTCTGCCTGCTTGTGCTCTCTGTCAAAAAGTAAGTAAATCTTTTAAAAAAATGTTACTTATGCATCTTTGCTCCACAAGCTTCTACAAACTCTAATTGATCAATATATAGGATCAAGAGGAAGCAAAGGCTTTTATTATATATGTTCCAAACATTAGGTGTAAAACTGTTTAGGAATTTCCAAGAGATTACAGGTTTGACAAGAAGAATCATGAGCAGGAAATATCATGCATGCACAGAGAGTTTGCATCAATGCATCAAAAAAGACAAAACACTGAACGTTTGGATTAGCTTTAAGTCCAGCACTTTAGGCAACCTTGTGAAATTCTGTATATAGCCACTGTTAATAAAACAGATTAAAACCCATGTCAGAGAATTAATTCATTGCTATCAATTCATACATTTCAGTGACTAACAGCTATGACTCAAACTGCTTGGCAGCAGGAGTAGTAAGTACATTGAACCAGGGGTCCCACACAATTAGGGGAGAGTCACCTGAAAACAAAGCAATGCATGTTTCTAAGAAAGAACTGTAAATTAAATACAGAAGTTTCCCCCATGGCAATATAAAACTGAATTTTTGCAACCTTAACACTTGTTTCTACATGGATTTATGTAATTCTACATATTTTGTAAAAAGTCACGCCCAACACGGGGCTTGAACTCAGGACCTCAAGACCAAGAGTCACATGCTCTACCAACTGAGCCTACCGGTAACCTTGTAACTCTACACATTTAGTAAATCACACTACTTCCAATTTTGTGGGAAAATTTTGTTTATGAGTAAGAAGTTTTAATATTATGTTTTCACCCAATGGTTATTTAATGTATTCAATTCCCCTTGCCTTTAAAAATGGATTAACTTTAATAACATAACTGATTTATGACAGCAACTGAGTTATGAAGAGAAAAGTGACAAGGTCAACTCCAAAGTTTATGCTTTTAAACAAGATTCAACATCTTTTATTTACAATTTTGGACATACATTAATGGTCTTATACAATTAACTAAATCTAGTAACAATGGTGAAGATGGAACATAAAAGATACAATTCCAAATTTTAGTTAGGTTGAAATACATTTTCACTAACTGAAAGGTATGATAAACAAGCAACCATTAAAAGGTATGATAAACAAGCAACCATTATAAAGTTATAGACTGTATGTCAATTCACTTAAAACTGAAAGTCAGCCACACAGCTATAGGAACAATGGGAAATTTGCAAATGCAAATATTACATATGCAGGTATAATGCATGCATGGCATCACATTTAGTCTTTACCTTTTCAGCCATTTTTAAAAGTAAACTGGAATAAGTATCTTAATAATATATGTACATCAAGGCACATTCTTTTCTTGTGCTTTAGGAATGATTTACATGTGATTTTGCTTATATCTTCATTTTATACCTTATATTAGCTTCTAATACTTAAAAAGTTTAATTTTAACAATTATAGTTTGAGTGGTAGTTTCCTACAGGAGAGAAAGGCGGCATCTCCCCAAGGTTATTTTGAAGGTCAGAAAACTGGATAGCTTCTAGAAGTGGGAATTTAAAAATCAAACACACAAATTAATAATTCTCACGTAACTTTTAAAAATTATTTACTTTCAACAATTTGGTGGACCATAATCAATTAACTTCTTTATGTAATATACTAAAATGAGGGCTGACTTGAAGACTTTTTAATATTCTGAAGTTACTTGACAATTACACAGTATCCACACAGGACCACTGTAGAGGTCCGTATTGCTATCCTATTTCTAAATTGCAGTTTTTCAACAAAATTGAACAATTAAACATGATACAAAAGCTGCAAACATACCAAATCTAGTTTCAATTTGTTCATTCTTCAGCAAAAGAATCAGATTTTTTTTTCATTCATTGTCCCATGTAATCAAGGAGAAATTTCCCATCAACAGTGTTTAATAACAGTGTTCTTTGCTCATGGTCAATTTACTTGCCTTGAAGAGATAGTATATAGTAAGGCTTTAATAGGCATTTCATGCATTTTAACAGCATTTTAAAAAATCAGCTATTTACTTAAGGGTTCCCCATCTAGGTTAAGTATACTGTGCAAACGTGATTACAACATGTAACTCATTAAGTGCTTTAAAATAGAATAAATCCCTGACTTATAAGGGGTTAAAATAAATAGTAAGTCGAGAATCACAGATTTGAAGCATTTAAAAAATGTAATATACTTACGCATCCTACTAAAATGCTTTATATTAGAATTTTTTTAAACCTATAAACAGGGCAAATGAAATCACAGAACCTCTCTATTTTGAGAATAAAAGAGAAGAAGATCTGACGAGTGCAGCCTTTTAAACTCAAAGTATATAATAATGTCAAAATGCAAGTGAAACTATACAGTTTTTAATTTAGTCTAGTCCTTTATAAACATTAATTCATAAAAAGTACACCATGATAAACCAATGCGATCAAGTAGATTTGCTTTCAATTTCTTTACAGTAAATGGACTTTTCAATAGAACCCATTAGCCAGACAAACCGTTCAGAAATTCAAACATCACCAAACAGCCCAAAGCCTTGATCTACAAACTCTGGGCAGACAGTCACACACCGCAGTGTGAACAGATGTCCTGTGAGTTCAGTACACAGGGGATGTCACTTCTTTGATCTCCACCGCTACAGTCACTCTGCTTCCGAAATGTGTGCCACCTCTACTTCAACAGTTTGAATAGCTTCTGCCACTTCTGAGAGCTTCTGTCCTTGCTGTTGCGCCAACACATAATTAACCACTTGCATAATGCTTTGGTCAGAGAGCGTAGATACTGATGGACACTCTTCCGTCGCCGCAACAGCTTCCAGTGCTTCCATGGTCTCTCCCGTCACCACCACTGTCTCCAGTTCTTGAGGACCACTGCTTTCTTGTTCCTGCATGTCTGCTGTTAAGATACTAACAGCATGCTCCACTTGAGTTCCTTGGTTATGAAACTGAAGGGTATCTTTTTCCAGCATAATTTTGCAAGGCACATAATCTCTGTGGAATTTAGTCATATGTTTACGGAGTGTTCGAGCATCTATGTAGGCTTCACTGCATACGGGGCAGACATAGGGCCGTTCACCAGTATGTGTTCTGACATGGCGTTTTAGAGATCGGGCATCAGCCCAGGCTACTCCACATGTTAAGCATTCAAATGGCTTGACTCCTATTAAAAAAGAGTGAGGGAGACAGAGAGAAGTGTGTGTGTGTGTGTGTGTGTGTGTGTGTAAGGTACAAGTAACAAAACATATTTAAGTTTCCTGATAAATAATGCTTTTAAGTCCAATAGCCCTTTTCTATCTGGATTACGACAATCTTTACTCAGGACCTAATGTTGTACCTTAGAATGAACAAGAATTGCAAGATTCTGCAATACAATCTCTCCACAGATGTTCCCAGAGATAGAAGTTACTGAGAGACAACTTTGAGTTTCCATGCATAGACTCATTTAACCTTCCCTGCGATCCTATAATATTAGGATAAGGTAACAGAAGCTTCCAATAGTCCAGTTCAGCATAAAAATGTTGACCTGGGGCGCCTGGGTGGCTCAGTGGGTTAAAGCCTCTGCCTTCGGTTCAGGTCATGATCCCAGGGTCCTGGGATTGAGCCCTTCGTTGGGCTCTCTGCTCAGCGGGGAGCCGGTTTCTGCTCCTATCTCCGCCTGCCTGTCTTCCTACCTGTGATGTCTGTCTGTCAAGTAAATAAATAATATCTTTAAAAAAAAATGTTGATGTAGAATATTAAGCTCACTAAAGAAGGAACTTACCTATGTACACAATAACTAGGCACCCAGGTTTAGGATCATCTCAATCACTTGAATAAGTATCACATAATATGGGATTCAACTCTTATCAAAGGAAGATGAGGTGAGGTAAAAGGCAAGAAGGTTGGTATAGAGAGACTCACTATTAAATGTGCCTTTCATTCTACTTACATATATACATAATATTAAGTACAGTTACCTTCATGGTTGTTCATGTGTCTCCTATATTCTCTTAACTGAGTGAATTTTCTTCCACATTGTTCACACACCCGTTCTAGGTTCTGCTTTGCTCTTCCTTTTTTCCCATGTGTAGCTTTCTTTACATGCCTTCTGAATAATGCTTTCTCATAAAATTCTTTGCCACATATATTACACCTATAATGGGGGTAAAAAACCAAACAAACAAATTTTTTTCCCCAAAGCACAAGCATCCAAAAGAATTAATCCAAGTACATATACCACCTCAAGTAAGTTCAGATCCTGCTCAAATGTATCTACCTGTAAGGCTCAGTGACAGAATGAGACTTCACGTGAGAATACCAATCTTTCTTCCAACTATAGCACTTATCACAAAACTGGCACTGGAATGGCTTCACACCAAGATGTTTGTTCATGTGCTGACGAAGATCTCTAGCTTCAAAGAAACTTTTTTCACATCTGTAATAATAAAGTTCAACCAATCAGATCACTTTATTCTTCTTTTTAAAACAAATTTCCAAGACTCAGTATACTCATGGGTTTCTAGAACTCTTCAAAGTGATGCCAATTTAAAACACAAGAATTTGTTACTATTCCAATCTTGCAATAAGGCTTCAGGGCTTTAAGTTCTTTTAGCTCTGGAGTACTGGAAACATTTTAATTTTTTAAAAATTTTTATTTAAATTCTAGTTAAATGGAGTGTAATATTAGTTTCAGGTGTACAATATAGTCATTCAACACTTCCATACAACACCGGTGCTCAACAGAAGTGCACTCCTTCATCTCCATCACCTGTTTGATCCATTCCCCCCACCCACCTACCCTCTGGTAACCATCAGTTTGTTCTCTACAGTTCAGAGTCTGTTTCCTGGTTTGTCTCCCTCTCTCTCTTTTTTCCCTTTACTGGTTTATTTCTAGTACTAGAAACATTTTACAAGAACCACACAAAGCTCTCAAAGGCTATAAGACATTGATTTTCTTTCTCCACCTAAAATCCCCGCTTTTACCCTTTCTCTTTCTCTGTTCGTGTGTTAGGAGTAGGCCACAATGTTGACCACAAATGGGATGAAGCAAATGCCTCAGGCCTAAGTCGATCACAGCACTGGCATTCCCTTGGCCACGATTAGGGATAATCAAATGACTTAACCAGATCTGATGGGTGTGGATCTCAGCACCTACATATAGGAATTACCAGAAAAGGGGGTTGGTGATTTAGGAGTTGAGAGGATGTGAGGCTGAAACCGTTGAGACTGCCTTGTCCAGAGAGCCTTGGAGACATCAAGGGCTGATGAGTGTGAATCTCTTTACCTTAAACCATTTGGACTCCTAGACTTTACCTTTCTTTCAAGCCAGTTTACATTGGGTTTTCATTCACTTGCAACTAAAACTCTACTGATAATAAAATCTTTGTTTTATAATAAGACTGATCAAAGTGACATCAGCAAATATCCAGAATCAGTAGCCCCACAAGCCCACTATTCCACAAAAGCAGTAGACAAAACTGGCCTAAATTATGAGAATCAATTTTACTGGAACCCTGGAAACTGATTAAAACTGTAAAGCAACCAGGCAAACATATAATAGTAAAAAAAAAAAATCATTAGATGTTGGTAAGAGGGCTTTGTAGTGAAGGAGAAGTCTGCTGAGAACATTTAAGAGCAAATATAAAAAAAAAAAAGCAAATGTATTTGCCTCTGCCGCATAGGGCAAGTTTGGTTGATTCAAACACTATACAAACCAAGGGCTTGGGAGAAAAGGCTGGGGAATGAAATGGTGGTGCATTAGGGGCTTTGAAAAACTCTTACATACTCCCAAGAATTGAGAAGTCCACGTACTTGCCCAGGGCAACACATATTTAGAGAAAACCTGAGAAGGCCCTAGGCTCTCATCTCTGGCTGACTCAGCACAAACAGGAAGAAAAGGCCAAGACAGAGTTGTAATAGCCTGGCTGAATGTGAAGGCATTCTGGAGTAAGACAGTGGTGATGTCTAACTGCACAATGTACTAAATATACTAAAAGTCAGTGAATTGTACACTTTAAAATGATGAATTTTATGTTAAGTGAGTTTTATCTCGATTATAAAAGAGATTTCAGGAGACTTTGGAAAATAAAGAGAAAAGAGAATCTGAGAGGTATAACTGACAAAATTATAAGACATTTAAAATGTGTATCATAATGGTTTATGTATCCATTGTGAAAGGATTCCTCCTATTTAATTAATTCACGTATCTATCACATCAGATATATATATGTGTGTGTGTGTGTAAGTTGTACTCCTTTAGCAAATCTCAATTATATAATAGTGTTATCAACTAGAGTGACTTCAAATATTTTTTTGAGAACTTTCAAATAAATCTACTAAGAACACAAGGAAATTGATCAGTTTACCTATTAAATACTTACTGAGTACAATGATAACCTCGAACTTCAGGCTTTGGCTGGTGTTTCTTTAGGTGTTTGCTGAGTCCAGAGCCCCTGTGAAAAGACTTTCCACAAACTGAGCAAAGGTACTTGGACTCACCTATAAAAAATAAAAAACACAACATAAATCAAACAATCAAGTGCTCTTCCAACAGAACAATTTACATCCTACTTTGGAAGTTATTTTATCAAGAGGACCAAAAGCTATTACATTTGGCAGTCATCTACTCAGAAGAACAACAAACGAGGTCAAAATCTATTTCCTCTCAACTACAGTACTAGCAAGGTTACTACTACACAAAGAACGTCATGCGCTTGCATAATCATCCGGACTGTAGTAATATAGAATTGAATGCAAGTTCTAGAGCCGCTATACCCTTCAACAGCCATTTCCACATAACTACTTTAAGCACTGGAAAATAATTATGTATGGACTAAAAATTCTAATAAAATTATAAGCCTTACACCATGTTGACAGTCGCATCTGCCTATTACTTTACATTTTTAAAAAGTTTATTTATTTATTTGAGAGAGAATTATAGAGAGAGAGAGGGGGAGAGGAAGAGGGAGAAGCAGATTCCCCACTGAGCAGGGAGCCCAATGCAGGACTTGATCCCAGGACCCTGAGGATCACGACCAGAGCCAAAGGCAGATGCTTGAGCTACCCAGGTGCCCCATCAACTTTTAAAAGCATGACCATTTAAGTGCCTGGATCTAAATTATGCATAAATTTTAAAAAAGATATTATTTATTTACCTGAAAGAAAGAGAGAGAGATCACAAATAGGCAGAGAGGCAGACAGGGGTTGGGGGGAAGCAGGCTCCCCGCTGAGCAGAGAGCCGTATGCTAGGCTTGACCCCGAAATCATGACCTGAGCTGAAGGCAGAGGCTTAACCCACTGAGCCACCCAGGCACCCCTAAATTATGCATAATTTAATACTCAGTACACTTTTTTCTATACTGAGGAAAACAATGAATATTTTTATACCAGTAAGACAGCTCTAAAACTAGATTTAAGAAAACCTTTAGCCTTACTTTCATTAATAAAAAACTGCATACATAGAGCCATTAGTATATTGATATAATTTCAAAAATAATTACAGCATAGTCAATATAATAGTAACTTAAGAGTATATAATATGCAACTGTCTATTATTTGTTAATACAAATTTCTCATTACCTGTGTGAATACTCATATGTTCTTGAAGACTCCGTTTGGTAACAAATGACTTAACACACAGTTCACACTGGAACTGCTTTTGTGATTGATGGAGACTCTGGTGTAATTTTAGACCATGCTTATAGATGAAAGTCTTTCCACAGACCTGAGACAGCACAGGTGTTTAAACCGGTAAAACAGAAAAGAGAAGTCAGGGCTGTTTCTGAAGAATGAGGACAGAGAAAGTGTATGCCATTTTATTTTTTTTTATTTTTTTTTTAGATTTTATTTATTTAACAGAGAGAGAGATCACAAGTAGGCAGAGAGGCAGGCAGAGAGGAGGAAGCAGGCTCCCCGCAGGGCAGAGAGCGAATGCGGGGCTCGATCCCAGGACCCCGAGACCACGACCTGAGCCGAAGGCAGCGGCCCAATCCACTGAGCCACCCAGGCGCCCCAGTGTATGCCATTTTAAAGAAAAAAACTTATGAACAAAATGACAAACTGAAAGTTGAAACAAATGTCAAGGATATTAGCAGACTGATCATCTTCTGACTCAGTACTTAACAAATATTGCTACTCTTCTTATATCCAGGTGATCCCTGGAGGAGCTCAAAGCGGTACAAAAGACCCTCACGCTATCCTTGTGTGACTAGTTATACAGTACACCTTACCTATTAAAAGAGACATGAGAACTTAATCAAGAAAATATGCTAATTTCTTGCTACACCAACTAGAACAGTGCTTCTCAAACTCTGTGATGAAGAACAAGGTTTTTCTTTTTCCCTTTCTTCAATCCATTTTTTGTTAAATATGATAAAAATGTCACAATAATGTCAATTGCTATGACAATTTCTAGATGTCTACTCTCAATTTCTGTACTTATCTTCCACGGACCACACATTTTGAGTAGTTCTACATGAAAAGACCAGAGGCCCAGTTAATACTTTCAAGTCTATGAATAACATGATGCTTAGGACATGGCTTCTAAAGAAATGAGGGGGCGGGGGAGTAGGAAAGTGAGTGATAGTATACAAAAAACACAGCTGACTATGTGTTGATAACTACCTAAAGCTGGATAAAGGGTACATGAGGGTCTATTCTATTCTCTTATAATAAAAAGCTAAAAAAAAAAAGAGAGAGAGAATCATTAAAAATTTTACTGGGGAAAAAATGCGTCATGCTTATATACAAGGCTATAGGGCCTACTAGAAAATTTTCACTGTTCACTGGCTAATCACAGGATTCTTTACTTAGAAGTTTTATTTTGGCATTTAATGGTCTCAGTCCTCAGCTCTAAAAAGCACACAGCTTAGGCAGGATTTTTGCTCAGGAGATTTGTTTAACCATGGGTTCCTTTCCAGTCCAGACTGGTCCTGTTGAAGGTTAAAGGGATGAATGGGGTGATGAATTGGTTATTCTCACCCAGTACATCCTCTGAATTCTAGTAAGTTGCATGAATATCCTAGTAGACTAATTTCAAATTACAACAAATTAAATAGCAAATGAAAGAACACAACTGAAACACCCTTAATCCAGGCAACTGAAAAAGTCCTAGAATTCTCTGTGACATTTTGCAGGAATGAGGGTGACTCCAGAATAAGTCAGTATCATCATCAGTTAAGTGCAAATCTTCTTTATATAATAAATTAAACTTCATGGCCTTACCTGGCACGCATGTGGCTTTACACCTGTATGCTTTAACATGTGTATTCGAAGAGAATATAATTTAGGTAATGTCCTTCCACATATGGAACATATAAATTCTCGTTTGGTTCTCCCCTTCTCAGACGATGTTCCCGATGTTTCATTAGACGTAGAATTGGAAGAGGATGAAGTGGGTGCATCTTTTCTGGTATGTCGAATAAGATGTGCTCGCAAGGAAGCACTGTACTGAAACTGTTTTTTACACAACTACAAAAAAAGTAAATTCCATCTAAATGTAATTCTGTAACAAATGTTAAACTTGACTATTTCAATTTCCATTTTGTTACAATTATACAAATCAATAAACACATACCCTATATAAAAAACAATATGTTAAGTATCAGATACAAAGATGAAAGGGGTCAAGACCTAGCCCCTACTCTGGAGAGGTTTATAATCTAACCACAGAGGGAGTCAAGGAGCAATAAAGAAAGGCATCAATGAGGAGACCAGGTCTGTCTAGAAGGAATGGTAGGACACAGAGAGAGAGAGAACTTAGTACTTATATGAGTACTAAGTATTCATATGGAGGAAAACTAGGGGTTAGAGAAAGGAGAAAGATAAAACTGTAATGACCCGGGGGTGCCTGGGTGGCTCAGTGGATTAAGCCGCTGCCTTTGGCTCAGGTCATGATCTCAGGGTCCTGGGATCGAGCCCTGCATCTGGCTCTCTGCTCCTCAGGGAGCCTGCTTCCTCCTCTCTCTCTGCCTACTTGTGATCTCTGTCAAATAAATAAATAAATAATCTTTAAAAAAACAAAACAAAACTGTAATGACCCTTAAAATTCTTCTTTTGGTCTACTTTTCTGCCACTTTTTTTTTTTTTAAACTCTCTTATGATGCTTATTTTGGTAACTCTAAGTAACATGAATGAATAATGGATGAGGATTCTTTCCCTTCACCCCTCCACTCTCTACCCTATGCAGATGCTTGTTATCTTACTTTTTTCGTTTTCACATTTTTTCAATGATGTAGTTATTATTACAGCTAGGTCATATAGTACACTATGGTTCTCTTTCCTTTCTTTTTCTGTTTTGCTTATTTCTCTTTATATTTTCTGCTAATTCATCATCAAACCCTTCTCTCAGTTAATCTACTAAGAGCAGACTGAAAGACATCACCCTAAGAAAGAGATCTCTGTTAAGGCATTTTGTCCTGTTCCAACCTGGACTGGTTGTTTCCTATGCTTGGACTCTGTAGAATTGGACCCCAGGTTTCCCGGTTTCCCAAGTCTTGCTCATTTTAATGGAACACCTCTGCCAATAAGCTTCCTGAGAAAGGGAGTTTGGGAGGTAAAAATTTGACACCTTGCATGTCTAAAAATGTTTTATTCTACCATCACAAATAACTGATAATCCAGCTATTGATTTTAAGGTGGAAATCACTTCCCTTTAGAATTCTAAAGACATTAATTATGCCTTTGTCTTGTAGTTTCCATTATTGCTGCTGAAAAGCCTGAAGTCATTCTGACCTTTATCCTTTCTATGGGTCTTTTTCTGTACCATTATTATAAGATTTTTTTATTTATCTCTCGATTTGAAGATTTTGTAATTTATCTTGACATTTACTTTCATCCATGGTTGTGGGAATTCAACATGCCCTTTTTCACAAGGAAACTTAAGTTCTGATATTTTTCCTTAATGCACCAATGATTTCCTTCTCCCCACCTTCTGTTTGTTATTATTTGGATATTAGACATCCTACACCAATTGTCTAAATTTCTTTACTCTCATTTTCTAGCTTGTTTTTTGCATCATTTTCTGAGACATTTAGTCTATTTTCCAATTTTTCTAAGACTTTTATATTCGTGGATCCCCCAAAGTTGCTCTTTTTTCTCGAGATATTTTTCTTTAAATATCTTTTTTTTTTTAAGATTTTATTTACTTATTTGACAGACAGAGATCACAAGTAGGCAGAGAGAGAGGAGGAAGCAGGCTCCCTGCTGAGCAGAGAGAGCTTGATGCGGGGGTCGATCTCAGGACTCTGGGATCATGACTGAGCTGAAGGCAGAAGCTTAACCCATTGAGCCACCCAGGTACCCCTTTCTTGAAATATTTATTATAAGTCTGATGATGCCTGACATCTACTCACACTTCAAAATGTTAAAAAACTGACTGGAATTTCTGTGTAAGCTGGGTGGGTGCCGGGGAAGCTGTCAACCACAGGCTTTACTCAGCACTACCCTCCAGGTTCTTTGTTACTGGGCTTCAGATTTCTCATCTCTGAGAAACCTATTTTTGGGTTAAGAATCTGGCTGCTAATATTCTGGGACTTGAGTAGGTTAAGAGAACTTGAAATATTTCAACATTCAGTAAGTAAGGTTTCCTTTTCCCTTGTTTTGGGTATAGTACATTCACCCTCAGAGCAGTCATAGTTTTCTCTCTTCCAGAAAGTAGAAGACCGATCTTTGACTGAAGGAGCAATGGTGATTTAATTGCTTTTTAAAAACTTTCTAACAACCAGACTCACTTCTACTTTCAAAGTAGCTAGTAACACTAATTCCCGAGGCATTTGGTACTTCTATAATACAATTTGGACAGATTCTTAGCTTTCCCCACTGAAAGCCTGGGAATGAGACCTTTCAAATCTGCTCTATCAATTATTCCCTCCATTTATCAGGGGCCAGAATGGGGTTGCTAAGGTTTCCTCTTCTGTTCTCTTTACCCTTCTATGAGCTTATATTTTTAAATTTTTAAAGTTTATTTATTTTTTAAGTAATCTCTACTCTTAATGTGGGGCTCAAACCCATGACTCGCTGAGCTCAAGAGTCACATGCTCTACTGACTGAGACTGCCAGGTGCCCCTGAGCTTATAATTTTTTAAATGATAATCTCAGTCTTGTCATACTAGGGTAGTATCAGGAAGAAGCAAAGATACATCACTGTTTTTTGTGTTTTTTTTTCCCACAGTTGGGGGGGAATCAAAGAAATGACATACAAATCAGAAGATGACTCTTACGTAGCAATACAAAAGAGACAGTGTTCTGAATGTCTCTCAGTGTTTACTGAGAGAATACAAGTAGGAGAATAACAATGAATCAGTGAACTGCATTCTGTTTATCATGAAGTTAGAGCCATCTTCAATTAGCTTTCCAGTTACTTACCGGACATTTGTAATCTCTAGCTCTTTCATGTTTCAGTGTGTGCATTATAAGGGCATATCGTCTCTGAAAAACCATTCCACATTCCCCACATTTATGGGATGCTGCTTCTTCAGTATTCTCTTTAGTGTCCCTTTTTGGCTGTTTCATCTTTTTCCCTCTTTGAACTAATTTCTGGGCTACCTAATTAAGAGACAAAACACAATCTAAGTAAATATACTCATTTTTTTTTTAAAGATTTTATTTATTTACTTGAGGGAGAGGGAGCACACACACACATGCAAGCAAGAGACAGAGCATGAGCAGGGGAGATGGGCAGAGGCAGAGGGAGAAGCAGAGTCCCTGCTGAGCAGGAAGTCTGATGCAGGACTCAATCCCAGGACGCCGGGTGCATGACCTGAGCCGAAGGCAGATGCTTAACCAACTGAGCCACCCAGGCATTCCAACTCATTTTAATTTTTAAAGTCATGAATCATGTTATAATATTTCAAATTAATATTATCTTATTAATATTGGTATTTATTTGGTATTAATATTGGTATTGCTTTCCTACACCTACTGCCCTTCCTTCCAAAATAATTCTCATGACAGGTATTAAATTTATGAACAGAATGCTTTTGACTTCCACAAAGGTCACCTCTTCATTATACCTGCTGAACTGCTGACTTTGGAATGGCCTTCCGTTTTTGCAGCTTTTTCTCCATTCCTTTGTGTAGTCGGATATACCCCCCTTCATTAACAGAACGCTGCCGAAGCCTGCTTCTGTAAGTTTCATCATCAGGGCCTAGGTCTGTCTTTGTTGTCAGTGCGATTAGATTTTCCTGCTCTTTTAAAGACTGGCCAAGGTTCTGCATTGGTTCTGGAATGTCTTCAGCACAGATATCTTCAGTTGACATGTCATTTCCCATATCACTGTTTTCTGGAGAGCTATTGATTACATTCTCTTTTGAAAGTTTGGGATGAATATTAGAAAGTGTGCTATCTTCTCTGCTGTTTAAAGTTTCTCGTTCTGTGTCATCAATTTTTGTTGCTAAATCCACAGACTCCATTTCAGGATGGGAACCAGTTATACAGCCTGCCGGTGACAGAGTGGCTTGAGCCTCTGAAGAAACCTGGCGTTCAGGGTGTTGTCCTGGCTCTCCATTCTGCTCAGCTTCAGGCAATTCTCCATTCACCAACAGTACAATTTCACAATCCCCAAGTTCAGTAGATAATGTTGTGGTCCCCTCGCTGCTAGCCACAGGAGGTGCAGTATTTCCATTCTGTTCTGGTAAGTCCTGGGTAGATGCAACCGTTTGGACCTCACCCTTCTTATACACTGTTAGTTGCTTCTCTTCCATTAGTTTATGTACACTTTCACAGATTTCTAAAACTTCCGACATGAAAAGATGGCGCGCCAAGATGGCTACATCAGCCATGCTACAGAAGTCAAAACTTAGCACAGAAGTATAGGCAAATTCCAATAAAGGAAGGAAGCTTGCCTTACAAAAACCTACATGGAACAATAAAAAAGGGGGGGGGGTACAAAAAAGTTAAATAACCACTAAAACACTTTAGAAAAGCAATTAATACATGATTATGACAATATAAAATAAAATACAAAGGCAAAAGGCATATATGACCATTTATTCTGCAATTAAACACTCTGGACTTGTTTTGTGTTCTCGCTGTTTAATAAGCCTTGACTAACTCACTTCTATGAGCCGAGTCTCTCAATACCTAAAATAGAAAATAATATCAGACTTACTACCTCAAAGAGTTGTTGTAAGGCAGTCATTTTCAAACTGTACTCCTTAGAACCCCGGGGGTTCCTCAAATTCCCCTCAAGAAACAGCTGCTGGAGAATGGAGGGTAAAAAAAGAGAGGGAGGCAGGTGAGTAGGCAGGGTTCAACCAACCTGTCCCCTAACCTCACTTCTGTAAGTATAACTGTATATTTTAATAATAGAAGTCCATATAAAAATATGATTGTGAACAAAGGGCTGTACTACTGAAAATTTAAGAACAAGATCTAACATAGGGGTCCACACAATTTTCCTGTAAAGAATCAGATTAATAATTACTGCAGGCCATAAGGTGTCTGTTTTAACTACTCAACTCTGCCACTGTAGCTGAAAAGAGTGGCCAAAGATATTACACACAAATGAGCATGGCTGTATTCCAATGTAACTTTATTTACAAAAAGGGAGGGAAGGGAGTCTTTCCCCTTTGGGCTACAGTTTGCCTATTCCTGGTCTAAGGAAGGAAATAATTACCACATACAGGAGTTATGATATTCTTATTTTATGTGAGAAAATAAAAGCAGTTTATTTCTAAGTTCTCAATACTTCACTTTCAAAAGCCATTAATATTCATGATTCAAAAACTGGAAGATAAAAGAGTGATTAAGTCCAACTCCATCTCCACAATCAATATGATTAAGAATATGTACAGCTTTCAGAGCTTCTTTGTACAGTTAAGCAAATAATCTTATTCCCCGTTCTTACAGTTGGTAGCATATTACATACACTGTCCTATGCCTTGCTTTTCTGGTATCATAGTTTATCTTAGAGATCTTTTAGCGAAATAAAGAGGGAAAGCAACCTTTTATTTTTTTTTTTTAAAGATTTTATTTTTATTTATTTGACAGAGAGAGATCACAAGTAGACAGAGTGGCAGGCAGAGAGAGAGAGAGGGAAGCAGGCTCCCTGCTGAGCAGAGAGCCCGATGCGGGACTCGATCCCAGGACCCTGAGATCATGACCTGAGCCGAAGGCAGCGGCTTAACCCACTGAGCCACCCAGGCGCCCCGAAAGCAACCTTTTAAAAACTCACATTTGCTCTATTTTTCAGTTTTGACTCAAGGTACATAAAATGTAGTCCATAAATGGACAAAGAAGGGAAGCCTTAAACTGTGAGGTATATTAATGTCCCATTGCAAACTGAAGGCACTACACATGGACATCATCATTACGGCTAATTCAGTCATCCTAGGTAAGTTGGTAATTAAATAGGCTGAAGCCATGTTACCTTTGCTACAAATTATAAGACCAAGTTAAATAAGCTTGAGGTAAGTGTTTCTTTCAAAAAACAAACAAAAACCACAAACACAATAACATATTTTGGACTTCTACTTAGCACCTTTTTAATTTAAATTTGAAGTCATAAGAAAAAACTTCTCACAAAAGAATTAACTCTGTTCCAAGTAACACTTTAAATATTTAAAACAATTTTTTCAAAGGCACAGTCAAGTTCACTGTACAACATAAAAACCCACAAAAGTTTTAAAAAATCATTCATAATTCTGCCAAGAGAGAAATGGCAGATAAGTTCAGAATTTTTTTACTCCAGCCTTTTCACATACACATATATAGATTCCACAAAACATTTGAATCAAAATGGACAACTTTGCAAAAAAAAAAAAAAAAAGTAAGTTCCAGAGATCCATTATACAATAAAGTGAACAGTCATTGTTCACATGACATTAAAAGTCATTAAGAGGGATAAACTTTATAATGTGTGTTTACCAAAATTAAAAACTAAAAAAAGAAAAAAATGGACAAACAGTTGGTTATAGATAGTGTTAGAGAACATCATCAAAAAGAGGTGATCTCCAGCTGACCTGTGACCTGAACTCTAAGGCAAAGGCTCCTCACCCCTTCCCCGTCCTTGGAATGGAGGTGCCATTTGCCTTTCCTGCTCCCTGAGGCTGCTCTAAGGACATAACCGTGAGACAGTGATGTGATACTGAAAACATCTATACTAATGTGAGGGGACCCAGTTAAGGCATCTTTCTAATCTTTTAAGTTTGGTTTTGGGGAGGTTCAGAGATCCACTCATCTTGCTGCGGCCCAAGATAAGCCTCATATATAAGTGCCCTTTGCTTGTTAAAACTGCCACCTACCAGCTTGGAATGGCCTGCCTGTTTCTTTGGTACAGGGGCCAATTTCAGATTATACCAGGGAAGCTCATGGGAGGGTTACGAACCAAAAGAAAGAAAAATTATGACAGGGATGGACTTCCACATCCAGCAATATGGCCAATTAAGGTGTCTAATTTGACCTACTTACTTTAAAAAAGTGAGAGAGAGAAATATTTAAAGTATTATTTTAAATATGCTTGGTACCCCAGCACCGAGTGAAGGAAGTAAGAAATCCTTCCTGATTAGTCATGACCACAAACCAAGCTTAATTTGGTGGGATTTTTTGTTGAATATATAGCAGTTTCATAGTCAAAAAATCCTCAGGCTCAGAATTTAAAGCAATCCCAGACTGGTAATGACCTTAGCATTTTAAGAATCCAATGTTTTTTCTGTGGAAAACACCTTCAACCCAGAACTCAAAACATTTCCCACAAAGTTTTAAGGAATATGAATTCACTGTGCACAGATTAAAAAAAAAAAAAACATATACACACAAGCAAGGCACCATGAACAAGAGCTAGTGGAAACAAACAGCATGAATCAAATCCGCAAAGATTTTAAGTACTGCTATAATCAAATATAGAAAGTTAAGAGTGGCATATCACCAGTAAAGAGCAAAAGGTCATAAAAAGTAGCGCCCTAAAAGAGACATCTGAAAAAGAAGTAAATGGAAAAGAGGGGTGCCTAGCTGGCTCAGTCAGTAGAGCGTATGACTCTTAATCTCAGGTTTGTGAGTTCAAAGCCCCATACTGGGCACAGAACTTACTTAAATAAAAATAAAAATTTTAAAAAAGAATGGAGAAGAGACTGGAATAAAAACTCAATAAATGAATTTAACAGCAAATGAAATACAGCTAAATAATGGGTCAATTAAAATTTTCCAGGATCGGGGCGCCTGGGTGGCTCAGTGAGTTAAAGCCTCTGCCTTCAGCTCAGGTCATGATCTCAGGGTCCTGGGATCGAGCCCCGCATCGGGTGCTCTGCTCAGCGGAGAGCCTGTTTCCCCCGCCCCCTCCCCCCTGCCTGCCTCTCTGCCTACTTGTGATCTCTGTCAAATAAACAAATAAAATATTAAAAAAAAATTTTTTTTCCAGGATCATCTACCCAGAGATAAATACAGAAGAGAAATTAAAGGTCACAGAATATAAAGTGAGAAATGTCTATCTAATTGGAATTTCAAAAGGTAGAAGAGAGAAAATGAGGCAGAAACAAGTTTTGAAGGCATACTGGCTGAGACTTTTTCTCAACTGATTAAGGATAATCTCAATTTCTGGGTTCAGGAAGTTCAACCATTTTTATGCAGGACAGTTGAAAGTCAAAGATTCTCATGCTGGATTAAGAACAAAATCCAGAAATATGATGTTTAAAGAGAAATGTAAAACATAAAGATACAAAAAGGTTGAAAATAAAAGATGGAAGACATGCTAGGAAAATAGTAATGAAAATACTGTTCATGTATCTAAAAAATATTTCCTAAAGCAGTCAAAATAGAAAAATAAAAACATGTTTATAACAGCAGCCAACATTATATTGTAGAGGTAAAAACCACTAACAAAGATAAAGAGGATCACTACCTAATAATAAAAGGATATTTTATCCTAAATCAGTAACTCGAACCTTATATGCAACTTATATGCAAACAAACATGGCCTCAAGATACACAAAACAGAAACTGAAGAAACTCAGTAATAGGCAAATGAATCACATTAATTAATATTCTAAAGCACCTCTGTCAATAACTGATAAAGAATTAACAAGCCACAATATATTGAATGTTGGTTCTAAATGAAAAGACTCACATTCAAGTAAAATGAACCTTATAAAAATAGACCACATGTAGGGTTAAAAGCAACAAATCTGCAGTATTAAAGGGAAACTTATAGCCTTGATGCTTAAAACAGAAAGTCAGGAAGGCTGGGAGCTAATGGGTGAAAAGCATTATACTTAACAGTCAAAAAAAAAGAGTAACGGGGCCCTTGTCTGGCTTAGTCAGCAGAGCATGTGACTCTTGATCTCATGGTTCTAAATGTGAGCCCCACACTGGGTGTACAGTTTACTTTAAAAAATAAAGACAGTAACACTCAAATACAGTAAAAGGCAGATTAATGAAGGGAAATCAGTAAAAGAAAATAAAAGCTGTTCCCTTATTTTTTTAAACAATTTTTTTTTTAAAAGGATTTTATTTACTTATTTTAGAGTGAGAAGGAGCACATGCAAGCAGGTGAGGGGCAAAAGGGGACAGAGAGGGACTAGCAAACTCTGAACTGAGCGTGGAGCCCAACGTGGGACTTGCTCTTACGACCATGAGATCATGACCTGAGCCAAAATCAAGAGACCACTGCTTAACTTGACTGAGCCACCAAGGTGATCCAACAGCTGTTCTTTGAATGGTGTGTCAAGAAGAATTAGTCAAAACTTGGTAAGAGGCAAAAAAAGATTACCAGGTATTAAGAGCAGTGTTGAAGATGCACCACTGATTTAATGCTATTGATTAGACTATTTTACAACTCTGTAAAAATTAACTTACAGAAAAATGATAAAAATGCAAATGAGGGGATGGCTCAATAGGTTGATGTTCAGCTTTTGGTTTTGGTCAGGTTTTGGTTTTGGTCATTATCTCAGGGTTGTGAGACTAAGTCCTGCATTAGGCTCCAAGCTTAGCAGGAGTCTGGTTGAGATTCTCCATCTCCCTCTCCCTCTGTCCCCCCTCCCCCAACTTATTTGCATGCTCGCTCTCTCTCAAAATAAGTAAATCTTGAAGAAAGCAAGCTTGAATAACTCTCTAACCATTAAATAAGCCAGATAAGTAGTAAAAAATCTTCCCTCCAACTCCAGTATAAGCCCAGGCAATTTTAGCCACCATTCTAACCAAACATTCAAGAAAAAATAATTCTAATCCACAGTATATTTCAGTATATATAAAAATTGGAGGGAGCATACATTTTATAAGACTAGACCAACTCAGAGTGCCTGGGTGGCTCAGTCGTTGGGCATCTGCTTTCAGCTCCGGTCATGATCCCAGCATCCTGGGATTGAGTCTCACATTGGGCTCCCTGCATGGCAGGAAGTCTGTTTCTCCCTCTGACCCTCCCTGCTCTTATGCTCTCTTGTTCACTCTCTCTCAAATAAAATAATTAAAATCTTGAAAAAAAAAAAAAAGACTAGAACAACTCAGATATCAAAACATGAAACTGTGAAAAAGAAAAATTACTTGTGAATATATGTGCAAATGTTCTAGACAACATTAGCAAACCAAACAGCAATTTATACAAAAGCTGGTAATAATATGACCGAACTGGATTTATTTCAAGAACAAAAAACCTGGCTTAACAAAAAATCCATGTAATTTCCTACATTAACAGAAGGGTAAGAATACAGGCAGTTTCAATAAATACAGAAAAAATACGTGATAAGTCAATACTGCTGGAGGAGGTCATCAAAAAGATTTGACTTCCAGCTGACCCTCAAGCTGGATGGACCCAGACAAGTGGAGGACTCCACCACTCCCGTTTCTGAAATGTGTTTCACTTGCCTTCTCTGTCCCCAGAAGTTGCCCCCAAAATACATCTTTGAGATAGAAGCTTGGTATTGAGTCCCTCTGGATTGGGTACCTGACTGAACCCACTGAAGACCTTCCAAGAGTACATGACTGAACGCTGTTAAGGCCTCTATATAAACTTCTAAGATTCTGGCACAGAGATCTACTCATCTTGCAGCTGCCCCAGACAATCCTAAGTACTGGCTCGCTGTGCAGATTATACCTGGGAACTTCCTCAGAGAATTACAAACCAGCACCCATTTTAGAGGGAATATCCTTAATGTTAAAACGGTAAAGGGTTATCTATTCTATTTATTTATTTATTTTTTTAAAGATTTTATTTATCTATTTGACAGAGAGAGATCACAAGTAGGCAGAGAGGCAGACAGAGAGAGAGGGGGAAGCAGGCTCCCTGCGGAGCAGAGAGCCCGATGCGGGGCTCGATCCCAGGACCCTGGGAATCATGACCTGAGCTGAAGGCAGAGGCTTTAACCCACTGAGCCACCCAGGCGCCCCTATCTATTCTATTTAAAACATTTACCAAGTCATATACTTTGTGGTAAAAAAGCATCTTCTTTAGAAATGGGAATGAGATAAGTAAACCCCCTATCATTTCTATTCAACTGGTTTTTTGAGGTCCTGGACAGCACTTTAAAGCAAGAATAAAGTTTTCAAAATACAAAAACTGGAAAGGTAGAAACAAAACCAACACTATTGACAGATAATTTATTTCTTTATATGGAAAATTCCAAAGAATCTATAGGTAAATGACTGAATGACTAAGAGAATTTAGCAGTATTACTATATACAAAATATACACCCAAAATAAATCTGAAATTATGTAATTTTAAGAAAAAAATACAATAGTTTCAAAACATATAAAGTATCTTGGAGTAATCCTACAAAAGGTATTTGAGATTGTTATGGATAACTCTAAAACTTTACTAATTAAATGTAATCTCTATCAAAACACACTATTCGGTGTATAAACTGATAAGCTGCTTTTAGTTTTTATGGAGCAAAGGGTTATGAAACGAAGACCCACCTGAATAATAAATGTGGGAGATTCCCCTTACTATTATAAAGGTAAGGTAATTAAGACAAGTGAAAATAGTGTATGGAAAGCAACCGATAGACTAGAAGAAAGCCTAGAATTAGCACCAAACTCATGGGACCGTTTTGTTAAGAGAATCTGAATGGTGAACTGACAAGGAGGATGGCGTCTTCACTAGAGGGCTCTGAGAGAAGCTATGATTAAAATGGGAAAAAAATGAAATCAAACACCTATTTCACACCAACAAAAATAAACTGCAAACAGATTAAAACTTAAATATGAAAGAAAAACTATGAAAATTTAAGAAGAAAATCTATGAACATGTCTTTATGACAGTACAGAAAAATTTTTTAGAAGCATAAACAAATAAAGGAAAACACAAATTAATTCAACTACATTAATTGGGTAATTTAAAAAGATGTACATTTTATCTTTGTATACTGTACGTTTTATATTCCTTATATTAAACAAAATAAAAACCATCTACTTTGCCTAATGAATTACATTATATTTGTTGCACAATATATAAAATTAAGCATATAGGATGAAAAATAAACGAGGTATTTCATTGGA
Organism: Meles meles; assembly: GCF_922984935.1. Lineage (NCBI taxonomy): Eukaryota > Metazoa > Chordata > Mammalia > Carnivora > Mustelidae > Meles > Meles meles. The sequence continues at coordinate 113,399,579 of NC_060069.1, read as the reverse complement.
ATTTAGGATGCTGTATTGCAGTTAATTGGGGCAAACACTTCATTTGCTAAGCTGCTGAGAAACTGAAAAAGAACACTCACATACCTCTCTTCCTGCTTAAGATGCATAAAAGACAGGGGAAAAAATCCCAAAGCTAACTTATATTGAAAGACTACATCTGTGATGAGTTTTATTATTCAGATGGCCCAGTATAAGACATATTTTCTCCTACGTCATCAAACCCAGAAAAAAGAAAATATCGCTAATCTAAAATGTAATGCAATTCTATGCTCCATGAAAATCTGTGCTCACCATTGTATCCCCAGAGCCTAGGCTGGTTCCTCACACACAGCAGATGCTTAATAAGTATTTTTTTTAAATAATGAAACATAGTTACGGCAAAGAAAATATACACATTATTTGTCTTCCTAGAATAAGTGATTTTTAAAAGTATGAGGTAGGGGTGCCTCACTGGCTCTGTGGATAGAGCATGCAACCCTTGATCTTGGATTCATGAGTTTGAGCTCCATATTGGATGTGAAGTCTACTTTAAATAAAATATAAAATATATATATATACACACACACACATATATATATATATATATATGGTAGAAAAGGACGTAACTAAGTTAAGCATTTATATACCTGGATAAAGTCACTTTTTTGTTTCAGAAAAGGAAAATAGTATTTTACACAGTGATGTCAGTAATTCAGTAATCAGGAGTTATAGTAAGTTAATATTATGAAAAAAAAGTATAAATAAGGTTACCTATTTTAATTCTTCCTAAATTTTCATTTGTTGACTCCTAAGCCAATATGTAAGTTCTAGTGGGCCAAAAGAAAGTCAAATTCATTTACAATAACAATAAAAGCAAAGAAAAAAGCCACACCTAGAATTTTGATTAATGTATATTAACAATTTGATTCAAACTAATGAATTCTAATAATCTTTAAAAATGAGAAACAACAGACCTACAAAGGTGCTCTATTTTTACATGTTCCACAACATAAGATACAGGAAGTCAATTTTTTTAATAGTCAATTTTTAAATAACATATTCACTTAGTGTAATGTAACACTGATACAGTTATGGATTTCTCTCAAACTGTTTTTAGCTATGTTAATCTCAGAAATTTTTCTACTGCTACATTTGTCTCACCAAAGAGGTAGTGATAGAAAATGACAGCATTTTCTATAACCCTACCTTGGAAACTTTGCTAAAAGGAAAGACTTCTTCAGTTCAGTTTGGTATACTACTATAGGTGGGCTTCTCCCACTGCAGCGTAAATCCCGAGTTTCTAAGACAGACAGACAGACACACACACACACCTTCTTCCAGTAGGTACTTACACACACACACATATCCCTTCTTCCAACTTACACACACACACACACACACACCCCCACCCTTCTTCCAGTAGGTACTTAGCAAGAGTATTAGAAAATTCTTACCAGAAAGATCCACCACTGCCTCATGACTGGAAACAGCTCCTTTCTCAATAAAAAGATCTCGAAAATATTCACTATTAGCTGACAAAACAGATTTATGAGCTTTGTACTCTTCTCCCTCAATTAACAAAGTAACATCACAGAACTGGTTGGAGAGTCTCTGTTCGTTGAGCTGTTTTAAGACAGCCTGACAATGTTTTGGAGAAGAACGTTTCACCACTCCTTTGGTGTCAACCTATCAAAATAAGTTTAAGACCAAGAGTTGTATTATATATCATTTGTATTTCTCCCTTTAACAGAATTTAAAATACAACACGTTATTCACTTTTATTCACATTATTCACTTTAATCAAGACACCATTAATTAGTATGAAGAAAACTGCAAGATGTTCTTTATTATCTATATATTTAAATAAAAATAGAATATTTATTCTCTATATATTCAAATATCTATATACTTAAAAAATATTTATTATCTATATATTTAAATAGGTCATTCTCACTATTTTCTGCTGGGTTCATTCTACCTGACCCAGTGAAACCTGCTCTCAATTCTTGCTGCCTCTTCTTACCAGTCAGAAACTTCATGATGTATAAAGTAATTGCAGGTAAAAAATAAAGGCCTAGCCAGTTTAATATTACCTTATTTCACGACCTAGAGCCTGCTTCCAGAAATGTATTCTGTCTACCTGTACCAATATACCATTTAAAAAGACAGGAAGAATGATTAACAACAAACCAAGGAACTTCTGAAGAGAAGAAACAACAGGAATATTTATGATTAATGAAAAAGCAGTATTAGCATACTTTTAGTTGATGTAACAAGAGAGTGCATTACCTGAGACATTAACTGCATTACTTAAATTTCCAACCTCAGTGCCAACAGTCAAGCCATTTCAGTACTTTAAGAAAAAAATTTACCAGAACTATAAATACTAATATATTAGTTACAGATGTTAAAGGTGGATGGAAATTTCCACTTACAAATACAAGTTCATGTTTCGATACTGGCTTCTTTTTTGCAGGCTTGGAGGCTGTAGTTGGAGGTGAAGTAAAATTGCTCAGATCATCTTCTGATTCATTACTTTCTTCTCCAGATTCAAGATCTAGTCCCAATTCTTCCAACATTTCTGAAGTATCTGATATTGGACGAGAGCGATCTAGTTTCTCCTGGCATTTGCTACACTGTTTAATGTAATCTTTCACTTGCTTTAATATACCTATAATAAATATAAAAATAAAAAGTCAAATTTAAGGCTGTTCTCATTTGAAAATTATTTATTGTTGGTTAATCTATGTGTACTGATATATGTTTGAGTGTATACGTCCAGACACACACATGTCCCATCAAGTATGTAAAAGTGATTTTTTTAGAACATAAAGTACATTTTTTTCATAGATGTAAGGTTATAAATGATGGTTTGTTTTCATGCTTATTTTTGTTTATTGCTAGTTATTCACTTCCCCACCATATAAGATGATTACGTAACAGTGCCCATTTCCATGTGCAACTCATTCATGCTAAAGGATCTACATGAAAATGCCAATATAACCTTCATGAATAGTAATATAATGTGGTTACCTCTCCACCCTACTAACATCAGGCGTGACCATGCAATTTGCTTTGGGCAATGGAATATGAATAAATGTAATGTGTGCCCCATCTCAGAAGCTTTAAAAGGCACGGTTTCCCCCCAGGGCTCTGATCTTTTTCCCCTCTCTCAAATGACGGCGTATTCCAGATAAATGCCATCCTTTAGAGCCCGAATTGACAGAGCCTGAAAAAGACAGGTGGAGACAAATGCAACCTGAATTACAACCATAACTTGTGATGAAAGTACAAAATCAATCTCATTTTTGAAAGCTATGAGATTTTAGGGCTGTATGAAAAAACAGCATAAACAATCTAACAAAAGTTAGATTGTACACAAACCACTCACAAAACCCTATTCTGAATTTCAACTTCTAGCTCAGCATGTTGGGGTAGGGGTAAGGAGCAGGGAGGAACACCACTTGTAAAATAGGACCAATTAATTTCCATCCTACAAATGAGAAAATGAAGCTCTAGGAGGTTAAGAAACTTGTCCAAAGTCAATTGCTAAATTAAATTGCACAACTGGGCCTCCAAAATCCCTATGATTTTCAGTATATTATGCTAACTTACAGAGGAAGACATTTGTCCATCACTATGACAGAAACTCTTCCCCACAATTCCCAAGTAAAACGTAAATGAAAGGCTCATTAATAAGCTAAAATGATATAGACAGTGAATTCCTGAAAAGTATTTCAAGATGTCAAATTATACCACGGTTCCTTGTACTTTCAACCTTCAGATAATATTCAAGTAGTTATTTCTCTCAAATTGTATTATGTCCCAGGGCACCTGGATGGCTCAGTCGGTTAAGTGGCTGCCTTTGGGTCAGGTCATGATCTCAGCGTCCTGGAATCAAGCCCCATATTGGGCTCCCTACTTGGCAGGGAGTCTGCTTCTCCCTCTCACTCTCCCTGCTTATGACAGCTTAATCTCTCTGTCAAATAAATAAATAAAGTCTTTAAAAAAAAGTCCCATACTTACTTAAAAATATACACTGGACTAATAAATTCAGAAAACTATACTCTCATTTTACATGCACATAATAGGTATTATCATATTCAAACCTCTGAGAGTTCTATAATGAAGAAATATATTTAATAAGAATTTGCCAAATTTATTCGTTTATAGACCCCCTTCCCCCCACCCAAAACATAATTTAGGAAATAATGGGTTAGGGTTAAATAAAACTTCCATAAAAAGTGAATTTGCATGTGCATATTTAGAGGACAATATATATTCTAATTTCTGAAAATGCTAAAGTCAATAAAAAGTCTATACCAGTATGAGGTATGTAGCGAGCAGATTAAAAAAAGTGAAGAAAAGGCTGGAGGGATATATATATATTTTACATACAATTAAGAGTAAATGGAGGGGCGCCTGGGTGGCTCAGTGGGTTAAAGCCTCTGCCTTTGGCTCAAGTTATGATCCCAGGGTCCTAGGATTGAGCCCCGCATGGGGCTCTCTGCTCAGCGAGGAGTCTGCTTCCCCCTCTCTCTCTGCCGGCTGCTCTGCCTACTTATGATCTCTCTCTCTCTGTCAAATAAATAAATAAAATATTTAAAAAAAAGAATAGAAGACATGTAAGAGAATATATCTATTTTTTAAGATTTTATTTATTTGTGAGAGAGAGAAAGAGAGACTGCATGCACCCATGTACAGGCCATGGGGCTGAGGGGGAGGAAAAGGGACAAGCAGACTCAGCATTGAGCAAGAAGCCTGATGTAGGGCTCGATCCCAAAACCCTGAGCTTGTGACATGAGCCAAAATCAAGAGTTGGAAACTTAACCGACTGAGCCACCTAAGCTTCCTGAGAATATGTATTTCGAAGTAAAAAACAAAAAACGTAAATATTTCCATGTTCACAATAAACAAAGAAGGTATTTTTCCCCCTAATTAATTTTGGCTGTATTTCCGAACATTTTATGATTCTACACAGTTCAATATATTCTGCATACAGCGTAAGTCTGATTACACTATAAACTGTTTGAGTTCAAATAGTATTGGAGAAACTACATATGAAGCATTTGAAAAGGATGAAAATAATAAAAACTGCAGGAAAAAATTATTAATGTATGATAGTCTAATAATTGTCTCGAAAGGCACCCGGTATGTTTCAAATCCTTTCATCTGAGTGTTAATGTTTTGATGGGATCATCTTAAATTTAGCTCTACAGATTCAGAAACCTGACCTCTTTAGTTAATCCTGAACTGATTAAGCTGAAAGACTGACTCAGGTTAACCACTAAAAGGCATCAATGTATAAATGTAATTTACTACATTACTGCAAAGGGTTGAAACTACTTATGCAACAAAATCTGAATCCACTAACTAGCTCTGTGACCATGGCCAAGTTGCTAAACCTCTCTATGCCTTTGTGTCATCAGCTGTAAAATGGGATAACAATAAGGTGCTGCTGTGATTGTGAGTATTTATAAAACTCTTTGAACAATATATGACACATAGTTACTACATAAGTATTTGTTAAATACAGTAATAATCACTGATCAACCTCTATGGTACTAAAAAACAAAACAAAAACCAAAAACCCACATAAAACACCAAGTTACCATTAAAAGATTCTTCACTGAGCACAGAATCAAAAAAAAAGCCACACCAAAAAAACAAAGATGAAAGACCTTAGTGGGTAGTTGTCTACTAAAACAACTTGAGAAATGGTTTCTTTTTTATTTTATTTTATTTTATTTTGAGAAACGGTTTCTTTAGAGCAGGTTTCTCAACCTCAGCAGTGTTGACATTTTGGGCCAAGATCATTCTTGTTGGGAGTGGGGAGGGGTGCAAAGTTCTGTGCTGTCCATTCTTGCTGTAGAAAGTTTAGGAGCATTCCTGACCTCTCCTCAACTACATGTCAACAGCAACACCTCAACCACCACCACCATCACCCCCAGTTATGACAACCAAAATTGTCTCCAGACACAGCCAGACGTCCCCTGAGAGGCAAAATCGTCCCTGGGTTGAGAACCAATGCTTTAGAGATCTATTTGCCAAACTGAACAATCTGCTCCTGTCAGCTGTTCAGGAACCTCCTTCCCTGTCAGTTTTGGATATAATGACCACCCCCAGTTCGGGGGCTCCCACTTCTAGCTCCATACATTTTAGTTCTTCCTTCTTTGTTTTCTTCAAAGAGGTTACAATGGTTAGTTATACCTAATATTTACAAAGACCCAGGTTTTGGTGGGTTTTCTAGAGATTACATCCTCTTCTTCTAGACCAAGTAACAGTGGAATCCATTTATCCCATAGTTTAAACAAAAATAATGCTTTTGGAAGCATTTCACTGTAAATTCCCCACCCATCAGCATCTGACTGAGGCAAGGGAGAGAATCATTTATTTTGAAAATGCACCACATAATACAGGATAAAATAAGAGGATGTGTGTGGGGGGGGGGGGGGTTGCAAGAATATTATTAAAATTTTACATCCCAAAATATGCTATATGTAAATGTCAGGCACTCTCCTTCTCTTTCTCTCAAGTTTTTCAACTATGCTCAAAGGAGGGAAATTGCCACAAACCTGCCTGAGCACTAGAATATAACTTATGATGGCAGCATTCTGAAAAAGCAAAATATATAATCAATCTCAGTAAACTGTTCTTGATACAACTTCTAGTGGAATGACTCTGGAATAGTTCTTTTTTTGGCACCTACATTGATCAAATCTTAAGCTTTCAGATAAGCAGATACAACTGTGGCTCTGGAGTATGTATATTTTGAGTAGAAACAAGTAAACAACCCAAGTGCTCATGTATTAAATATCAAAATGAAGAACTATTAAAAAAAAACTTTTTAAAATGAAAATCTAATAATGGGAGGCAAACTTCTCTGATGCTTATTATGAATTCTTATTATTTTTTCTATTTTAAAAGTAAATTATGCCCAGTGTGTGGTCTGAACTCATGACGCAGAGATCAAGAGTTGCATGCTCTATGGACTGAACCAGGTAGGTCCTCCAAATTCTTATTTTAAAGGAAGAAATACTAAAATATTAAGTAATGAGATCATCAAATAACGAAAACTCATAAATGTTAACAAAATAGCATTTTATGAAAAATCACTATTTTCCAAAACAAAACAAAATTAGTAAGAAAAGGAGTACTACTTTACATTTTTGAAAATCTTCTTAATGTGTGGCTCAACAGAAGACAGATCATCATATATGCTTCTGCATTCAATTTAATACCATATATCATATGTCACGGAGCCTCTGGAAAACTCCACTGTATACCTGGGAGACAATGAGTAAAAAAGGCAAATAATGCCTTAGAATTATCATTAAAATAACTGACTTTGTGGATCCTCTGAAAGGATCTCAGGGTCTCCCTTGCCAGGAGTTTAGTACCAGAAGTACTGTACTTCAAGAATAGCTATCTAGTTGCTTAAGGACTTTTAATTTTACAAATGTGTACAAATAAATGTATCTCTTTCACTTTTCAATTAAATGTAAACATGGTCTCAGTTTTTTTTGTCTAAGACACTGCACACCAAAAACCAAACAACCCCTGCCGCCCCACCAAACTTCATTCGCTATCATTCACAGGTAATAAATTCAGGGAAGGGCATTTTTTTTTTTTTTTAAAGATTTTATTTATTTAAGAAAGAGAGAGAGTGGGCGATAGAGAACAAGCATGGGGAGCTGCAGAAGAAGAGGGAGAAGCAGGGAGCCAGATGCTGGACTCCATCCCAGGACCCCAAGATCATGACCTGAGCGAAAGGCAGACGCTTAATCGACTGAGCCACCCAGGGGTCCTGGGAAGGAAAATTATTAACACTAAACCCTTACAGCACCATATTAACAGTGGTTAAGAGTATGAAATTACAAAGGTAACTGATGACCTCTGATCTATAACCTCCTGGTGCTTTTAGTTTTCTCACCTGTAAAATAGAGCTATAAATGTTTCCACCTTACAAGGTTTTATCAAGATAAATGAGTGAAAAACAAACTAAGAGCTCAGAGCTACACCTGATGTAAAACTCTGATCAAGCTTACTTTTAGCTGTAATTGTCATTTTTAATATGTCATAAAGTATTAAAAATTTTTTCAAGTGATTTCTACATCCAAGGTGGGGCTCAAACTTACCACCCAGAGATCAAGAATCAGATGCTTCTTGGACTGAACTAGTCAGGCACCCCAAGATGTCATAAAATATCAAACCTGAAGCATTCGCTCAAGAAAACCAGGTCTGATCAAACCAGCTCTAACAAAATGCATTTACTCCATATTCACCTCTCAAAATTTTTTCCCTTTAGAGGAATTTCATTCAAATATTGGTTTAAAATAGAAAACAAATGACGGGAAAGTACTTAAGAAGACAAGAGCTGGACCGTTTTTGAAAACACGAAAGAACTCTAAGGAACAAAAGAAAGGACCACGCATTAGTTTGTCAATAGGCTTGATGACAAAGTTCATTAACCGAAAAGAACTTCAGAAAGTATTCAGTAGTCTAGTTTCTTTAATCACAGATAAGTAACCAAGACTCATAACTTCTCTAGAGCCATAGAGTGAGAGGCTGAATCCTTCCAGACACAACCGCTTATCAGGGCCTGCAAAACTTTCACTAATTCCAACTGAACAGTGTCCACGTAAATGAATGTAAATCAACTTTGTGGACAGTGAGAGAGCTAAAGACCCTTGCCCTCCTTCCCTTGTCTGGTTCCCAAGGAGTCAAGATAACTTTAGAGCAGTTATTTCCTGACTATTAACAAACACAGTAACCGTATCTTTTCTGGGTATACACAGTGCCTCAGAGTTTCCAACGAGCTTTTCACAGTATCAGAGGGAAGGACATGAAAACATTCAGAATGAAGGGTATCTGTTATTCTTTACAAAGAATCCTTGCCCCATAATCGAAGTTGGAGATGGCTGTTCCCATACAGTCCCTTCAGATCACCTCTGCGCACAACTGCCTTACTGCTTATTTACGCCGCAATAGCACAATTTGAGGAATACGCGCAGGCAGGTCCAGAGAACCTCAAAACCGCAGGCCAAAACCCAGCGGAAACGGCTGAAGCGAGCAGCCCAGGCTTGGGGCGGGCCGTCCCTCCCCCAGACCATCAGCACAACTGGGTTTTAGGAGGCGCGACATGCCGCTCGGCACGGCCACCAACCCCACTGTGCAGAAGCGTCCTGGGAGGGCGGGAGCCACCGCCACCTGCGTAACCGAAGGAGGCGGGCCCGCCGCCGCCCGCACGGCCCGGCCCCTCCCGGCGGCTGGCCCGGCCCCCGGGGAAGCCCCCTTCGCCCCACCCCGGGCCAGGGCCCGCCCCCAGCTTCCCAGGCCTCCTTCCTGTGGGAAGTGCGGCTCCTTTCGCGTCCCCCACCCTCTCGGCTCCGCCTGGCAGCCGCTCCGCCGGCGAGCGCAGGTTGGCCCAGCGAGGGGCGTCTGGGACCCCCAAACTCGCTCGTGCATGAACAGGCCCGCCTCTGCCAGCGGGCCTTGCCGGGGCAACAAGCCGCCGCCCGCCCCCTCGCCACGGGCGAGGTCCTACCTCGCCACCAGTAAGTCTTGGACAAGTCGTGCCAGGTCTGATGCCGGGTGTGGTGAGTGCCGCCCGGGCCCAGGTGCGCCGCCTCGATGAGCCCCCGGCGCCTCTCCGGCTGCAGCACCACCTCCAGCTCCGCGAAGGTCTTGCGGTGCCGCTGCCGCCGCTGGTAGTACAAAGTCCCACCGCGCACCACATAGCAGGCAGCTGCCTTGCGGATTTTACGCTTGACATTGCCCTCGGTGCCCGGCGCATACGGCTCACGCTCGTTTGTCAGGTAGCGAAGAATGGCCCGGTAGCTTTCCTCGCTTGACATCGCTGACGGCGGCTCCCTGAGGGCGCCTGTCAGTGGTGGGGGAGTTAGACAGCGCACTAGCTCCGGGCGGATGCAACAGCGGCGGTGGCACTGTAGGGAGGAACGGCTCTATCAGTGGTGAGTGCTCTTCGACGGCGCCCGCAGCGCGAAGGGAGAACGGAGGAATTGGTAACCAGGGGGAACTGCACTTCTCCAGCGCGCGGGATCCGCTGGCGACTGACAAAATGGCTGCTGCACCACCGGAAGTGATGTGATCAAGGGCAGTGGGTGAGGGGACTGAGTCCTGATTGGAGCGCACTAGCTTTCTGGCTTGCAGAAGCCGAACGAGTGACGTCAGGACTGCGGGCGGACATTTTGGAAGCGGGTAGGCCCTTCTGGGAGACCAAAGTCGCTTCGAGCAGACATCTTAAGTCCTGGCAGTTTCCCCTCTTATTTTTCCCCCTTTCCCATACTCTGAGCACGTGTAGGAGTCGGTGGGCTGTTGTTATCTTGTCCGAGGTACGCCGAGAAGTAGAAGAGTATGTTTTTGCTCCGCCTAACTTCTGAGATCCCCCGACAACAGGAAAGCATCAGATTTTGAGGCTTTTCGTAAAATGTAAGCCTACGGACGGACGCAAGACCAAAGACAGCCCCATTCACATGTAAAGGAATTATCAGTGAACGTTTAAAATCCAAGTCCCTCAATGATAGGACTTACTGTAATTTCTAAACTTAAACTGTTGGCTCCAAATCACGCATAGAATAGTCGGGATTTTTCTGGAATAATCGTACATAGCGGCAGTTTTGTATATATGAAGGTAACGACGTTGGCAACCAGTGGGAAGGCATAGCTAGCACTCTTGCAGCTTAATTTGCATATATTTTTACATAAATTTAGGGGGAAATTCTCATTTACACCCAATACTTACTGAATGCACAAAAGGCTGAGGTGACTTGAACTGCATTTTACAGTGTGCATTGTGAGTCCTGTTTCACACTTTTAGCGGGTAGCCCAGAGTGATGGCTGCTGTAACCCGTCCATGTGTTTAGTCAGACAAGACCACAGGTCTGTGACATCCTGCTTGACAAGGGGTCAGGTACTGACAGTGCTTTATTGGTGCCTGAGAACTCCTGGCAGGCTGAGAACCCTCCTCCTCAGGCTGGAGTCTGCAGTCCTTGGGTGAGGCTCTTTTGTGGAGAAAGATTAGGGGCAGACAACAGGTGAATGCACTGGGCTCAAAATATAGCATGGCACCCAGTTTCTGTAGTACTTGTGGGTGGGGGTTGCAGGAATTAGCAGATGGATTAGATACTTGAGGAGCATCCTTGAATGACTCTAGCTGTAGATAAGTGAGCTCCGAGACACAGACAGAACGACCAGATATAGAATTTATTTAGGGTCACTCGGTCCACAGAGACAGCTCTGGAAGGAAGAATTAGAAGGTGGAGATGCGCCCCTCCCCTCCTTGGGGTGGGGCACCCAAAGCAGATATTCAAATCAGTGCTTCAAGAACTGTGTGCTGGGTCAGCACCATCACTCTTCAGCTGTGAAATCGACCCCCTTTAAATTTAAAACATATTTAAATAAAAATTTAACAAATCGTGTAAGTGAATTAAAAAAACTTATATCCCCTTACACCCAATTCAGTTTTTGCCAACAAAACCAAACCTTTAAAAGCATTGTGAAGCCCACTATACTTGGATTTGCCTGTGCCTTTGGCCCAATACGAAGAAAAAGATTTTACAGGTGGTCTAATTGGTCTAAAAGCTAAACTTGCCATCCTCCTAACAGTTATTCAGTGTTTATTTCTAGCTCCTGCTGGGCAGCAGGCTACCAGTAATGAAAGGTAATCAGAATTGGCAGTTTCATTGTATTAAGATGTAAAGCAGTTCTTTAAAAGAACTTTGTGTGTCCAAACTTTTTAGAACTCTGTAACTCTAAATTCAAATTGGGTATTTCGATTGGCTAAGCTTTCCTTGTAAATAGCTAAATAATGACTTATTTTTCCCTGTAATTTCATAAAGAAAACACTACCACAATAAAAATGATCTTCTCCCCAAGCAAAAGCTTACGTTTCTAAACCATAGCCAATGTATCTTACTTTTTTTTAAGGATTGATTTTACGCATACTTTTAGTATTTGAGTCCCCCAAAAGAACTATTTATTCCCAACAACTAATATAATGTTTGAATTTAACATCACCTATACAGAACAATCATTAGTTCCATCACCTTGGATAGAATGTAGGTGTGCGTGGAGAGGGTGGGATGTGATTTTTACCTTTACCTAAGTATTCTATGTGTAAAACCATGTTACTCAAATGAGGATGAGGCGTATTCACTGTATACAGCCTTTACTTGGCACCATGGAACACAAGATGATCTACCTTATACGAAGTGGAAGCCTTGTCTTTTTTAAGACTTTCTATTTATTTGAGAGACAGAGAGTGCATGCAAACAGCAAACAGGGAGAGGCAGAAGCAGGCTCAATCCCTTGAACTGCAGGCACCCCAGAGCAAGCCTTTTTTTTTAAAGATTTGTCAGAGCACAAGCAGAGGGAGAAGTAGGCTCCCTGCTGAGCAAGGAGACCCATGTGGGACTCCATCCCAGAACCCTGGGATCACAACAAACCAAAGGCAGACACTGAACCAACTGAGCCACCCAGGCATCCCAGCGCAGGCCTATTTCTTTTTTTCCAAGATTTTATTTGACACAGAGATCACAAGTAAGCAGAAAAACAGGCAAAGAGATGAAGGGAAGCAGGCTCCCCGCTAAGCAGAGATGCAGAGAGCCTGATGGTGGGCTCCATCACAGAATCATGACCTGGCAAGTGTAGAGGCTTTAACCCACTGAGCCACCCGGGCGCCTGCAGGCCTATTCTTAACTCAAATTATTACTCTTCCTTATCACATTTGATACACAAGTACTTCTTAAACATCAGGTTACCATTTTTCTTTTTGCAGTTTTAACTATGGTTCTAATTCCCAGCTCAACAAACTATCTTGGAAAGTTGTCAAGGTTATTCTACTCATATGCTAATGACGTTGTACTCTTCATTTAAGCTTATTTTCTGGAAGCAAGAGATTAATAGTACAGTTTAAGTTTTAACCACTTCTAACTCAGCTGTCAACTAATGGTAAGAGATGAAATACCAGTGAACAAAAGGCAAGCCCAATACAAAATATGTCTACCATGGAAAAGGGTACTCAGTACCCTTTAATTATTTAAGAAAATAATTAAAAAGATTAGTTCGGCTATTAAATGTATGCCCAATACATTGTTTTCAGAGTAAAAAAAAACAAAACACACACAATATAGTTATAGTCAGATGTTTATTTAAAAACCTGATCCACCAACTCAGCGTTTTCCACCAACTCGGGGTGCAGACACCTTCACAGGCTTCACAATCTTTTGCTTAGGTGCTGCCTTCGTGGGAGCCTGTAGAAAGATAGCATGTTATGTGGCATTCCATGCAAATCTTTATTTTTTTAAAAAATATTTTACTTATTTATTTGACAGAGAGAGGGAGAGAGATCACAAGCAGGTGGGGGGTGGAAAGCAGGCTCCCTGCTGAGCAGAAAGCATGATGCGGTGCTCCATTCCAGGATCCTGGGATCATGACCTGAGCCTAAGGCACAGCCTCATCCACTGAGCCACCCAGGCACCCTCCATGCAACTTTTAAAAAAAAAAAAAAAGATTATTTATTTATTTATTTATTTGACAGACAGAGATCACAAGTAGACAGAGAGGCAGGCAGAGAGAGGAGGAAGCAGATTCCTTGCTGAGCAGAGAGCCCGATGTAGGGCTCGATCCCAGGACCCTGAGATCTTTTTTTTTTTTTTAAGATTTTATTTATTTATTTGACAGAGAGAGAGATCACAAGTAGGCAGAGAGGCAGGCAGAGAGAGAGGAGGAAGCAGGCTCCCTGTGGAGCAGAGAGCCCGATGCAGGGCTCAATCCCAGGACCCTGAGATCATGACCTGAGCCGAAGGCAGCGGCTTAATCCACTGAGCCACCCAGGCGCCCCAGGACCCTGAGATCCTGACCTAAGCTGAAGGCAGAGGCTTTAACCCACTGAGCCACCCAGGCGCCCCTCCATGCAACTTTTTAAAATCACCTTTCTCATGTCCAGATTCTCTATGTATTCTAAATTTCCCTTATTATTTAACTACATTCCTAGTATTAAGAGTCACCCTCCTCCTTCAAGCAGTGAGTCTCAATTATATGGTTTCGCTTACTTGTGGAGCATAAGGAATAACACAGAGGACATAGGGAGACAGAAGTGAGGTGGGGGAAACGGGGGGGGGGAGGGGATGAACCATGAGACACTGTGGACTCTGAGAAACAAACTGAGGGTTTTGGAGGGGAGGGAGGTGGGGGGATTGTGTGAGCCTGGTGGTGGGTATTATGGAGGGCACATATTACACGGAGCACTGGGTGTGATGCATACATAAACAATGAATTCTAGAACACTGGATTAAAAAAAAAGTCACCCTCTTCCTGAGAAGTTAAAAGTCCACTTCTATATATGTAAATGAAAAAAAAAGGTATCATCACAGACTGGAGGGGTTAAGTAGGAGTTATGTGTGTGGGACCCTGAACTGTGTCCTCAGAACAGAAAAAGGACATTATTAGTCATCTCAGACCAATGGCTGTGAAAATTTTACAATGGTTATCTAAACTGATACCACTGAGAAAAGCTGGGCCAACCCTATACTGTTACTGAAAACTTTAAAAACAAAAGCCACATTTATTTTCCCCTTCCCCAATTTTTGTCTGGAAAAGGACCTCTGAGATCTCCCACCCAGAAACCAGTTATGGGGGCGCCTGGGTGGCTCAGTGGGTTAAAGCCTCTGCCTTTGGCTCAGGTCATGATCCCAGGGTCCTGGGATTGAGCACCACATCTGGCTCTCTGTTTCATGGGAGCCTGCTTCCTCCTTTCTCTGCCTACTTCTGATCTCTGTCAAATAAATTAAAAAAAAAAACTAAAAAAAAAAAAAAAAAAAACCAAAAACCGGTTATGAACATTGTTTTCATTGAAGCCTTGTGCTCAATTCCTTAAAAACTTGAAGCTTTTATTAATCACAATTTGAATTAAAAATAAATTTTCCTGTTACTTATTATTTATTTTTTAAAGTAATCTCTACACCCAACATAGGGCTTGAGTTCACAATCCCAAGGCCAAGGGTCACATGCTACATGTTAGCCAGCCAGGGCCCCTCCTGTTACTTTAATTAAGAAATCCAAGACAATCTCACAATTACCTTAGCAGCAGCCATTGCTGTCTTTTTAGATGCTTGCTTAGCCTTTTTTGCTTCCTTGGCAGCCCTGTGGAGTTAAAAATAACTTAAGATAATGCGTTTTACTCCTTAAGAGTACAGTTTATTAACAAGGGGCTAGAGTGTTTTGGGAAAGAATTATCATATTCCTTTCCCATCTGCAATTATTTGTAGGATAAATCCAAAGAGTTTGTCAATAAATGTCATTAACCACCAAGTCAGCTTAACAGAGATTAGCAATCGTGCAGTAGCTTTAATTGCATAAAAAATTTCAATAAGTCATTAAGTATATTATTATAAACTTTTGCATTATTAAACTTCAATATTTATGACTGGCAATTTCTATATAGATGCAAGTATCAAAACACAAAATTAGATTCCTATGTCTATAAATCTGAACATAACCTATAATCCATCCCAACAGCTGAAATCCTCATAATAAAGGCTTCCTCACCTGATGGCCTGTTCTCGTTGTGCCTTCCTAACTTCAGGTTTCTGATTCCTCTTGGCCATTATATCAGCAAGAGATGCACCAGTGATGGCCCTCTGGAATTTGACTGCACGGCGGGTTCTTTTCTTTTGAATTTCTTCCTACAAGACAAAAAAATGGAGTGTACTTACGAACCTTGCTTCATGAACATGGGGGAAACAAAATCTTAAGATTTGTATTTATTTGTCTTAGTGAGCTTGGACTACTACAACAAAATACCAGACTGAGCACCTGATAACATTTTTTTGTTTTTAGAAAATAAGAGCACTATTCCCATTCCTGAGGGCAGAGGATCCCAAAGGTCTCACCTCTTAGTATCATCACTCTGGGAGTTAGATTTCACCATATGAATTTAAAGGGTATACATTCAGAGCATAGCAATATTCAACAAAAATAATTCATGCAATCATTTGAAAAGAAATATATAAAGAATATATATAAAATACTACAACAGGCAGATAAACTTTCCAATTATAATTAGTTAAATAATCTTTCACAAATCCTGGCCATTTTTTATTACTTTAAAAAGACAAAAGTAAAACTCTAATGAAGTTAACTGGATGATACTTCAAGTTTTTTTTTTTTTAAGATTTATTTTGGAGAAAGAGCGGGGAGCACGTGTGTGCGAGTGAAGAGGGGCAGAAGGGGAGGGATAAAGAATCTGAAGCAGAGTCTGCACTTGGAGCCCAGCCGGGCTCAATTCCACAACTAGGACACCATGACCTGAGGGGGAAGCAGGAGTCAAGACTATTTACTGACTGAGCCACCCAGGTGAGCCACTTCAAAAGTAATTTCAGTAAGACTGTTTATGGTAAACAATTTACTTCTGGAAAAAAAAGAAACTATCAAACCTCAACTCACCTATTTTATTTTTACCTGAAGTAATGTCACTGGAAGAAAGTCAACTGGAAAATGACTTATTACAAGAAACCTACCAAGTACTATGGAATGTCCAGCAATCAAGACAGTAAAATTCCAACTTTTGCTAATAAAAGATATGTAACATTAACCATCTTAAAGCATTTGTAGGTGTGTAACTCAGCGGCATTAAGTACATTCACAATGTTGTGTTTAACTCCCACCACTGTCCATTTCTGTAACTTCATCATTCCGAACTCTACATCCATTAAATAACCCTCCACCATTCCTCCCTTCCCCTGCCTAGCCCCTGGTAACCTCTACTTTGTCTTTATGAATTTGCCACTATGGGTACCCCATAAAGGTGGAATCATATGACATTTGTTCTTCTGTATCTGGCTTATTTCATTTAGCATAATGTCTTAAAGGTTAATCCATACTGGCTAGTTACCAGCTTTTTAAGGCTGAATAATACTCCATCATATGTATGTAACATTTTGTTATCCATTCACCCACTTATGGGCCAGTTCCATCTTTTGGCTATTGTGATTAACAGTGCTATGAACATTGGCATAGAAATGATCTGTATTAAGTTCCTGCTTAACAGTTTTCTTGGGTATATTTCTACAAGTGGGGTTGCTAGATATAGTTCCATTTAACTTTTTGAGAAACTGAAATTATCTGCACAGTGCTTGTACCATCTCACATTCAGCAATGCACAAAGGTTCTATTTTTCCCACATCCTCAGCAACACTGGTAATCCCCCCACCCCTTTATTGGGTAAGGACTATCCTAATGGATGTGTCAAATCTACTTTTAAGTTAGAAATGTTTCCTTCCTCTGAACTTCCACAACATCTGTGCTGTCTTTCACCCAGGAGGTTTCACTAAAATATCCCAAGCCTCCTGAATACTAACCCTACTGCCATGGCGTTTTTTTCCCTCAAAAATCTCTAACAAGCTAAAGAGCACTTCAAAATACATTCAGTCTTGAAAACAAACTAATATGCTAAAAGATTCCACTGATACCCATTAGGACTAATCCTATAAACCTATTCAAAATCAAGTTGCCATACTATTTAATTTCTACCCACTGGAACCACTTAATTACCTCCACAGTGCCTTATAACTCAAGTGTGCATAAGGTAATTTATCAGACTCTAGCAAGGGGATGCTTTCAAGCTTCAATTCAACATTCCTGTGAGCCTGTGATGCATAAGGAGATTTTTTATCACTCATGCTTTACAGCGTTAAGGGCGCTTTCCCAGACTGTCTCATTTACTACAATTTCACAGAGCAGCAACTGATGCTTAGTTTAAACTTCAGAGCCCCCAAGATCGAACTGCATTGTACTTACCGATTGTCCCTTTTTGTGCTTTCTTCTGTAGAGGACAGTCCAGTTTATCTGTCGAGGATTCCTCTTGGAAAGGAATGCGGACTCGCATTTTGCGTTAAGAAACTGGAAAACCTGTAGAAAGGAGTTCGAAGTAGTCACCTACTCAACTATGCAACGCAGGAGGCTGAGCTTGGAACTCTCAATACTCTAGTACTCTGATTTGTCCCACAGAGACCAACAGGCCTGGGTCACACAACCTGGGGTGGCACCGCCAAAGCTCTGGGGTTTGTCCTGTCTTTACAGAGAAAGCGGGAAACCGAAGCTCACACCGCAGGAGAGGGCGGGGTATCAAATTCCAAGAGGCATCTAGCTCCGGTCCCTACCGGCATTAAGAGGATGTGGTCCCCCTAAAATAGCCACATACTCCGGCTGCCCATTTCCCGGACATCTGAGTTACCCAAACTCCTCACTTCCGACCTCACACTAAATCAAACCTCAAGAATGGTTCACTTAGAAGCTTCTGATCCTAACAACCACTGCCCACACAGTCCCGGAAACAAGCCTTTTGGGGACCGAGAACGACGCGGTAAATGAACACGCTCAGACCGAATTAGACCGGTCTCTCCTCTTAAGAGCACAAGCTGCGTTTGAGCGACGTGGCCTTTCACCTTCCCGTCGGTCCTGGCATAGCGCCTGCCATGTCCGGGGTAAATCTTGTACCCACTGAAACTGCACAGCTCGACCCTGTAACAAAAAGCGAAAGCCCATTAGGGAGGGTGTCTAAGGCAAGGTGAAGCCAAGCCCAGAACGCGGAAGAGAAGCTATGCCCGAGGATGGAAGCGGATTGGAGTCCCGAGTTCTTGCTTACTTCATAGCTGCGGCAACCACGAAGAAGGAAAGATGGTGAAGAGAAAGAAAGGATCATGGGAAGAAGCCTTATAAGGCAGTAGGGCAATCTCCTCCCCCAAGTCCCTTCGCTAACCCTGGCGCTCAGTGATGACGTCTATCACCGCCGCCTCTTTCCTCTGGAGGCCCAGCCGGTTCTCGGAGGGAGAGGAAGGTTGACGGTCACTTGGGCTGGTAGTTGTTTTCTGAGTCATTCTCTCTCCCACGGCCAAGTGTCCTAGAGCCATCGTCCTGCTGCACGGAATGTGAACTCCATAGTTTAGTGATCTACAGACAATACCCACAGGTAAAACTTAAAGTCACATTTTGCCTTGTTGGCCCATTTCCACAACCAACACAATTAAACTTTATCGTTTCACTTTTGGAAAATAGTAATGACATCTGAACTGTCTCCCACGCCTTGCTAATCGAATTGTACATGACGGCGCCTTGCATTAATTATGATTAACATTCATTAAGTTCTCTTTCTGTGCCAGGAATTATGCCAAATAATTTACATTAGTTTATTCAGGTTACAAAACCCCTATTAAGTAACCGCTGAAGCACTGCAAAATGACAGCTGCCTGTTTGGGAAAAGCTAGATTTCAACTTCTGCGTACTGCAGCCCATGTACTGGTGGGTGGTTGCACAGAGAAGGGCAAAGTTTTGTCTGGAGACCTGGAAAAGGGAGCTCTGGCTAAGCCCACTGGGAGGGCCAGTGCCTCTATTGTTTGAGCCCTTAAGTGACGCTAGAAACTAGCGCGTTGGGAAGTGGCAAGAGAATTCTTGAATTGTGTGTTGGGAGTATTTGACTAGGAAACCAAATATAAGGATTGATTGATGCTGCCTATATAAGCTGCTTACTCTAAAAAGGTAGTTAGAAAGGTTTGAAAAGCCCAATAATGTGGCCGACTGATATTAAGAAAGCTGTATGTAGAGTTATGTTGGACCAGTCTCAAGAAGGAGTTAGTGGACACCTGGCTGGTTCAGTCAGTGGAGCATGTGACTCTTGATCTTGAGATTGTGAATTTGAACTCCACCTTGGGTGAAAAATAAAATTTAAAAAATGAATTAATAGAGATCAGCATGGAATTGAAAAGAAGAGAGGAGGAATTTGACAGTCTGACCAGCTCTGACCAGCTTTTCAGAATACCTAGTATACTTGGAAGACATTCTCCAAATAGACTGTAGGCAGATGGATGCCTCAGGCTTCCATGGCTTGATGAACTTAGCCAACTGACATTCATACAGTTCTCTTGGTTTTTAATCACTGCTGATTAATGTTTAATCACTAAAGCAAAAGACAGAGAGAGAGAGAGAAGAAAACCACCTGACTTCTACAAGCTCCAAGCCCAGCTGGATATGAGTAGAGGATGGAGTCCAGATGTACAAGCAGGAATTGGTCCACAGAACCCCAGAATTTATAGTACCTTCCCATGGAGAGTACTTCCAATGCTTCCAAGCATTTTAGGAAGATTTTATTTTACTGGTCTTCAAAATTCAGTTTGGCCTGAGTAGCTCTGTGGAGGAAAAGCAGAAAACTAGATCTTAGGGATTTTAGTTCGTTTTTTTACTCTTTCTTGGAGGGCATTCTTGGGTTGGCAACTCAGGGTTCTTTGTAACACATTGTGTTTATCACACCCTAAATTGTGCTCAAATACTCTTAGAATAGGAAGAGGGTATACAAAAGCCCCTAAAAGTATTTTATATAGTATCATAAGACAGCTTCCAACACCATCCATACATTTTTGGTTACTTTATCCTTGCATTCTCTTTTATTATTTTATTTTCTTTTTTTAAAAGATTTTATTTATTTATTTGACAGAGAGATCTCAAATAGGCAGAGAGGCAAGCAGAGAGAGAGAGGCACACAGGCTCCCCACTGAGCAGAGAGCCCAGTGTGGGGCTCTATCCCAGTGCGGGGCTCAATCCCGGGACCCCAAGATCATGACCTGAGCCAAAGACAGAGGCTTAACCCGCTGAGCCTTCCAAGAGCCCCTTCTTTTATTTTTTTATTTGGAGCCTAATGCATGCCTTGAACTTACAACCCTGAGATCAAGACCTGAGCTGAGACCAAGAGTTGGGCACTTAAGCAGTTGAGCCACTCAGGCACCCCATTACATTCTCTTTTACAGGCAAAAAGCTCAGCTGTCCTTCCTTCTCATTTATTTCCTTATGGAGCAATACTGAACTAAAGTTGGCCTTCTTCTCAGCCTCTTATAGTTCCTGAGAAAAGATCATTCTTCTGTTCATTGCTTCTTCACCTCTTACATATACTTACTTGCTGTATTAGTTTTCTGTGGTCACTGTAACAAATTAACTTGGTAGCTTAAAAGT
Source organism: Meles meles (assembly GCF_922984935.1). Classification (NCBI taxonomy): domain Eukaryota; kingdom Metazoa; phylum Chordata; class Mammalia; order Carnivora; family Mustelidae; genus Meles; species Meles meles. The sequence continues at coordinate 113,378,579 of NC_060069.1, read as the reverse complement.
TCAGAAATACATTCTTTTGGTTCTGCAGGCCAGAAGTCTAACATGAATAACATTGGGATGAAATCAACATATCCTTGCTCCAGACTCTGGAGGCTTAGGGACAGAACATGTTCCTTTCTCTTATATTTCCACTCAGATAAACTGTCTTGAATTCCTATCCCAGAGAAACTATGAGATCATAAATGCTTGTTGTTTTAAACCATTATGTTTAGGAATACTTTGTTGACATAGCAATGGATAGTTAATAGAGGAGGCAAGGAAATTGTGAAGATGGGAACTTAGTGAATAATGATATCATTTGTCTAAAGGACAGATAAAAGAAAGGAGCATGTTTGTGGGGTAAAGGGTCAATTTTGCAAAGTCAGAGCTCAAGATGCCTATAGTACATTAAGGTGGAGCTGTGTTTTAGGAAGTTAAACAAATTCAAAGGAGTGTTTGTAATATATATTTTTAGAGTAATGAACACACAGGCGATAGAATGTGTGGTGATATCACCTAGTGTTACAGCCTGCCTTCTTTGGAAGCATTTCCTGAGACTGTGTTTAGGATGTAAGATGTTTATTAGGGATCAAGTCCTGTGAAAGGAGAGGGGAGAAAGCAATATGTGGCAGAAGTTAAATAAATTACTGGCCCAACCAAACCTCAGTCAACCCCAGTGGGAGCTCTGGAACAATTATTGCCTGTCCGAGTATTCCATGTTTGGCGAAATAATCAACCCTGTTTATACTCCCATGTTGTCACCAGATGTGTGTTGCCCCAGAGAGATCATGACCCAAGTAAGATGTTCTTAGTAGCTGAGCCAGATCCTACTGATAGGTGGGGATGCCAGTGACAATGATCAATGTCCACTGTTTGACAGCAACCCCTTGCTTGTAGAGGGATCTGGACATTGCATCTCTGTGTCTACTACCCCCAGAAAGAGTGAGTAGAGTGAATCAGCAAAAAAGAATCCAAAAATACAGTATTTAAGGGAGAGGGGAATGGAGGGAGAATCATCTGAAGAAGGCTGAGCAGATGAGGTCAAAGGAGAGTCCATGACAAGTCACTTCAGAGAAGCCTGTGGAAGTTTGAGCAGTGCTAAAAGCCTCATAAAGTTCAAGTAAGACAGTAACAGGAATGTAAACATGAATGCCTTTGGAATGACTCAGCCTCATTTTTAGTGTTCCCTCCATAGCATTCTCCTCACAGGTGTGGGAGGGATATACCTTTTTAGAATCTGGAGCAATACTGAACCAAAGTAGAATCTACCACCATAGTTCCTGAAGGCTGGTCAATCCGAAGACTCTCAGGCATTGACTTCAGGGAAGGCTCTGGAATGAATGCCTAGTAACTAGATTAGAAAATGAGTAGGTTTGGGGCGCCTGGGTGGCTCAGCGGGTTAAAGCCTCTGCCTTCAGCTCGGGTCATGATCCCGGGGTGCTGGGATCGAGCCCCGCATCGGGCTCTCTGCTTAGCTGGGAGCCTGCTTCCTCCTCTCTCTCTGCCTGCCTCTCTGCCTACTTGTGGTCTCTATCTGTCAAATAAATAAATCTTTAAAAAAAAAAAAAAAAAAAGAAAATGAGTAGGTTTAAAAACTACATGGCATTAAAAACTATGATGCTTTATTTAAAATTATGAAGCATTAATGGGGTGCATAGCTGGTTCAGTTGGTAGAACAGTCAACTCTTGATCTTGGGATCATGGATTTGAGTCCCATGTTGCATGTAGAGATTACTTAAAAAATAAAATTATGAAGCATTATTAGAAATTATGAAGTACACTTTAAAATCTAAATCTAATCAAGTCTTCATATATCTAGCTACCAATTCTATGATATATAGGGGACAGGAACATGTGAAACAATTCTACAGGGATGCAATTGGCATCTGCAGGATGACTTAAATTCTTCAACAATATGTGAATTGAAAGGAAAAAGAGAGACTAGAGCCTATGGACAGGACTACCTGCACAAATAATTTTCAGGACCCAGTGAAAATGAAAGTGGGACCCCCTTTTTCAAATAGAAGGATACAGATATAAAATATTAATCTATTCCTTTCTTCAATAATCTATCTCTTGATGTTTTATGCTGTTTTCTCATTTGCTATTTAATGTCATGCTCCCTCAAGCAAGGACATTCTGTAGGGTGGTGTAGCCCCTCACAGGTGCCCAGGGATCTGCCTTGTGACTTGATGGAACACACGTGGCCCAGCCAGCTCTTTGGTTGCCCTTACTGTGAGGTCTGGACAAACATGTTATGCGCCACCACCCAGGGCTGGGGTGGTGAGGGAGGCGCTGTCAAGCTGGCCATCTCCTTATACTGTATTCCTAGCCTAACTAATAGTGAACGGGATGTGTTATGTACCTGGGTCCTGGATGGGGGTGGGCATCAAGCTGCTTGCTGAATAAAGGTCATTAGGCTTGCTTTGGTGAGTGTGGTGCTGGGAGTCAGTGTGAAAGTGAGGAGGCAGCAGGAAGTGGACCTGCCTGTGAGCTGAGGCTCCAAACCCCAGGCCAAGCCCTATTATTCCCATTGTACTTCACTTACAGAACACAAATTCAAAGATACAATTATCACTATCCAAGACAGCAAATGCAGGGCATTAAACCCCAAGTGTGGGATGCTCTTGAGTGTCAGGCCCCGTTCAGTTGCATTGGTTGCACAACTTGAAGGTGGTTCTACCTATGGATTAAAATAAATTTTATTTTATTTATTTTTTATTTATTGTTTTTAAAAATTTTATTCATTTATTTGAGAGAGAGAAAGAGAGAGTACAAGAGGGGATAGGGACAGAAGGAGAAGCAGACTCCCTGCTGAACAGGGAGCCTGATGTGGGGATCAATCCCTGGACTCTGGGATTATGACCTGAGCTGAAGGCAGCTGCCCAATGGACTGAGCCACTCAGGCACCCTGAGAAATTTTTTTTTTTTTTTTAAAGATTTTATTTATTTATTTGACAGAGAGAGATCACAAGCAGACAGAGAGGCAGGCAGAGAGAGAGAGAGGGAAGCAGGCTCGCCACTGAGCAGAGAGCCCGATGCGGGACTCGATCACAGGACCCTGAGATCATGACCTGAGCCGAAGGCAGCGGCTTAACCCACTGAGCCACCCAGGCGCCCACCCTGAGAAATTTTTAAGAAGTATTTTATTTATTCGTTCATGAGAGAGAGATAGGGGGCAAAGGGAGAAGCAGGCTCCCTGCTCCATCCCAGGATTCTGGGATTATGACCTGAGCTGAAGGCAAACATTTAACCAACTGAGCCACTCAGGTGCCCAGATTAAAAGAAATTTAAGAACTTCTCCAACCAGTTGCAATGTATGGGTCTTAACTGAGGCCTGATTTGAACAAACATGCTGGACAGACCATGGGGGGTAATTTGAATATTGATTTGGATTTTTGATGATATTAAAATGTACTGTTAATTCTTTAGGTATTCTAATTTTACTGTGATCATGTTCAATTTTAAAAAGTGTTCTTATATTTTCAGATACATACTAAATATTTACAGATGAAACAGCAGTGATGTTTGGGATTTGTCTTAAAATGAGAGAGCGGGGTACCTGGGTGGCTTGGTGGGTTAAGCCTCTGCCTTTGGCTCAGGTCATGATCTCAGGGTTCTGGGATCAAGCCCTGCATCACATCTCATCGAGCTCTCTGTTCAGTGGGGAGCCTGCTTCCCCCTCTCTCTTTGCCTGCCTCTCTGCCTACTTGTGATCTCTGTCAAATAAATAAAATCTTAAAAAAAAAAAAAAAATGAGAGAGTAGCCACTGGGTAAGGGCATGGATGAAAAAATGACCAAGACTGGATAAGAGTTGAAGCTGGTATTGGTTAGCAGAGTTCTTAAAATAGTTTCTACATTGTTAAGTACTCTTTTACTATTTATTACTATTTTTTATTTCTTATTTATTTTTTAAGATTTTATTTATTTACCAGAGAGAGCGCACAAGCAGGGGAGCTTCAGGCAGAGGGAGAAGCAGTCTCCCCACTGAGCAGGGAGCCCAAGATCTTGACCAGAGCTGAGGGCAACCCAGCCCCTTAACAACTGAACCACCCAGGCCCCTGACTCTTTTAAATACTTTTCTGTAATAAAAAGTTTCAAAGAATTATAATGTGCTTTGGGATAGAAAGATTTAAGTCCCACAATTCAATCCTGGAAAATAGGAAGGGTAAGCACCATTTGTATTATCCTATAATTTAAAAAAAAATTTTTTTTTTTTTAATTAAAAAATACTATAGGGGAACCTGCTGGCTCAGTTTGGAAGAGCCCATGACTTTTGATCTCAGGGTCATGACTTTGAGCCCCACATTGAGTATAGAGATTATGTAAATAAATAAAACTTTAAAAATACAGGGGTACCTGGTTGGCTCAGTCACGTAAGTGTCTGTCTTCAGGTCGAGTCATGATCCCAGGGTCCTGGGATCGAGCTCCACAATGGGTTCTCTGCTTAGTAAGGAGTCTGCTTCTCCTCCCTACAGCTCTGCCTGCTTGTGCTCTCTCTCTCTGTCAAATAAATAAATACAATCTTAAAAACAAAACAAAACTTTAAAGATAAGGGGCGTCTGGGTGGTTCAGTCAGTTAAGCATCTGACTCTTGGCTTCCACTTAGGTCATGATCTCAGAGTCATGGGATTAAGCCCATAGTTGGGCTCCAAACTCAGTGGGAAGTCGCTTGAGATTCTCTCCCTCTCTGTCTGCTTCTCCCCCCACTGTGTACCCTCTCCCTCAAAAGATAAGTCTTTAAAAAAAAACTTAAATACTTTATACAAGAAGCTGTATTCATAATAAATACAGGAAAACATAGGAAACAATGTAGTGCCCCATTAGTAAGTAAACACATAAGCAAAATATAATATATATTTATACAATGGACTACTACACAGAAATAAAATGGAATGAACTTTTGATTTTCTCATCAACATAGTAGTACCAAAAATATTATACTTAGTAGAAGTAGCCTTACCAAAAAAAGATTATTACTGTATGATTTTATATATATTGAGTTCTACACCGTGCAAAACTAAATTTTGATGGGAAAAAAAAATCACAACAGTGGTTGCTTCTGAGTGAGAAGGGTTGAGTGGGAAGTATACAAGCAAACTTTATGTGTAATGTTCTATATTTGTATAGGTTTGGGGTTAACTACACAGTTTGTCAAAACTCAGAGAGTGTTTAGCGGTGCCTAAGTGGCTCAGTTGGTCTCAGGTCATGATATCAGGGTGATGAGATCAAGCCCTCCTGCCCCTCTACCCCTACCACCACCCTGCATCAGCACCCCACTCAGCGTAGATTCTGCTTGTCCCTCTCCCTCTGCTCTTCTCCCCTACTCAAATAAATAAATAAAATCTTAAAGAAAAAAAAACCACCTCAGGAAATATTCATTAAGATTTGAGCATTTCATCGTATGTAGCTGTTAGTTTAAAAGAAAGGAAACTAGGTACATATTGAGTACTAAACACTGGCTTAAGTAAATAGGGGGAAGTGTACTGAAATGTCAAAAAACAAACTGGATGAAGGGATACATAAATGGATAGATGTGTTGTAAAACAAACATCAGAAAATGCTGATAAGAGGATCAAAATAGTGAGTTTATGAGTGCTCACTATAGAATTCTTTCAAATTTTCTATAGATTGGAAATTTTTCATAATAAGATGTTGGAAAATAATTAAAGGGAGCCATCTTCAGGAAGAAACTGGTATTACCAATTGGCTCAAAAATGCAAGAGTAGTGGTGTTTGTATAGTTCAGTATGTATGTAGTAACTGCTTATTATTTTCATATATTCTGTTTTTTTTAAGAGATTTTATTTATTTATTTGATAGAGAGAGAGACAGCGAGAGAGGGAACACAAGCAGGGGAAGTGAGAGAGGGAGAAGCAGGCCTCCCGCTGATCAGGGAGCAGGATGTGGGGCTCAATGAGGTGCTGATCAGGGAGCAGGATGTGGGGCTCAATGAGGTGCTTAATTCCAGGACCTTGGGATCATGACCTGAGCCCATGGCAGATGCTTAACAACTGAGCCACTCAGGCACCACTAATTCTTTTGGTTCTTACTCATGTACTCAAGCTATTTTCTTTGGCTGAAAATCTTTCCTCCCTTCCACAGGCTAACTTCCTACTCAGATTTTAGTTCATCTAAAACAGAGGTCTGCAAATAGTAAATATTTTAGGCTTTGTGGTCTAATAGGCAAGATTGAGGACATTATGTAGGTATTTAATGAGAAAAAAATGTTCACAGTATTTTCTTTGATGAAATTTAAATATAATCACATTATTGAGTATGAGTTTTTACAAAACAGTTCTACTAAAGAGAAAAATGAAATTCTTTTTGGGAGAGGTGGAGGATGGACATTTCTCTCTCTTTTTAAAAGCTTTTACTTATTTATTTGAGAGAGAGAAAGAGAGAGTGTATATGAGAGGGAGGAGGGGCAGAGGGAGAGAGAGAAGCTGACTCTCTGCCCAGCAAGGAGCCTGATGTGAGACTCAATCCCAGGACCCGGAGATCATGACCTGAGGTGAAGGTAGCCATGCAAGTGACTAAGCCACCCAGGTGCCCCTAGACATTTCTTTGCATTAGGGTCCAAAGTTTTTCCCTACCACCAAAATCAATTACTAGTGTTTGTTTGCTTATCCTGACCTGTAATGAGATTTTACGTATTTCATCTTTGAAAGATATGTTTTCACCTAGATAAATACTGCTAAATATTGATATCAATACATATGATAATTGAGCATGTCAGTCTTCCAGAAGGCAGTTATAGAATTAGATTATTCTTTGTATATTTTCCTTTTAGCATGATTAATAATTATTTCCAATTGAAAGTTAAATGAAAGCCCAATTGCACAGTTAAGTGGGTCTCGAAATATGGAATGGAAATTTCCTTTGTATTTGCTTGGCGGTCTTTCAATACTGCTAAAAATGTAGTTTGAGCTTGAAAGTATAACCCTTGCAAATTTGTATGAGAATGGAGATCTTGCTTTTTGTTTTAACTTATAAAACTTGTTTTAACTTGTCATTTTTTGTCAAAATGACTTTACCATAGAATAAGTTTTGCATGGGGTGCCTGGGTGGCTCAGTGGGTTAAAGCCTCTGCCTTCGCTCAGATCATGATCTCAGGGTCCTGGGATCCAGGCCCGCATAGGGCTCTCTGCTCAGCAGGGAGCCTGCTTCCCCCCCCCCCCCCCACCTACTTGTGATCTCTGTCTGTCAAATAAATAATAAAATCTTAAAAAAAAATTAAAAAAAGAATAAGTTTTGCATCTAAGTGCTGTGTTGTCTTACAATTTTAGGTTGAGTTCATTAAGAAGCATCATTAAATGATCAAAATTTGCAAATTAGCAAAATGATTTTTTTTTTAAGATTTTATTTATTTGACAGAGAGAGAGTGTGTACAAGCAGGGGGAGCACCAGAGGCAGAGGGAGAAGCAGGCTCCCCACTGAGCAGGGAGCCCAATGCAGGACTTGATCCCAGGAACCCAGGATCATGACCTGAACTGATGGCAGGCACTTAACTGAAGGAGCCACCTAGGTTCCCGAAAAATGAATTTTAAAGCCTTTCTCTCAGTGTTTCATAATAGTGGTTGGGGAGGGGGTGGTTCTTTTCATTTAGAACAATTTCAGTCTTCACCCTAAGCTTAAAAAAAGATCCTATAAGGGTGCCTGGATGGCCCATTCCATTGAGCATCCCACTCTTGATTTCAGCTCAGCTCATGATTTCAGGGTTGTGACACTGAGCCCTCCACTGAGCTCTGTGCTTAGCAGGGATTCTGCTTGAGATTCTCCCCCTTTCTGTCTGCGGCTGCCCCAGCTTGTACTCACGTGCTCTCTCTCAAATGAATGAATAAATAAATCTTTTTTTTTTTAAGATTCTATTTATTTATTTGACAGAGAGATGGGGAGAGAGCACAAGTAGGCAGAGCTGCAGGCAGAGGGAGAGGGAGAAACAGGCTGCCCGCTGAGCAGGGAGCCAGACGTGGGGCTCGATCCCAGGACCCTGAGACCATGACCTGAGCCGAAGGCAGAGGCTTAACCCACTGAGCCACCCAGGTGCCCCTAAATAAATAAATCTTAAAAAAAAAATCACAGTAAAAAGTTATCAAATGCTGTGTGGTAGGGCAAGTCAGATATTCAGCTGCTAATTCTGACAAGAATTCATAGACTGACAGCAAATGAAGTCCATGAGAACAAATATAATTACTGTTAGCACTACTGGTTCAATAACACATGGTAAATTCAAATGTTTTCCACAAAGTACCTGTTGACTGATAGTACAGTGATGTTGCAACCATAATATATAACATCGTACCTTTTCACAAGTGTTTTATTAAGTCTGTTAAGCTGATCCTTTTCCTACTTACTTAAGTTGTCATAAAACATTTTATGTGTCACACAATATGACACATTTTATGTGTCATAAAATGTTACTATTCTTTTTTTTTCCCAGCTACATCATAGCTGATTTCACTTCAGGTATAATCAGTTAGTGTTTTCTCAACTTCTTTACAAATATTCTCACCTGTTTCATGTAGCCTATTCATAGAGGCTATTTATCAGTCATTTCAAACATTGACTTTCTGAACAAACAGGCACAAATAAGCTGTATCAGTAACACCTGTCCATTTATTTTTTAGATTTTATTTATTTATTTGACAGAGAGAGAGATCACAAGTAGGCAGAGAGGCAGGCAGAGAGAGAGGAGGAAGCAGGCTCACCTGCGGAGCAGAGAGCCCGATGCGGGGCTCGATCCTAGGACCCTGAGATCATGACCTGAGCCGAAGGCAGCGGCTTAATCCACTGAGCCACCCAGGTGCCCCCACCTGTCCATTTATTAAGAGCCGTGGAAAACATTCAAAATAATTTTCCTTCACTAAATAATTTAAATTGACTATCAATGCTGCTCCCAGAGCTTTAACACCTAAAGCAGCTGTTCTTACCTAAAGGCTAATGGTCTTAAACCAATTTATTTTTTCTGGGTACATTTAAAAAAAAATTATTTATTTGACAGAGAGAGATCACAAGTAGGCAGAGAGGCTGGTAGAGAGAGAGAGAGGGAAGCAGGCTCCTGCTGAGCAGAGAGCCTGATGTGGGATTTGATCCCAGGACCCTGAGATCATGACCTGAGCGGAGGGCAGAGGCTTCACCCACTGAGCCACCCAGGCACCCTCTGGATACATTTCTTAAGCGACTGTAGTCAAACATTTAATTAACAGACCAAAAGTAACGCTTTGGTCTTGGCTAAAAAATGAGCTACTTGAAAACTTACTTTGGTAGCAGGCTTCCTTTCTTCTTTTTTCTTTGAAGAAATTTTACTATGATGAGATATCTGTTAAATTTTTCTAACTTTTCTGATTGATTGCTGTGATTTGGGACTATTGTGATGGCTAGTCAGTCTGGTAAGGTAGACATATTGTATTCTTTAAGCACAGATAATGGTTATGGCATAATAAACATAATGCTTTGCAATCTAATTTGATAAAATAATCACATTTCACTGTATCTTGAAGATGGAATATCTTAAGTCTACTTTTTTCTTTTTTTGTTTTGCTTGATAGGTATATGTTAGTAATAAAAAATAATAAAATGTCACAGTGTGGTTATATGCATGCACTTGAAATGGTGTCAAGTAAAAATATATTTTGGTAGTTTGTAGTATGTAGCAGCAGTCTGAAGTGATAAGAATGACACATATGGTGTCAATAAATGCAGCCATAGACAATAGGTAAATAAGTATGGCTGTATTCCAAAAATATTTTATTTATGGGCACTGAAATTTGAATTGCATAATTTTATGTGTCATAAAATGTTACTATTCTTTTTTTTTCTCAGCTACATAAAATGTAAAAGATGTAATCAGCTTTAGACTGTACAAAAGCAGGAGGTAGAGTAGATTCAGCTTATAGGGCATAGTTTCCCAACTGCCTAGGGAGAATAGCTTCATAAAGTAGCCTTTTGAGTTTATTTTACTTGAAGAGATGAAAGGAGTTTGTGATTTTCTTCATAACATTCTCTGTTCTCTAGTTTTCTCTCTTCCTTTTTTTTTTTTTTAATTTTGAGTAAGCTCCATGCCCAAGTGGAATTTGAACTCACAACCCTGACATTAAGAGTCACATGCTGTACTGACTGAGCCAGCCAGGCACCCATTGGGAGTTTGTATTTTAGTTTAAAGAGATTGTTATTCATATTCCTTCTGTATTATAGACTTTGTATTGTGGTTAATTTTGAAATCTAGTGATTTCAAAATTTTAAAAGTACAATTTCAGAAGAGAAAAAGCTGACACATGTATTTGTATTCCTCAGCATATCAATATGCTTTATATATTTATGCTTGATATTATCCTTTCAATTGGAAAGGAAGGAAAAGTTAAAAAAAAAATTCAAAGGGTATGAGATGGCCAAAATTAAGTCACAGGGAAATTTTCAAAGCATTTTAAAAAAATATTTTATTTATTTATTTGACAAAGAGGGAGATCACAGATAGGCAGAGAGGCAAGCAGAGAGAGGAGGAAGAAAGCTCCTTGCTGAGCAGAGAGCCCGATTGTGGGGCTTGATTCCAGGACCTTGAGATCATGACCTGAGCTGAAGGCAGAGGCTTTAACCCACTGAACCACTCAGGTGCCCCTCAAAGCATATTTTTTGAAAATATGTATAGTATATAATCATTTTTGTTTTAAAAAAATATGAGAGGCAAGGATTCAATGAGAGATTGAAAAGAAACACACCAACATGTTAACAGTGACTTCTCTCAGTAGGAGGATTATGGAAACTATTTTTTGCTTGCCTGTTTTCTAACATTTTTACAATAATATATTTTTAAGGATAAACAGACACATGCTACATTATTTCAAAATAAAAAGTGTATTTTGAAGGGCAAAGAGGACATCTGGAGATATTTAGACTCCTTTGGATATTGTTATTATTATTTTAAGATTTTATTTATTTGACATACAGAGATGACGAGAAGCAGGAAGAGAGGGGGGGAAGCAGGCTCCCTGCCGAGCAGAGAGCCCGATATGGGGCTCGATCCCAGGACCCGGGGATCATGATCTGAGCTGAAGGCAGAGGTTTTAACCCACTGAGCTACCCAGGCGCCCCTCCTTTGGATATTTTTTTTTTTTAATTAAATTAAGTTTTGAAAACTTGTGTTACATTCTGTGCACAAGCAACTGTGTAGCAAAGCTATTCTAATCATTTACTGTAGATGGATCACTTATACCAGCTACACTGTTATGTGCCATCTATCAGAGGCACATAATTCACCTAAACTCTGAATTTTCTTTCTCTTCAGAAAAGTCTATTCCAAATGGACAAATTTTTCATATCTCTAAATGATGTCAACAGAGCCCCAAATGAGGTGGACCATCCTATATAATTACAGAATAAAAACTTCAGTATGGAGGAGCCTGGGTGACTCAGTCAGCTAAGAATCCAACTCCTGATCTCAGCTCAGGTCTTGATCTCAGTGTTGTGAATTCAAGCCCCATGTTGGGCTCCATGCCTTCCCACCCCCCAAAGAATATTTCAGTATTTAAAAGCTGCTTGGAAGTTGATTATTCCTCTTCCCCTCTCCCCACCCACTCACCCCTGTATTACAGGTTCTCCAGAGAAAGAGAACTAATAGTATGTACACACATATATATAGGAAGAGATTTATTGTAAGGAATTGGCTTATGGAGCCAATTTGTAAGGAATTGGCTTATGGAGCCAAATTGATTAGGGAGCCTGCCAAGTTCAAAACTAGCAGGGTGGGCTGGCAGGTTGGAAACCCGGCAATGAGTTAATGTTGCAGTTAAATCCAAAGGCTGTCTGCCGCAGAATTCCATGCTATTTGGCAGTGTTCTGTCTTTTGTTCTCTTCATATCTTCAGATGTTGGGATGAGGCCACCCCACATAAGGAGGCATTCTGCTTTACTCAGAGTCTACCAATTTAAATGTAAATCTTACCCAAAAAATGCCCTCATAGAAACATCCAAAATAATGTTTGATCACATATCTGGGTACTGTGGCCTAGCCAACTTGACATAAAATTAACTGTCATACCCTCTCATTTTAAAAAAATGAAGCAAAGGGCACCTGGGTGGCTCAGTTGGTTGCGGGACCAACTCTTGATTTTAGCTCAGGTCATGATCTCGGGGTCATGGGACTGAACCCTGCATGGAGCTCCCTATCAGGTTCCAGGTTCCTCACTCAGTGGGGAGTCTGCTTGAGATTCTCTTTCTCCCTCTCCTTCTGCCCCCCACCCACTCTTGTGCTCACTCTCTCTCAAATTAATTAATTAAAAAAAATAAAAAGTGAATCAAGTTGTGGGTGGGGAGTAAAACTACCACTCATAAATGAACTTTTTGAGATTTAAGCAGTTTTCCAAGTATGAAGGAAAGAGAATTTCTTATTTATACATTTACTTAATTTTCAACTGGGAATATGATGAATCACTTTTATAGGTTTAATTCCTTTTGGAAGCTCTCCAAAAGACATGATGAATAAAATAAAAATGTCAAGGATTCCTTTATTACTCTTTTAAACAAAAGATAACTTTTACCCAGTTAATTAGGAAAAGGTACCTGAAAAATATAGAGGCTTTATTCTGGAAATTTATTTATACTTCCACCTTTTTCTTTTCCACAGGTATTAGCTGATGTATTACACCAGGAAAAAATAAAAATTTTAATATCTCATCTTGAGATGGCTAAGTCCTTTATATTTATTATTTTGGCCCTTGCATATATTTAGAATTAATTTATCTATTTATTGATGATGCTTGAAGGCTGTTCTGTCCACCAAAGAAATCTTACTGCTTTAGAGAATGGTAAGCTAGCAGTTTATATCCAGTGGCATGATGGAGAAAGTCATTCACTGGTTCCCCATCCCATTTTGTTTCCTCTGTCTGGAAGAGCTTCCTATTTGTTCACCCCATTTGGACAGAGCCCAAATGGAACCTTTTTGTAGTAATAAGGAAGAGCAACCAGGTTCTCTGTCCAAATATTATTGTAGAATTTTGTTATTGAAATTCTTTAACTTCAGTTCTAACCTTCTTTTTTGATTTTCAGACCACTTCAATAATCTGAAGAAATTGCAGCCTTTCTTCCAGACAGGTGTATAGACAAAACATATGAAACTATTAGTGTATAACTTTTTGCACTGTTCGGGTTTTGTTATCATGTGTGTGTAATGTCTATTTTTTTTTTAAAAGATTTTATTTATTTATCTGACAGACAGATCACAAGTAGGCAGAGAAGCAGGCAGAGAGAGGAGGAAGCAGGCTCCCCGCTGAGCAGAGAGCCAGATGTGGGGCTTAATCCCAGCATCCTGGGATCATGACCTGAGCCAAAGGCAGAGGCTTAACCCACTGAGCCACCCAGGCACCCCTGTAATGTCTATTAAATAATAATAAATAATAATGAGGAGATTTAGTGCTCATTTAGGATATCTAGATAACCCATGGATAAATATATTATAGCGGCAGTCTTTCCTTCCATGTCATAGGTCACAGATAAGGGAGTAGGACCATAAGAATCTACCAATGAATACTAACCAAAGAAGAAATGCACCTAAACCTTTATATAAAGATTTTTTTGTTGTAAAAATTAGCACATTTTAAAAATCTTTACAGTGTCAAAATTCTTTATATTGAGACAGAAACTAAAAGGACCCCAAGAAAGAAAACTTTTTTTTTTTTTTTGCTCCTTTTCCTGCTTATATTCTTGCTAGGATCTGAAATCCTGCCCTACGCATGGCTTAAAGTACCAATAATTGTATGTCCTCCTTGTAAATGTCAAGGAGTTAATGATTTTTTTTTTTTTGGCATCTTCCAGCACAATAGGTAACATCTAAGCAGTGACAAGTCGAGGTCATCATGAATATTTTCCAAGACCGACTCCAGACACCTTGACACCTAGACCTCTGGCTCCAGGGCGTAAGTGATTTATGGAGGACACCTGAGTATTTGCCCTTGTTTTGACCAGTTTCTAGATGCCTGACAGGACATGTATACCTCACCACCATCCTCAGTAAAAACCCAGACCCCATGCAAAGAGGAGATGCATTCTCCTTTTCCTTTCTGAGTCTCCCAGATGCTCCATCTGTATCTGCTCTCTCTATATCTTTAGTAAACTCTGCTTTCACTTCCTCTCAGCTCATATTTGATTTCTTTCCTGCATGAAGCCAAGGATCCTGTTGGCTGGTCCTGTGGGATCCCCTCTGGGTCCTTAGACCTGACCAGTCTGCATCATTAAGAGCTTTGCCATTTTAAAACTTTAAAACTTCAAAGTTATTATTACATTTACTTTTTAAAAATATAAGCTTTCATCCTAATTAGAAAACCCCCTGTGTTTTATCAAGATACATTGCGCTATCCACAAATGTTTTAGTTTCCCATCTCTTTGTGTTATCTAAACTTGTGTATAATGCTCTCGTGAAACTACTGTTAAAGGTTACCATCCACTATTACAACAGTCTCCTTCCTGCCACTGTTCTGCTCTTCAGTTCCTCCTTGTTATATGAGCCGTTTAACCTTTTTAAACGCAAGTTTCATTCTGTCAACCCCTCATTCAAAAACACCAAGTGAAAAGTAGTGGAATGAACCGTGAGAGGTAGGATGAAGCCAGACAGATTATGCTAGCGCTCAAAAGTTGAATTACAAGAGAAAAGTATTTGAGGAAAAGATTAACATGATAAAAGGTGTTTTACTTAGCCCTGTAGCCCTGGGCAGATGCTTTAGAGCTGCAGGATATAAATCAGGGTGTTCCGCTGTTGCAGAGATCAGGTATACCTTGCTGATAGAAAGGAAAAGTATTATGGAGCCTAGGCCAGACACACCGCACCACCCCACCCCCACCTGCCAAATGCTACTTTGTTGAGAGGTTCATAGTGTTGGTTAGTAGAATCCTATTTGATTGGAACTTGCAAAGTTCAATATATATACAAGGTGAGACAGTTTAGTTACAGTGTAGCAATTTGATTTCAGATGTACATGCTGTATCTTAAGCACAAGAGTTTCTGAAGTGTGATTTTAAAGGGTTGCTGGTTCGTTTAGGATGTGGGACTGTGCCCAGGAACATCTGGCCACTCTTTTATGGATCCACAATTATACTTAGTTGATTCCATAAAGGGAATACTTCCCTCTGGATTCTAGGTCAGATTAACCACACAAAATTCTGGTTCTGCTATTGCTATAAATGTGTAGGAACCTGTGCTCCTTCGGTGCCCTCTGAGCTTCCAGGATCCCTCTCCCAGGTCATTATCCTTCTTCCCTCCCTGAGCTAGAGACTCTCCTCAATCCTTACCAGGTATTCCACCGAACAAACTTGGAGACGGTATTTAAACTTGCTTTGTTCTTACACCTATGATATAAGATTGTGTTTCCTAAATAAGGGGTCTCTTGGTTAGATGAGAAAAATTCCTAGTCTTAATTACCTCTTCAGAACTAGGAAATTTGTCTTGAGAATAAAACAGTGGGAAATAGAGTGAAAAAGAGTTAAGTTGGGTGCGAGTCAGAGACAGACAAATACCAGATGATTTCACTCATACGTGGAATTTAAGAAACAAAATAGATGAACATAGGGGGAGGGAAAAAAGAGGGAGGCAAATCGTAAGAGACTCTTAACTACAGAAAACAAACAGGCTTGATGGAGGGGAGGTGGGCAAGGGAATGGGTTAAATAGGTAATGGGTAGTAAGGTGGGCACTTGTGATGAGCACTTGGTGTTATATGTAAGTGATGAATCACTAAATTCTACACCTGAAACTCAGTTTTTTAAAAACACATTTATTTATTTTTTAGAGTGACAGCAGGAGGGAGGAGCAGAGGGAAAGAGAATATCCAGCAGACTTCCCACTGAGCATGGAGGCCAACCCAGGGCTGGATCCCAAGTCCCCACAATCCCAAGATCATGACCTGAACCAGAATCAAGAGTCCCTCAACCGACTGAGCCCCCCAGGCATCCCTACACCTGAAACTCATTTTACCATATGTGCTAACTAATTGAAATTTAAATAAACACTTGAAATTAAAAAAAAAAAAAAAAGAGTTAAGGTGGGGTGTAGTCACAGAGATCAGAGGAGAACCCAGAAGGGAGGGGAAGTTCACAGGATCAAGAGCCTAGAAATCTAAACGTGTTAGTGGATTTTCCCAAACACAAATTGTCAGAGATTTGGTACATTGCTGTTTCAGAAAGAAGGGAGTTCAGAATAAAGTTTGCAAGAGGGAATGGAGGTACGTGCAATAGAGATTGGAAGTTCCGTTTGTACATACTGTCCTGCTATTAGGTTAGTCTCTCATTTCCTATGAGAGCACCTTCATTACCACCTGACTCCACCTTGCAGCCTATGCTAATGTCTTTTCATCTACTTCTGAACTGTTTAGAGTCTACCCATCTACTAAGCCCTAGCTCAGTTTCATGTCCTCCTTCAAATCTTCTTTGAAGATTGTTTCCATTTCTTTCTCCATTCGCTAAGATCTTGTGTTAATAGTCAAAATCATACTAGTTAGCAGGTAATAGTTAAAGCAAAAGTGTGAGCCTATTCCTTTCGAGTTAGGCAGTGTAATTCTTGAGTTTGGAGACTATACTGTAAAATTCTTTCGTATATTCCTTGCAAAAATTCCAGGTTCATACTTCTTAGATATACCCTCAGGTCTAAAGTTCTGTTAAATATTCAAGAACCACTTAAAAATACTGCACAAAACCTTCTATCCGGGAATGCGTTAAATTTTCAAGTGAAATATATCCATTTTGACTGTCTCAACAAGATTGCCCAAGTCATTCCTACGGCAGAGTAGAAAACTTTGAATTGATTCAGAATTGTCAAAAGGGGCAGCCGCCATAGAGGCTTGTAGCAGGGAGCGCTGAAATTAGATCTGCATTAAATAGCGATATTATAATAATCTCAAAGATAGAAGTGTTAAATTTCACAAACATATAGAAAAGGGAGCGAAAAGATCATCTAACAATAGTTGGCTTATCTGGCAGATCAGGGTTCCTAAACACACTGCGGTTCAGATTCTAAACCTGAGTTTTACATCATTAGACGCAGGCAGCCGATTGGGTCGTCTGATTGCCGTGCATCCTGGGATCTGTAGTTTCCGGCGCCCTCCTCCTGACTCCAAACTCCACCGAGCAGCTGGAGGACGGTTGCTTGGTATTATTAGCAAGCGGGAAGTATGGCGGTGGCGCGCGTCGACCCAGCTTTGCCTCCTGGAGAAGGTAAGGCGACGCCCCCACCCTTGAATCCCAAAGTTTACACCATGGAACTAAATTAAATAGTTACCTGGTCGAGAGAAAAATCCTGGGTTTGGGGGTGTAGTTCTGTACCAGTTCTTTAGATGCGGGGCTGTGGGCGTCGCGAAATCGCGCTGCACTCTGGGAGTTGTAGTTCCCGGGTGCTGCTTAGCTCTGCGGCTTTGAGGAGAGGGCCGAGCTGGGGACTACATCCCCAGGGTCCTTCGCGCGGCCGGGCGCCTTAGCTCCCGCGCTTCTGAGGCTTCCTGGATGGTGGGTTTCGGGCTGCGGTGACCTTTCTTGGATTTTTACTTTGAATTCTGGATGCCCAAGTGAAAATTCCCGGATCTCCATATGTCGCTTTAGGCGTCTCCCTTATCCTCTGTGTTCCTATCCCGTTCAGGAAACCCTCTTTCAAACAAAGCTCTTAGACCGACCTTAAACCCTTTTTTGGAAGTGTTCCTTGGCCGTGATAAAATTCAGGGTGACTGAGAGCCCACAGATATCCACACCTTGTTCTGCAGACCAGGTCCTGGGATCGGGTTTGGTCGTTACCCAGCGCAGCATGAGGTGTGTGTGTCCTGTGGCCGGGAGTCGCCGGCACGAGCCGAGCTCCTTTGTTTTGGTTACAGCTCCGAGGCTCCGCAGCAGGCTTCTGGATCGGGGGCCGGGCTGAGGGTTAAGGCCTCTTCACAGTTTAGACCAGGGGGTCATCTGGGGGCCGTGACTTCTTGGTGGGGGTGAGGAGCATCGATGGTTCTAAGAGGTCTGTCGACCCCGTGGAATTGTGGGCAAAGACTACATTTTCCTTGGACAGTACACAGCTTTCACCAAATTCTCAGGGAATCCCCATGACCATCCCCAAATGCTGGAATCTATTACACGTTGAAACCTTTCAGGAGAGCAGTCTCGCATAATTATTTCCCACAGTAATCTTAATCTGGGTGTAAATTTGAAATTGGCAGTTTCTGTGGCCCCACCCCTTTTTGATATCGGCCTCTCTTAAACTCCACCTCCTCAGCCCACCAGGGGAAACTGACTGACAATGATAGCAGTAAATATTTTTTTTTTTAAAGATTTTATTTATTTGACAGACTTTTTTTTTTAAGATTTTATTTATTTGACAGAGAGAGATCACAAGTAGGCAGAGAAGCAGGCAGAGAGAGAGAGAGAGAGAGAGGAGGAAGCAGGCTCCCCGCTGAGCAGAGAGCCCGCGGCGGGGGTGGGGGGGTGGGCTTCATCCGACAACCCTGAGATCATGACCCAAGCTGAAGGCAGAGGCTTTAACCCACTGAGCCACCCAGGCGCCCCGAATAGCAGTAAACATTTACAGAGCACTTTTTATATGAGCCAGATGATGTTCTGAGTGGTTTTTTGTTTTTTTTTTTACATGATCTCATTCTTTCTGTAGAACAACATTATAAGGCAGATATTATTATAACCCTCATCTTGTAGAGTGGAAAAGTGAGCCCCGAAGCGAACAATAACTTGCCCAAGATACCACAGTGCTTCATCGGGGAGCCAGGATTTGAATGTCTGTGAAACTAAATTATTTAATTGATTGCTGTATGCCAGGAGCGGGGCTCAGTTTTGTTCATGTGGTTTCTGTTTTCATTCCCACCTCAATTTAATTAATTAGGTGTATTGTTCCCATTTTGTAGATAAATTAACTATACACTGATTTTAAAAATAGTTTAGGCACTTTAGGATATACTAGTAGTTAGGTTGTAAGCAGGTTGATCTCTATCAAAAGATTAGTTCCATTTAAAAAAGACAAACGTTACTTAGCCACAAAATAAGGAATAGTTCTTATTTATTTGCTTATTTGTTTGTTTATTTATTGAGAGAGTAGATACCTGTGCTGGCTATGGGGGGGGGATGTTAGGGGAAGGGGCAGAGAGAAAGAGAGAGAATCTTAATGGTGGAGCTGACTGGGGGTTCCATCCCACCACCCTTAACTTATGATCTGAGCCAAAATCAAGATTTGGTGCTTTGACGGACTGAACCCCCAGGCCCCTAATAGTTAATATTTAAATGTGAAGAATTCCAGAGTATTATTATATCATAAAAACTTGAACAGAATATCACAAATTTCTGGGTATAATTTGATATTTCTGAGGGAAAGTGAACATTTTCAATCTGTGGTTATTTAGAACTCGATTGCCTTAGTTTTTTTTTTTTTTTTTTTTTTTTTTTTTTTTTTTTTTAGATTTTATTTATTTATTTGACAGAGAGATCACAAGTAGATGAAGAGGCAGGCAGAGAGAGAGAGAGAGAGAGAGAGAGAGGGAAGCAGGCTCCCTGCTGAGCAGAGAGCCCGATGCGGGACTCGATCCCAGGACCCTGAGATCATGACCTGAGCCGAAGGCAGCGGCTTAACCCACTGAGCCACCCAGGCGCCCGCGATTGCCTTAGTTTTTAAAAAAATCTTGATATTTATTATGCTCTAGTGTTTTCTAACTCTAAATATAGAAATTTTATGAATATAATTCTATTCCTATGCTCAGCTATTGTGTTTTCTAACAATTTCTCTTCTCTTTTCAAGGATCAGTGGTCAACTGGTCAGGACAGGGGCTACAGAAATTAAGTCCAAACTTACCTTGTGAAGCTGATATTCATACTTTGATTCTAGATAAAAATCAGATTATTAAATTGGAAAATCTTGAGAAATGCCGACGATTAATACAGGTAGGTATTGCCATCTGAGGAAATAGTTACACGTTTATTATTCTACAAAACAACAAAATAACCTAACAAAAAGTAATTCTGCAGTCCTAGAAAGCAGTAAATGTTACCTTAAATTTTTACATGACAATTTTCCTTGAAGATGAACACATATGTGGCACATTTATAATAGACTAGGAAAAGAAGAGTTAGAAAAACAAAACATTTTGTGTTGGCAAAACATTGTGTTGTTAGATAACCTTTTACATTCATGGTGGAGGTAAAGAGTTCATTCATTCATTCTGTCAACAAATGTCTGTTGGGCTCCACCCATATATCGGGCCCTACTCAAGTAGTTGCTCTGTTAAAAATGTTTTGAACAGTTGGAGAGGGTCTGATTGCTCAGCTTTATGTGTATTTTCCATTGCTTAGGAATAACTTAGAACACCAACAATAACATATAGTTACAGTATAGAGTATTTAAACAAAATACGTGAGAAGTTCAATATGAGTTTGTATATAAAGGAATGTTTGGTCATATAAACAAATCTTTTAAAAAAGTGAAAGTAATATGCATATTTTATCTCTAAGATAATGATATGTTTTCTTTCTACAGTTGTCAGTGGCTAATAATCGTCTGGTGCGAATGATGGGTGTGGCCAAACTGACCCAACTCCGGGTGTTAAATTTGCCTCATAATAGCATTGGCTACGTGGAAGGCCTGAAGGACCTAGTACATTTGGAATGGCTGAATTTGGCAGGAAATAATCTGAAGGTGAATTGTTTCTTTCTTTCTTTTTTTTTTTTTTTAAAGATTTTATTTATTTGACAGACAGAGATCACAAGTAGGCAGAGAGGCTGGCAGAGAGAAAGGCGGAAGCAGGCTCCCTGCTGAGCAGAGAGCCCGATGTGGGGCTTGATCTCAAGGACCCTGGGATCATGACCTTAGATGGAGGCAGAGGCTTTAACCCACTGAGCCACCCAGGCACCCCTGTTTCTTTTTTTAGTAGTTACATTTTCTTTTTTGAATTTATAAAAATATTAACTGTAAAAAAAAAAATTCACTGTAAAAAAAAATTCAAACAGTATAGAAATAAATAGAATAAGACGTGAAAGTATCTACTCCCACTTCCCAGGGATAATTTTGGTTAACATAAACTGAAAAAAAATTATTTTGAAACAAATATGCAGTATAATATTCTTTTGTGAACAAAGAACCTATGTTATACTTAGAAAAGTTGTCAAATAGTAGAATGAAATGTAGGGGTACTATAGCATGCTGAATTAAGCTCTAAGTAAATGTTTATGGTATAGTAGAGAACATACTGTCTTAACAGTCAAGAAATCTGGATTCTAACCCTGCTTTCATCACTTAGTAACTCCGTATTTTTGTGTAATAAATATCTCCATGTCTTCTCTTTTGATATGTTAGATAAGGGGACTCCAGTTAAATGATATTAATAGCTCGCTTGTTAATTTATGCTAGGTGCTGTTCTAGGCACCTTAACTATATTAACTCATTCAGTGTCATGGCAGCCTATGAAGTAGGTATAGTCGTTATGTCTATTATGTAAATGCAAACTGAAATACAGAGAAGTAAAGTAACTTTCTTAAGGTCACATAGCCAGGAAGTTGCAGAGCCAGCATTTGAATCCATGTAGTTTGACTTCCCTCTTAACTTGTAAACTCTATACTACACCAACTGTCAAGGGTTATCATTAAGGTTTTTTCAAACTATAAATATCCGGGATGATATGAGCCTCTCCTCTCAGAGGGATAATGAAGGTAGAAGCCTGGTATATAACAATTTACCAAATTCTGTTATTACTACTTCTTCCTTTTGCTAAACTCTGCTCATATCCTTCCAATAATAAGCAGAGGAGACAGGAGGTTCAGCTATAAGGAACTAGGGAAGAATTTCATTTTTTGATTTTGTGTTCATGAACTAGTCTGATGCTTTTCTTGTGATAGGCCATGGAACAAATGAGTAGCTGCGCAGCTCTACAACACCTTGATTTATCAGACAATAACATACCCCAGATAGGTGATCTATCTAAATTGGTATCACTGAAGGTAAGTGTGTCATTTCTGACATTTTCATGTCATTTCTGACATTTTATCCTAATATACCAAAAGAAATTGATCTGATTGGCCTAAAATCGGCCTACTCTGTATGAAGAACAGATTGTATACATTATGATAATATTTCTATTAGAGCACTAGAAATTAAGTATGCAGTCCTTTATTTTTAGTTTCTATAATTTATTTATTTATTTATTTTTATAATGGGTTTATTTTAACTGAAACTGGTCATTGTAGTTAAGGTTAATTCTTATGTCATCCTATGAACATAATGAAATCCCCTTTATGCCTAATCAGCCAATACTAACAGCTTTAGCTATATAATATGTAACATTTTTGTAAGATTGAGAGTAATCATTTGAGTCTGAATTTGAGTCTTTTTTTTTTTTTTGACACTTGAGAATCCTGTTTTTTGAGTAATAGGTATTACTACATTACCAAAAGTAACTTTGATTTAAAAAGTAAACCTGTAGCATATAGTACTTTTTATGGAGAGGAATTTATCCTGCAATCAAAATAAGTAACAGTTGCAATTACAGCTTCAGAAACATACAGGCTTTTTCCATATTTTTGGATCATTGGATATTATTAGCATCAGATAAACTCATTAAACCTTAGAAGCAGTGTTATTAGGTCAACTTTCCCCACATTTTTAGCCTAAATCATTTTTAGCAACAATTACTCTAAACAATCTGATGTGTCCAGATACAGAAAGTTCATATGAACTAAGGATTTTTTTTTTCATGGAATGATTATTTATTTATTTATTTTTTTAAAAGATTTTATTTATTTGTCAGAGAGAGAGAGGGAGAGCGAGCGAGCACAGGCAGACAGAATGGTAGGCAGAAGCAGAGTGAGAAGCAGGCTCCCTGCCGAGCAAGGAGCCTGATGTGGGACTCCATCCTAGGATGCTGGGATCATGACCTGAGCCGAAGGCAGCTGCTTAACCAACTGAGCCACTCAGGCGTCCTGGAATGATTATTTTATCAGAATCCTGGGTATTCAAAGCCTTCAGTTATTCTTCATTGTTGTTGACTTAATTTGAGTCAGCTTCATCTGCAAGTAGCATATTGTTCCTTCCTTAAGTTTTTAGTTTTCAAGAGAAGGCAGTTATAAATTACAAGTTGTGGGTTACCTCTTTATCTTGGAAAATTTGCTTTACATCTGATTTTTTTAAAAGATTTTATTTATTTATTTGACAGAAAGAAAGAGAGCACAAATAGGGGGAGCAGCAGGCAGAGGGAGAGGGAGAAGCCCGCTTCTGGCCGAGCGGGGAGCCTGATGTGGGACTCAATCCCAGGACCCTGGAATCATGACCTGAGCCGAAGGCAGATGCTTAATTGACTGAGCCACCAGGCGCCCCTATATGTGATTTTTTTTTTTTTTTAAAGATTTTATTTATTTGACAGACAGAGATCACAAGTAGGCAGAGAGGAAGGCAGAGAGAGAGGAGGAAGCAGGCTCCCCACTAAGCAGAGAGCCCAATGTGGGGCTCGATCCCAGGACCCTGGGATCATGACCTGAGCTGAAGGCAGAGGCTTTAACCCACTGAGCCACCCAGGCGCCCCCTATTTTTACTTTTTTAAAAAAGATTTTATTTATTTGTCAGAGAGAGAACACAAGCAGGAGGAACAGCAGAGGGAGAAGCAGGCTCCCTGCTGAGCAGAGAGCCTGATGTGGGACTCAGTCCCAGGACCCTGGGATCATGACCTGAGCCCAAGGCAGGCACTTAACCAACTGAGCCACCCAGGCAACTGCTATTTTGATGTTTTAAAAGGAAATGAACAATATGTTGGAAATTGCTCAAGTTTTAATAACTTAAATCTCAAAAAATGCTTGTTACCACACCAAGCATGTGTTCTTGGACAAATCTTTAAACTTTCTTGGGCTTAGAATGTGGACATGAAAGGAGAGAGTTGGATCAGAATACCACCTAGGATCCTTGTAGCATTAATAGTCTTTGCTTTGTAAGTGATGAAAAGTATAATAAAATAGGTTCCTTTATTTTTATCTGCACCATTTTGGTTATGTCAAAGTAGATAAATAGTAATCTTTTCATTTGTAATTCATCCTGTTTTTACTTTCAAGACCCTGCTTTTACATGGAAACATCATCACCTCTCTTAGAATGGCACCTGCTTACCTACCCAGAAGTCTTGCTATACTTTCCTTGGCAGAAAACGAAATTCGGGACTTAAATGAGGTAAAACTTGAGGGTATTCTGTGGGATCCTGGAAGCTGCAAAGTATGGAAGAAACTCAGGAGAAAGTTGTGAGCTCACTTGTAAACTCAGCATCTTGGAAGACAGTGCCAAAAAGATGAAACACTTGACTCAAGATGATTGTTATTTTTTCTTTCTACTTTTTCCTAATGTCGGTGGGTCATTAAAACTCAATTTCTTTTGTAATGCTGCAACTGTTACTCCATTTGGAACTGATTTGTGGTAGAGTTATATCTACATTAAAAGGATCAGAAAGGGATACTGTGCACCTTTCTCTGGCTGCTATTATGTTTTCAAAATAGGATTTTTTCTGTTAGGAAACAGTGCTGGTACTTTGTAAGGTATTTTGTGCTGCAACGAAGGATGGCCATGTTGATGGAATTTTGGAAGTCGGTGGATAATGTTAAGAGTGTTATGTCTTGCCTTTCAGAACAAGAGGGAAATTGTTACATTCTCAAACTGCCAGAGATGTGTACTCAAAGCAAGCCCTGTGCTTAATACTAAATAGTCCATTTCATTCAACAAAGATACGCTTTATTCCAGATCTCTTTTTTGGCATCCTTAACTGAATTGGAACAGTTATCCATCATGAACAATCCTTGTGTGATGGCAACACCGTCCATTCCAGGATTTGACTATCGGCCATACATTGTCAGCTGGTGCTTAAACCTCAGAGTCCTAGATGGATACGTGATTTCTCAGAAGGAAAGGTGAATATGACCTCTTTAATGTCACATTTATCATGGAAAAGAAAAGACCATTTCTAGCTTACTACAGATTACTAAACTATTTCTTAAAATGTGCATTTAGAGGGGCGCCTGGGTGGCTCGGTGGGTTAAAGCCTCTGCCTTTGGCTCAGGTCATGATCCCAGGGTCTTGGGATCAAGCCCTGCATCAGGCTCTCTGCTCAGCAGGGAGCCTGCTTCCTCCTCTCTCTCTGCCTGCCTCTCTGCCTACTTGTGATCTCTCTCTGTCTGTCAAATAAATAAATAAAATCTTTTTAAAAAATGTGCATTTAGAAATTAAGATCATTTATGCAATCATGTAGCAAACTATATGCTTGTCATTTAGGATTTTCTGTCCTTTCTAAGAAAGGAAAAGAAATATCAGTCTGAGAGGTTCGGGCCACTGAGTTTAACTTAATGCCCAACATACAACAATTTGATTTCTGAGAGTTCTTTTGTTAATTGGTTGTTTGTGGGGCTTAGAGCATTTTCTGTAGAAATTATATTATACTGGAGTGGAGGGGGGTTGGAGGGGTGGGGTGGCATGATGGACATTGGGCAGGGTATGTGCTGTGATGAGTGCTGTGAATTGTGTAAGACTGATGAATCACAGACCTGTACCCCTGAAACAAATAATATATTGTATGTTAATTTTAAAAAAATCGTATTATGGATGCTGTCTAGGGTCTTAGATCAATCCCGCAAAAGCTTCTAATCCATCTTATATATAAGGGCAATATTAGTAATAGGACTCGGGGTGCCTCAGTTGCTTAGCTGGGTAAGCATCTGACTCTTGGTTTTTGGATCAGGTCATGATCTCAGGGTTGTGGGTTCAGGCCCCGTGTTGGGTTCTGCACTGAGCGTGGAGCCTGCTTGAGATTCTCTCCCTCTCCTTCCGCTCCTGCCCCGTTTGCATACATGCATGTGTGCCCTCTCTCTTTCTCTCAAACAATAAATAAAATGTTTAGAGGTGCCTGGGTGGCTCAGTCAGTTAAGTGTCCCATTCTTGGTTTTGGCTCAGGTCATGATCTCATGGGTTGTGGGATCAAGCCCTGTGTAGAGCACTGCGCCAGCATGGAGTCTGCTTGAAAGATTCTCTCCCTCTGCCTCTCCCTCTGCTCACTATCTCTCTTTCAGATAAATAAATAAATAAATAAAATATATGGGAGGTAGCATGGTGAGATAGAGAGAGAGAAGGGTTTGGTATAAAGAAAGACATGGGAAAAGGGACAAGAGAAGGATTCACATGTTTCCCTGCCACTCATTAGCTGTGTGGCCTGGGCGAGTTGCTTAGCTTCTTTGAGCTTTAGTTTTCTCATCTGTTAAATGTGGGTGATCCTACCTGGCTTTTAAGAATGAAGATTAAGGATAATGCATATGGCATAACACTTGCCATATCATAGGTGCTTAATAAATGATAATTGTCATTATTACTAAAGAATTGGGACTAGGAATTGAAGCATTTTATAGAAACTAAAGCAAGTGTTAAAAAGCAGAAGATATTTGGGGTGCCTGGCTGGCTCGGTTGGTAAAGCATGCAACCCCAGATCTCAAGGTCATGAATTCAAGCCCCATGATGTACATAGAGCTTGCCTAAAAAAATAAAAAGCAAAAGATATCTATTGAATAGATGAATAATAATGCAAAGGCTATGTTTCTATACAGTGGAAATGGTTTTAATCCAAGTGATTTTAAGGTGAATTTAAATGTTTTTTAAACTTTCTCTAATTTCAGAGACATCAGGGGTAGGGAAGTGTGGGCTTTCACTTGGGGTGGTCCTTATTTCTGTAAGGTCATTCTACACTAAATAAGTATGGGAAGAAGGAAGAGCTGGGAGGATAGCACAATAGCAACAGTCCCTCCCCCCTCCCCCTGCCATTTAAAAAAAACTTGCAAGGTAGCACATAACTCACATTTAGTTAAATAATATTTTAAAATACCTGCATAATGACCACTGACAATAAGAACATAACCAGCACTCCAGAGATTTCCTTTACTTCACTCCCATCAGAACTCCCCTCCCCACCATGAATAAACACTGTACTGACTTTTTGATAATTCAGAAAGATTATTTTTTTCCTGGTTACTATGGAATCTTCAACCAACTTCCACCAGAGTAGCAGAAATTGAAAGGATGGATAATACTAAGTGTTGAAGAGTATGTGGAGCAATTAAAACTCTCATACACTGGTCTAGGAGTGTAAATGGTGCAACCACTTTGAAAAACTGGCGTATTTAGTGAAGCTAAACATTCAAATATCCCATGACCTGGCAGTTTGACGTCTGTATCCTACAGGACATGTACATGCATGTTCATAGTAGCCTTGTGTGTATGTATCCTATAGGACATGTACAAGCATGTTCATAGTAGCCATACTCATAATAGCTGCAGACATTTTGGAGCTATTTGGTACATTTGGGAAACAATCCAAATGCCATTCTGTAGAAGAATGAATAAATACTTACATTCAAACTAAGGAACCTAAACGGTTGTTGATGACATAGTAGAGAAAAATGCTGCTGCAATTGATGTCTGAGACAACTCTGTAGTCTACACAGTGCTTCTGTGTTTTAAAACACTCTGGAAGTATTCTAAGGGAGAGCTCTTGTTATTAAAATTTACTGCCTGAGCAGTGTTCAGAACATTTTCCTGGTCAACCTTGGGAATTCCTGAAGGATAGAAAGGAATTTCCAGTTTTTTTGTTTCTATCCAGCCTGTTATTTGCAGGGAACATCCAGATTAAACATTTTCTTCATTATGACTAAGCCAGCCAGGCACCATGAAAAGTATCCTGGGTGCTTTGATGACTTCAGGTAGCCAGATTTTGAGTATGTATGTCACTGGAAAGATAATTTGAGCAGTCATTCACCCTGTTGGTGCTATGGCTGAGTGCTATCTCAGATGGAGGCATATCTGTGGAAAGCCCACACCCTTGTGTAGCACCTCAGTATTTGGAGTTCTTTCTGAATTTGTTTCCATCTCTGACTATTTACAGGCCTAGGCCCAAGCTACACCTCTAATGTTTAGTTGGAGATGAGAATTTAGGGAGCAGAACTTGGAAGATGTTTCTTTTTTGAGAGGATTTAAAAATATATACAAAGGTGGAGAGAGTACCATAATGAACACTTAAATACCCACCATGCCACTTCAACAATTACCAACTTAGCCAGTCTTGTTTCATGGATCCCCACATTTTTTTTGGCTTTATTTATTTATTTATATGTATTTTTTAGATTTATTTATTTGAGAGAGAGTGCAAGAGAGAACACGAGTAGAGGGGAGAGGCAGAGTGAGAAGGAGAAGGACACCTGCTGAGCAAGGAACCCGACATGGGGCTCAGTCCTCCATCCAAGGACACTGAGATCATGACTTGAGCCAAAGGCAGTTGCTTAACCAGCTGAGCCACCCAGGTGCCCCATAATACTCTTTTTTTTTAATGAGAAAGCAGATTATCTTATTCTAGTTTTTAAAACTCAAACCTTTAAAAAAGATTTTATTAAAAAAAAAAGATTTTATTTATTTTAGTGAGAGATAGTGAGTGTGGGCAGGGTATGGGGCAGGAGTGGGAGAGAGTCTCGAACCTTAGAGCCCAATGTAGGGCTTGATCTGATGAACCTGAGATCATGACCTGCCCCAAAATCAAGTCAGATGCTTGACTGATTGAACCACTCAGGTGCCCCAAGAGCAGATTGTTTTAAATTTTCTCTCCTAATAGTCGTTACTTATGTTACGTTATGTAAATTTTTCCTTCTGTTTCAAGAGGAGAATCATATTCCAGTGGTTTGAAATTAATATGTTAGAGCTGAATGAATTTTAATTTTTTCTTTGAATTATCAATGATGTTTTAATGGGCAAGGAGATTGTTTTATCCTACGAGAATATTTTATGGATTAATAAACTTGTATAATGTTATGTTTATTGATGAATGATAAGCAAAACCAGAGAAACAGATGTTACAGTAGTTGATGCTCTGCAGATTGTGATTTTCTTCACACACTTAAAACTGTGAATATTCAAGTCAGAACTTTGTTCCTCTTATTTTCGCTTTTTTTTCCTTCCCAACTACAAACGATCTATAACTTGGAAATTTTGCTTGCTGGACCTTTTTTGGAAACATTGTTCAACAAGCCATTTGCTTGGTAGGAGAACTTAGGGAAATTTAGAACAGATATCCACATTCTGAATGATTTTTTTTTTTTTTTTTTAAGAGAGCGACAAAGCCAGTTAGTACAGGTAGAGGGAGGTGCACAGGGAGAGGAAGAGAGCAGGCTCCATGCCCAGTGTGTAGCCTGAGTCAGGGCTTGATCCCATGACTGAGCTGAAATCAAGGGTTGGATGCTTAACTGAGCCACCCAGGTGCCCTGGATCTTTATTTAATACATGGACTCATTTGTGGAAGAAATACTTTGAATTACTTTTATTAGGTAGAATAAAATTTTTATCTTTAGAATAAGATTAGGATTCTGTGAGTTCAGTTAATCAGCTAGGCGTACCTCATATCTCATTGTTAGAAAACAGCTTTTCCTTTCTTGTGATAATGGCAAATCGCAGAAAACTAATCTCATTTTATTTGTGCCATGACTCTTTTGCATGATTTAACAAGTTATCAAAGGCCAGTTTCATTTCAGTCTATAATAGAACTTGGGTGGCTTGACAGTTTTGGACTGTATAGTTTGTATGATGTGGATACCTTAATATCAAGGTCCAAGTAAATGGTTGTGGATTGAAAATGATTTCGAAACTATTTGTAATGTCAAGTTAATGCTATAATAATAAACCATACCAAAGTGATCCAACCTCAACTTTAGGTTGAGGGGTAGATTTAAGAATGGTGAAAGTGAATGGGTGCCTGTGTAGCTCAGTGGATTAAGCCTCTGCCTTCAGCTCAGGTCATGATCTCAGGGTCCTGGGCTAGAACCCCGCATCAGGCTCTCTGCTCAGCAGGGAGCCTGCTTCCTCACCTCCTGCCTCCTGCTCTGCTGACTTGTGATCTCTCTCTCTCTCAAATAAATAAAATCCTTAAAAAAAATTAAAAAAAAAAAAGAATGGTGAAATTGAAGCAATGGTATGTTAATTTAAAAAATTATAATATATATGTAAAAGTAAGCAGTAGTATAGTGACCTCCCATGAGTCCATCATCCAGCTTCAACAGTTTACAGCTCACGGCCAACCTTGTCGTCTGTACCTTTATCCATTCTCTGTTCTCCTATATTATTTTCAAGCAAATCTCAAAGTACATGTAATTTCAACTGTGAATATTTCAGCATATATCTCTAAAAGATGAAGGCTCTGGGGGCACCTGGGTGGCTCAGATGTTTAAGCCTCTGCTTTTGGCTCAAGTCATGATACCGGGGTCCTGGGATTCAGTCCCACATTGGGCTCCCTGCTCAGTAGGGAGCCTGCTTCTCCCTCTCCCTCTGCTGCTCCCCCTGCCTGTGCTCTCTCTCTCTCTCTGTCAAATAAATAAATAAAATATTGGGGCACCTGGGTGGCTCAGTGGGTTAGAGCCTCTGCCTTTGGCTCAGGTCGTGATCCCAGGGTCCTGGGATTGAGCCCTGCATCGGGCTCTCTGCTGGGCGGGGAGCCTGCTTCCCCCCTAAAAAAAAACCTTAATAAACAAATAAATAATAAAGGCTCTTGATGAAATAACTACTATACCATTATCACATCTCAAAAAATTTCATAATTCCTTAGTAGCATCAGGTATTATTAGTTCAGTGCTTATGTTTCTAAAAGTCCTCATAAATGCAGTTTTTAAATGTTTTTTTTGGAAACAGGATTCAAATAAGGCTCCCCATGGGGTTTGGTTGATATATCTTTTAAATTTCTTTCTTGCTTTTTTAGTGACTTAAAACTTTAATTTGTTATTGAGTGCTCCATGGGTTGGCCATGAGTATTGGGTGGTTCTCATGTGCTTTTAAGATCACACAGAGCTTGGCTGGGTATCCAAGATGATGCTTTTAAATCTCTGTTAATTTATAGGTTTCTTCTCTTTCATTTTCTTTGCTTTCTTTTCTCTTTTTTGGTTGTTGTTGAAAAAAATGAGATTATATGTCCTGTAGTGTTTCCCACTGTACTTATTTTGCTGACTAAATCCCCGTGTCCCTTCTTATATTTCCTGTACATTGGTAGGAGGATGTGGAGGTTTCATCAGATTTAGGCTTTTTAGTGGAGAGGACCACTTCTGGGTTCTGTCAAGACACACACACACACACACACACACATACACACACAGATACACAGTGTTTGGTTGTCCTTCATGTTATTAGTAGCTATTAATAATCAATGCCTAAAACTATTCATTCACTGAGAGCTTCAAGTGGTGAGATTTTATTTTTTAAATTTTTAAATTTTTTAACTTAACTTTATTTTTTCAGTGTTCCAAGAGAAATGGTGAGATTTTAATCCATTCATTTTGTTAGCTGGAATACCTCTATGGAGTAACTATTTGGTCCTTCCTGGTATAGATTGTATAGGAAAGATAGAATTAATAATACTGAATTCTTACTCTTTATTTAACCAGTTTTTAAAAATAATGAGTTGATAGTTCACTAGCATCCTCTAGCTGTGACCAATTAGCTTTTTTTTTACTGTCATTATAAATTAATGGATTTAAATGTAATTGATATATTTCATACTTTAATTTGATGGTGAATAGAGGGAATACTCATTGCTTCTTTGAAAATAATTTAAAGATATTTGGAGCCGTGAGTGCAACTCTCTGGAAGTGCCCCTAAGTGAGAACAGAGGTTTAAAACATTAGAAGAGTAAAGGGAGCGAATCAGAAGGAAAGATTAAGAAAGAAATAAAACAAACTTAACTGAATTTTATTTATGAAAATCATCCAGTGATGCTGTAAGTTAAGAAGGAAGATCATTGTTGCTTCAAAATGTATCTATACTGGTGTCATATCATCTACTGTATGTTCCCCACTTCCAGTTTGAAAGCTGAATGGCTCTACAGTCAAGGCAAGGGGAGAGCATATCGGCCAGGCCAGCATATCCAGCTTGTGCAGTATCTGGCTACCGTCTGTCCTCTAACTTCCACACTGGGTCTTCAAACTGCAGAGGATGCCAAACTAGAGAAGATTCTGAGCAAACAGAGGTAAGCCCCTTTACTTGTAGCACCTGATAATTCACAAGTGGAAATATCTCTCAGTCTTTCCTGCATGGTTAGTAGGACTGGGGCAAGTGCTGTGACTCACATTTCTGGGCACTCAGGCCCCTTGTCACTGCAGCAGTCCCCTGCAGGGGAACTAAACAGTGCAGTGCTGTCCAGCCTGCTCTACAGCAGGTGTGTTGTTAATCATTTCCTGAGTGAGGAGAGCCGAGCAGTGTGGAGACTGGGATTTTTAAAAAATATATTTGTCCTTTAACGTAGGTGTTTCATATGGGTTGTTTAATACTAACATTAAGAAGTGAAGCTAGAAGCATGTACTAGTCACTTCTTTATCAGAAAGCCTGCCTTTGAGTGTTTGTGCATGTGTGTGCCTATGAGGCTGTTTATGTGATTGTGATTTAACCTTTCTATCCAATGCTTTCAAACTTGACTTTGTAATTTGGTGGCGATAAAAGATACCTACTTTGAAAACTTAAATCTCTACCTCTTTGACAGGATTATGTAAGAAGCAGGAAAACTTTCTCTTAGTGGTTTGTGTTAAGTCACATCAGATGTTACTAATTTTTAGGTTTCACCAGAGACAATTGATGAACCAAAGCCAAAGTGAAGAGCTAGCCTCTCTTGCTCCTATTGAAACAAAAGCACCCCTTGTACCTGAGCATTCAAGCCCTGTTCAAGATGACCAGATAGTCCAGGAAAGCGGTATGAAATTGATCGATCTGTGGTCCTTTTTCTCCAAGTTGTTCCATCTGTTCAGTACTATAAACGGGAAATAAGTACATATTTTCATAATTTTTCATTTGTGGACCTAAGTGAACATTTAGGTCTTATATTTTATGTATGTATATATACAGACACACATGTAAAATTACTATATTTTAAAGTGTTAATTTTTATTTTAATTTAATTTTTTTTTTAAGATTTTATTTATTTATTTGACAGAGACCACAAGTAGGCAGAGAGGCAGGCAGAGAGAGAGAGAGAGAGGAAAGCAGGCTCCCTGCTGAGCAGAGAGCCCGATGCGGTACTGGATCCCAGGACCCTGAGATCATGACCCGAGCCGAAGGCAGCAGCTTAACCCACTGAGCCACCCAGGTGCCCCTAAAGTGTTAATTTTTATTATTTTTGTTACAATAATAATTTTTTTTGAGATTTTTTTAAATTAAATTAAAAAAAATTTTTAATAAACATATAATATACTTTTATCCCCACGGGTACAGGTCTGTGAATCGCCAGGTTTACACACTTCACAGCACTCACCATAGCACATACCCTCCCCAATGTCCCTAACCCCACCCCCCCACACCCCGCCCCCCTCCCCCCAGCAACCCTCAGTTTGTTTTGTGAGATTAAGAGTCACTTATGCTTTGTCCCCATACAAATCCCATCTTGTTTCATTTATTATTTTCCTACCCCCCAAACTTCCCACGTTGCATCTCCACTTCCTCATATCAGGGAGATCATATGATAGTTGTCTTTCTCCGATTAACTTATTTTGCTAAGCATAATACCCTCTAGTTCCATCCATATCGTCGCAAATGGCAAGATTTCATTTCTTTTGATGGCTGCATAGTATTCCATTGTGTATATATACCACATCTTCTTTATCCATTCATCTCTTGATGGACATCTAGGTTCTTTCCATAGTTTGGCTATTGTGGACATTGCTGCTATAAACATTCAGGTGCAAGTGCCCATTCGGATCACTACGTATGTATCGTTAGGGTAAATACCCAGTAGTGTAATTGCTGGGTCATAGGGTAGCTCTATTTTCAACTTTCTGAGGAACGTCCATGCTGTTTTCCAGAGTGGTTGCACCAGCTTGCATTCCCACCAACAGTGTAGGAGGGTTCCCCTTTCTCCACATCTTCGCCAGCATCTGTCATTTCCTGACTTGTTCATTTTAGCCATTCTGACTGGTGTGAGGTGATATCTCATTGTGGTTTTGATTTGTATTTCCCTGATGCTGAGTGACGTGGAGCACTTTCTTATGTGTCTGTTGGCCATCTGGATGTCTTCTTTGGAGAAATGTCTGTTCATGTCCACTGCCCGTTTCTTGATTGGATTGTTTGTTCTTTGGGTATTGAGTTTGCTAAGCTCTTTATAGATTTTGGATACTAGCCCTTTATCTGATATGTCATTTGCCAATATCTTCTCCCATTCTGTCAGTTGTCTTTTGGTTTTGTTAACTGTTTCCTTTGCTGTGCAAAAGCTTCTGATCTTGACAAAGTCCCAATAGTTCATTTTTGCCCTTGCTTCCCTTGCCTTTGGCAATGTTCCCAGGAAGAAGTAGCTGCAGCTGAGGTCAGAGGTTGTTGCCTGTGTTCTCCTCAAGGATTTGGATGGATTCCTTTCTCACATTGAGGTCCTTCATCCATTTGGAGTCTATTTTCGTGTGTGGTGTAAGGAAATGGTCCAATTTCATTTTTCTGCATGTGGATGTCCAATTTTCCCAACACCATTTGTTGAAGAGACTGTCTTTTTTCCATTGGACATTCTTTCCTGCTTTGTCGAAGATTAGTTGACCATAGAGTTGAGGGTCTATTTCTGGGTTCACCATTCTGGTCCATTGATCTATATGTCTGTTTTTGTGCCAGTACCATGCTGTCTTGATGATGACAGCTTTGTAATTGAGCTTGAAGTCCGGAATTGTGATGCCACCAACTTTGGCTTTCTTTTTCAATATTCTTTTGGCTATTTGAGGTCTTTTCTGGTTCCCTATAAATTTTAGGATTATTTGTTCCATTTCTTGGAAAAAAATGGATGGTATTTTGATAGGGATTGCATTAAATGTGTAGATTGCTTTAGGTAGCATAGACATTTTCACAGTATTTATTCTTCCAATCCAGGAACATGGAACATTTTTCCATTTCTTTGTGTCTTCCTCAGTTTCTTTCATGAATACTTTATAGTTTTTTGAGTATAGTTTCTTTGCCTCTTTGGTTAGGATTATTCCTAGGTATCTTACGGTTTTGGGTGCAACTGTAAATGGGATTGACTCCTTAATTTCTCTTTCTTCTGTCTTCTTGTTGGTGTAGAGAAATGCAACTGATTTCTGTGCATTGATTTTATATCCTGACACTTTACTGAATTCCTGTACAAGTTCTAGCAGTTTCGGAGTGGAGCCTTTTGGGTTTTCCACGTATAGTATCGTATCATCTGCAAAAAGTGATACTTTGACTTCTTCTTTGCCGATTTGGATGCCTTTAATTTCTTTTTGTTGCCTGATTGCTGAGGCTAGGACTTTTAATACTATGTTGAATAACAGTGATGATAATGGACATCCCTGCTGTGTTCCTGACCTTAGCAGAAAAGCTTTCAGTTTTTCTCCATTGAGAATGATACTTGCGGTGGGTTGTTCATAGATGGCTTTGATGATATTGAGGTATGTGCCCTCTATCCCTACACTTTGAAGAGTTTTGATCAGGAAGGGATGCTGTACTTTGTCAAATGCTTTTTCAGCATCTATTGACAGTATCATATGGTTCTTGTTCTTTCTTTTATTAATGTATTGTATCACATTGATTGATTTGCGGATGTTGAACCAACCTTATAGCCCTGGAATAAATCCCACTTGGTAGTGGTGAATAATCTTTTAAATGTTGGATCTTATTGGCTAGTATTTTGGTGAGAATTTTCACATCTGTGTTCATCAAGGATATTGGTCTGTAATTCTCTTTTTTGATGGGATCCTTGTCTGGTTTTGGGATCAAGGTGATGCTGGCCTCATAAAATGAGTTTGGAAGTTTTCCTTCCATTTCTATTTTTTGAAACAGTTTCAGGAGAAGAGGTATTAATTCTTCTTTAAATGTTTTGTAGAATTCCCCTGGGAAGCCGTCTGGCCCTGAGCTTTTGTTTGTTTGGAGATTTTTGATGACTGTTTTAATCTCCTTACTGGTTATAGGTCTGTTCAGGTGTTCTATTTCTTCCTGGTTCAGTTGTGGTAGTTTAGACGTCTCCAGGAATGCATCCATTTCTTCCAGATTGTCAAATTTGTTGCCATACAGTTGTTCCTAATATGTTCTTATAATTGTTTGTATTTCTTCGGTGTTGGTTGTGATCTCTCCTCTTTCATTCATAATTTTATTTATTTGGGTTCTTTCTCTTTTCTTTTTGATAAGTCTGGCCAGGGGTTTATCAGTCTTATTAATTCTTTCAAAGAACCAGCTCGTAGTTTCGTTGATTTGTTCTATTGTTTTTTTGGTTTCTATTTCATTGATTTCTGTTCTGATCTTTATGATTTCTCTTCTCCTGCTGGGTTTAGGCTTTCTTTGTTGTTCTTTCTCCAGCTCCTTTAGGTGTAGGGTTAGGTTGTGTACTTGAGACCTTTCTTGTTTCTTGAGAAAGGCTTGTACTGCTACATATTTTCCTCTGAGGACTGCCTTTGCTGTGTCCCACAGATTTTGAATAGTTGTATTTTCATTATCATTTGTTTCCATGAATTTTTTCAATTCTTCCTTAATTTCTTGGTTGACCCATTCATTCTTTAGAAGATGCTGTTTAGTCTCCATGTATTTGGGTTCTTTCCAAATTTCCTCCTGTGATTGAGTTCTAGCTTCAGAGCATTGTGGTCTGAAAATATGCAGGGAATGATCCCAATATTTGATACCAGTTGAGACCTGATTTAGGACCCAGGATGTGATCTCTTCTGGAGAATGTTCCATGTGCACTAGAGAAGAATGTGTATTCTGTTGCTTTGGGATGAAATGTTCTGAATATATCTGTGATGTCCATCTGGTCCAGTGTGTCATTTAAGGCCTTAATTTCCTTGTTGATCTTTTGCTTGGATGATCTGTCCATTTCAGTGAGGGGAGTGTTAAAGTCCCCTACTATTATTGTATTATTGTCGATGTGTTTCTTTGATTTTGTTATTTGGTTTATATAATTGGCTGCACCCTTGTTAGGGGCGTCGATTTTTAAAATTGTTAGATCTTCTTGTTGTACAGACCCTTTGAGTATGATATAGTGTCCTTCCTCATCTCTTGTTATAATCTTTGGCTTAAAGTCTAATTGATCTGATATAAAGATTGCCACCCCAGCCTTCTTCTGATGTCCATTGGCATGGTAAATTGTTTTCCACCTCCTCACTTTAAATCTGGAGGTGTCTTCGGGTCTAAAATGAGTTTCTTGTAGGCAGTATATTGATGGGTTTTGTTTTTTTAATCCATTCTGATACCTGTGTCTTTTGTTTGGGGCATTTAGCCCATTATCATTCGGGGTAAATATTGAGAGGTATGAGTTTAGTGCCATTGTATTGCTTGTAAGGTGACTGTTACTGTATATTGTCTGTTCCTTTCTGATCTACTACTTTAGGGTCTCTCTTTGCTTAGAGGACCCCTTTCAATATTTCCTGTAGAGCTGGTTTGGTGTTTGCAAATTCTTTCAGTTTTTGTTTGTCCTAGAAGCTTTTTATCTCTCCTTCTATTTTCAATGATAGCCTAGCTGGATAGAGTATTCTTGGCTGCATGTTTTTCTCGTTTAGTGCTCTGAATATATCATGCCCGCTCTTTCTGACCTGCCAGGTCTCTGTGGATAAGTCTGCTGCCAATCTAATATTTTTACCATTGTATGTTACAGACTTCTTTTCCCGGGCTGCTTTCAGGATTTTCTCTTTGTCGCTAAGACTTGTAAATTTTCCTTTTAGGTGACAGGGGGTGGACCTATTCTTATTGATTTTGAGGGGGGTTCTCTGCACCTTCTGGATTTTGATGCTTGTTCCCTTTGCCATATTAGGGATATTCTCTACAATAATTCTCTCCAATATACCTTCTGCTGCCCTCTCTCTTTCTTCTTCTTCTGGAATCCCAATTATTCTAATGTTGTTTCATCTTATGGTGTCACTTATCTCTCAAATTCTCTCCTCGTGGTCCAGTATTTGTTTGTCTCTCTTTTGCTCAGCTTCTTTATTCTCTGTCATTTGGTCTTCTATATCACTAATTCTTTCTTCTGCCTCATTTATCCTAGCAGTAAGAGCCTCCATTTTTGATTGCACCTCATTAATAGCTTTTTTGATTTCAACTTGGTTAGATTTTAGTTCTTTTATTTCTCCAGAAAGGGCTTTTATCTCTCCAGAGAGGGTTTCTCTAATATCTTCCATGCCTTTTTTGAGCCCTGCTAGTACCTTGAGAATCATCATTCTGAACTCTAAATCTGACATATTACCAATGTCTGTATTGATTAGGTCCCCAGCCTTCAGTATTGCCTCTTGTTCTTTTTTTTTTTTTTTTTTTGGTGAGTTTTTCCGCCTTGTCATTTTGTCCAGATAAGAATATATGAAGGAGCAAATAAAATACTAAAAGGATGGCAAAGACCCCAGGAAAATGCGCTTTAACCAAATCAGAAGAGACCCCAAATCATGGGGGGGGGGGGAGAAAGGGGATAAAAAGAAGTTCAGAAGAAAAAAATTTAAAAAAAAATTTAAAAAAATATAAAAAAGAAAAAATATATATATTAGACCGGTGACTAGAACAGGGTTACCCACTTAATTTTGGGAGTATTTTGGTCTCTTAGAAGAAACTACCTCCCAAAATTTTAAAGAATGAAAAACATATATAAGGGTAAACACAATGAAGGGACGGAATATGCCTATAAAGATGAAAAAAAAATTTTTTTTTTTTTTAAATTTCTAAAAAAGGAGTTGATAAAATAAGTTGGTTGGGAGAATAAAGAAAAAGAAAGTGAAAAGATTTTGCTTGGGCTGGAGACTAGAACAAGCCTGGAGCTAGATTAGGGCATATCTTGATCTATTAGAAGTTGTTCCCCAAATTTTTTAGAAGAAAAAACCCTATGTGTATATAAAAAATAAGTTAGATTCAATGAAGTATAAAATATAACTATAATAATGAAGGTTCAAAAGACATTTTTTTTATGAAAGGTATTGTTAAGATAAACTAAAAAAACATTAAAAGAGGAAAGGGTAAAGGTCAAAAAAATGTAGAAGAAGAAGAAAAAAAAAACTAAAAAAAATTAAATTAACTGCAAAACTAAGGAGTCATGGGGAGAAAGCCATGAATTCCATGTTTTGCTTTCTCCTCCTCTGGAATTCTACTGTTCTCCTTGGTACGTGAACTTGGTCTTGGCTGTATTTCTTGTTGATTTTCTGGGGGAGGGACCTGTTGTAGTGATTCTCAAGTGTCTTTTCCCCAGGCGGAATTGCAGCGCCCTTATCAGGGTCCAGGCTAAGTAATCCGCTCGGGTTTGCTTTCGGGAGCTTTTGTTCCCTGAACACTTTCCGTAGAATTCCAGAGGACGGGAATGAAAATGGCGGCCTACCAGTCTCCGGCTTGGAGGAGCCAAGAGCTCGGGGCCCCACTCCTCATTGCGTCCTCAGAGAAACGTGCCCAATCACTCCCGTCTGCGTGGCCTCTGGCCGTGCGCCAAGCTCACCCAGCCTGCTACCCGTTCAAGGTAACCCCGAGCTGAGAGCTCACTCCTCGGCTCTGTCTCTGTCGCCGGCTTCCCCGCTCTAATACCTGTGAGCTCTGTGACACTCAGACATCCCTGATCCTTCTGTGACCCCGTGGGACCTGGGGCCACGCTGACCCTGCGTGGGCTTCACCCCGGTTTAGCTTCTGGACCGATGTCCCTCAGTGGAGCAGACTTTTAAAAGTTCTGATTTTGTGCTCCGTTGCTCCGCCGCTTGCCGGGAGCCGGCTCCTCGCCCCGCGGTCTATCTTCCTGTCGCTTTGGATTCACTTCTCTGTCGGTGCTACCTTTCAGAAAGTGGTCAATTTTCTGTTTCTAGAATTCTTGCTCTTTTCTTCGAATTCCCATTGGATTTGTAGGTGTTCACAATGTTTAGGTAAGCTATCTAGCTGATCTCCTCCTACCTGATGTCCTCTCAGCCTGCTACTCCTCCACCATCTTGACTTCACCCCCTTTCCATTGTCTTCTAATTTTGTTGACTGTTTCCTTTGTTGTGCAAAAGCTTTTGATCTTGATGAAGTCCCAATAGTTCATTTTTACCCTTGCTTCCCTTGCTTTCGGTAATGTTTCTAGGAAGATGTTACTGTGGCTGAGGTCGAAGAGGTTGCTGCCTATGTTCTCCTCAAGGATTTTGATGGATTCCCTTCTCACATTGAGGTCTTGCATCCATTTTGAGTTGTAAGGAAATGGTCCAGCTTCATTCTTTTGCATGTGGCTGTCCAATTTTCCCAACACCATTTGGTTTTCTTTTTCAGTATTCCTCTGGTTATTTGAGGTCTTTTCTAGTTCCATATAAATTTTAGGATTATTTGTTCCATTTCTTGGAAAAAAATGGATGGGATTTTGATAGGGATTGCTTTAAATGTGTAGATTGCTTTAGGTAGCTTAGACATTTTCACAATATTTGTTCTTCCAATCCATGAGCATGGAATATTTTTCCATTTCTTTGTGTCTTCCTCAATTTCTTTCATGAGTACTCTATAGTTTTCTGAGTACAGATTCTTTGCCTCTTTGGTTAGGTTTATTCTTATGTATCTTATGGTTTTGGGTGCACTTGTCAATGGGATTGACTCCTTAATTTCTCTTTCTTCTGTCTTGTTTTTGGTGTAAAGAAATGCAAGTGATTTCTGTGCATTGATTTTATATCCTGACGTTTTACTGAATTCCTGTACAAGTTCTAGCTGATTTAGAGTGGAGTCTTTTCAGTTTTCCACATATAGTATCATATCATCTGCAAAGAGTGATAGTTTGACTTCTTCTTTGCTGATTTGGATGCCTTTAATTTCTTTTTGTTGTCTGATTGCTGAGACTAGGACTTCTAGTATTATGTTGAATAGCAGTGGTGATAATGGACATCCCTGTCCCGTTCCTGACCATAGTGGAAAAGCTCTCAGTTTTTATCCATTGAGAATGATATTCGTGGTTGGTTTTTCATAGATGGCTTTGATGATATTGAGGTATGTACCCTCTATCCCTACACTTTGAAGAGTTTTGATCAGGAAAGGATGTTGTACTTGGTCAAATGCTTTTCCAAGAAAATCACACTGGGAAGACAAGGAAAGGAAAGGAAAGAAAATGGGGAAGAGCATCCAGGAGCCACCAGTATTGCCTCAGGATGGAGGGCCACACCTCAGGGGGTCATCCACGCTTACCCACAGCCGAGGGCCAAAGCATTCCGTAGGCCTGAACTGCCCTCAACACCCAATAATAATTATTTTTTTAAGGTTTTTATTTTTA
The DNA here is from genome assembly GCF_922984935.1 of Meles meles. NCBI lineage: Eukaryota > Metazoa > Chordata > Mammalia > Carnivora > Mustelidae > Meles > Meles meles. Next base: position 113,337,417 of record NC_060069.1, on the reverse strand, counting down.
TTCCAATATAGTTAATATATAGAGTTATATTAGTTTCAGATGTACAATATAGTGATTAAGCAATTCCATACATTGCTCAATGCCCATCTTGATAAGTGCCCTCCTTAATTCCATCACCTATTTCACCCATCCCTCCATCTACCTCTCCTCTGCTAACCATCAGTTTGTTCTCTGTGGTTGAGTCTGTTTCTTGGTTTGTGTCTCTTTTTTCCTTTGCTCATCTGTTTTGTTTATTAAATTCCACCTATGAGTGGTATATGGTATTTGTCTTTCTCTGACTAACTTATTGCACTTAGCAGTGTACTCTCTAGATCCATCCATGTTGTTGCAGATGGCAAAATTTCATTCCTATGATGGTTAAATATTAATCCATTGTGTGTGTATGTATAAATATCTCACATCTTATTTATCCGTTTATCTATTGATGGACACTTGGGCTGCTTCCCTAATTTGCCAGTTGTAAATAATGCTGCAGTAAACAGAGGGTGCATGTATCCTTTTGAATTAGTGTTTTTGTATTTTTTTGGTAAGTATCTAGTAGTGTGATTACTGGATCATAGGGTAGTTCTGTTTTTAACTTTTTGAGACCTCCATCCTGTTTTCCACAGTGGCTGCACCAGTTTGCATCCCTGCCAACCGTGCACAAGGGTTCCTTTTTTGCCACATCCTTGCCGTCAGTTGTTGTTTCTTGTGTTTCTGATTTTAGCCATTCTGACAGTTGTGAGGTGATATCTCATTGTAGTTTTGATTTGCATTTCCCTGATGGTGGGTGAGGTTGAGCATCTTGCCATGTGTCTGTTGGCCATCTGTGTTGTCTTCTTTGGAGAATTGTCTGTTCATGTCTACTGATTTTTGATCGGATTATTTGTTTTTTGGGTGTTGAGTTATATCGATTCTTTAAATGTTTTGGATACTAACCCTTTATTGGATATGTCATTTGCGAATATGTTCTCCTATGCCTTTCCATTTTGTTGATTGTTTCCTTCACTGTGCTTTATTTCTAATGTTTAAAAAATATTCAGAGAGTTGCTGCCTTTTGTATTGCCTTGATACTTTGATATTCTAATGATTATTGCAAGAATTCATTTTCTTAAAAGTCTTTGGTTTGGGGGTGCCTGGGTGTGTCAGTGGGTTAAGCCTCTGCCTTTGGCTCAGGTCTTGGTCTTAAGGTCCTGGGATCGAGCCCCGCATCAGGCTCTCTGCTCAGCAGGGAGCCTGCTTCCCCCTCTCTCTGCCTACCTCTCTGTCTACTTGTGATCTCTCTATCTCTCTGTCAAATAAATAAGTAAAAGTCTTTAAAAAAGAAAAAAAAGAATTGATATAATTAAGAACAAAAGTCTTTTGTTTGATGTTTTAGGCATATTGGAGGAAATCATCAAAGTGTTTTATTGTATTGTACTATATTTCAGGGGTTAGATTTCATTACAAAGATAAAACTAAAAATCTTTTTAAATATTTAGTGGTTTCAATGATACTTTGTTGATTCTTCTAGAACCCGTCATCCAGGTCAATTCTTGGGTTGGGATTAACAGTAACGATGATCAATTATATGCTGTTAAGAATAACTTTCCAGCCTCTGTACACACTACAAGATATTCTCGAAATGACCTGCACTTGGAAGACATACAGACAGATGAGGACAAGTTAAACTGTAGTCTTCTCTCTTCAGAGTCCACTTTTATGCCAGTTGCTTCAGGACTCTCTCCGGTATCACCTACAGTTGAGCTGAGGCTACAAGGCATTAACTTGCGCCTAGAAGATGATGATATTGCAGATGAATCTGTGAAAGGGCTGGAAAACCAGGACTTTAATAAGGAAGAGGAAAAGGCATTTTGGACTACAAATGAGAATTCTGTTCAAATGAAGGAAAGTGTCATCACTACAGAGGTAAATGAGAAAGATGGGCTCTTACCTTGTCTGGAGCCAACAGTAACTAGTGCTGTCTTGAAGGATGATGCCCATGGTCTTACATCTTTTCCTAAGTCAGTTGGACACAGTGTCTTCCATACACAGCCAGACACTGAAGAAACTGTAGCTTCAGAGAAACTTCCCTGTGGGGTTTTAACCCAGAGATCTGTTGCTTTGGGACAAGATAAAGTTGCCCTTCAGAAATTAAATGAAGCAGCCACGAAACTTCAGGCCTATTGGCGGGGCTTTTATGCCAGGAATTACAACCCCCAAGCTAAAGATGTGCGTCAGGAAATTCGGCTGCGCAGAATGCAGGAACACATTGTTTGCTTAACTGATGAAATAAGGAGGTAAGTCAAAAGTCCTTGTTTAGGTGCTGTATTGTTGATTTGGGAGTGTCAGAGTCTTAGAGTTGATTCAGAGCACTGAGCCATTGCTGTTGTGGTCAGGACACTTCATACCCTGTTGCCACTCTTGGTTTCCTTGTCTCCTATAACATACTGAAAGCATCTTGAGGATAGGAACTGCCGTATGTATCTCCATTGCTAGCATGGCTGTTGGTACATTGATGCAGTGCAGCAATAAATGTTGAACAATGGTTTGTCTTACAGGTATTTATAAACCTAAACATAGAAAGGTACAGAAAATGAAGAAAAATGGAATAAGCATAGGAATGAGAAGATGAGAAAGTCTACATGGAACCCAGTAGAGGATATAGATTAAAGAAAGGAGTGGGGACTTAAAAGGGACTAAAAGTTTGGGACAATGGTAGGAATTATTCCTCACTTCTGTGGCTGACATTACTGACTGCCAACCAGGAAAATTAGGAGTTCATATATTCATTTTGAGTATTAGTCTTGCAACAAGCAATATTTATTAATATTATCAAGTGGAAGGGAAGGAAGCAGTAAAAGGAAGCAGTAATAGAGACTGGGAAGGGGCAGCCAGTGTTATAGGAAGACAGCGTGTGTGGAATAACCTTGATAGGGAAATGTTTTAGGAGAGAAGAGAGGTGCCATAGGGAGAACAGAGGATTATATGTTTAATTTAGAAGCTGGAGGTTATTGGTGACTGTACTGGGGGACCCTGGGACTATTCTCAGGTTTGATGATCTGCTAAATGGACTCACAAAACTCGGGGAAGCCATTCTGTTCAGGACTATGGTGTGTTCAAATGAAAGGATACAGATTAAAGTCAGTAAAGAAAAAAGATACATAGGGCAGAGTCTAGGAGAGCAGGTACAAGCTTCTTGTCTTCTTCTAGTGGAGTTGTATAGGTAGGGCTGAGTCTCTTGGCATTGATGTGTGACAACACATACGAAATATTGCCAACCAGGGAAACTCACTGAAGTCCTGACTACAGGGTTTTTATTGGGTGTCAGTCTTATAGGCATTGAGTGCCTGTGTGACTAACCTTAACTACTTACACCTTACCTCCTACCCAAGGTCAGACTGATACCGTGTCTCTATCAGGACTGTAGGTGAACAAAACAGGTATTCATTCAACTGAAAGCACCCTGTTAGCGTAACTATCTGGTTTGGCCCCAAACCCCATGTATATACAATACTCTTATCAAGCAGAATATTCTAAGGACTTGGATTATCTCCCCACCAGTCCTTTCTTTGGAATGTGTAGGGTTAGAACACCCCAAGTCTGCTGAGTTAACCCTTTCTTGCCTATTGAATTTCCTAAGAGCAGCTTCGGTATGTAGTGGAATCAGGCAGTTTGGAATGGGTTGAATTGTGAATGAGAGGTAAAGAGTGAGTGTAGCCAGTTCCTTTATGGGGGATCCCATTTGAGGTATGTTGCTGGAATAGAATCTGAGTTAAGGAAAATTCTTCTTTAAAGATGGGAGATATAGAGCATGTTTATGTGTTGATAGAATGATTCAAAAAAAGAGGAAAAATCTGATAGTGCAGTGGAAAGAAAGGAGAAATGCAAGGTTGAAGTTTTTGAGAAGGTGAAAGAAGGGATCCAGTGTACAAGGAGAGGGAGTGGCCTGAGGTAGGAGCAGGAGCAGAAGCAGGTAAGATGGTAGGTTTTATGGGGTGGGAGGGAAGCAGAAGTTCTTCTTTTTTTTTTTTTTAAACATAGCACTTTTTAAAAATTTAATTTCTTTTCAGTGTAACAGAATTCATTGTTTATGCACCACACCCAGTGCTCCATGTAATACATGCCCTCCACAATACCCACCACCAGGCTCCCCCAACCTCCCACCCCCCACCCCTTCTTAACCCTCAGATTGTTTTTCAGAGTCCATAGTCTCTCATGGTTCATCTCCCCCTCCAATTTCCCTCAACTCCCTTCTCCTCTCCATCTCCCCATGTCCTCCATGTTATTTCTTATGCTCCACAAATAAGTGAAACCATATGATAATTGACTCTCTCTGCTTGACTTATTTCACTCTGTATAATCTCCTCCAGACCTGTCTGTGTTGATATAAAAGTTGGATATTCATCCTTTCTGATGGAGGCATAATACTCCATAGTATATATGGACCACATCTTCCTTATCCATCCGTTGAAGGGCATGTTGGTTCTTTCCACAGTTTGGTGACCATGGCCATTGCTGCTATGAACATTGAGGGTACAGATGGCTCTTCTTTTCACTACATCTGTATTTTTGGGGTAAATACCCAGTAGTGGGAAGCAGAAGTTCTGTTTTATGAATGCTTCTCTTTTTTCAGTGATACAGAAGACATGGTCAGCATTTGAAAATGAGAGGGTTGAGGGTGTAGAAGTTTTAACAAAAGAGATGTGAAGTGAGAGGTATTCATCTTAAAAGTGAACTTAAAAGGAAAATGGAGGATTATTACTGTGAGGAAAAACTTAAAATGCAAAAGAATAGACCAGGCTGTATGAGTTTCATTAGCAATTTTTAGATGTTCTATTCTGATTTGGGCATGGTTAATTTTGTTCTGCCAGGAATGGTTTTTTCCCAGGTGAATATGGTAGAGGAGAGAGGGAAGGGCAAAGGAACTGAAGATATTTGGGAGGAAATGATTATAATAGTGGATCTTGGAATTTAAAGAAGGTAAAAGGAGAGACAGGGGGAGGCGGGGATCATTAATTTGGAGGTCTGGATGAAGGTTGGATGTCTAGATTGTTGCATGGGGGGCAGTGCAAGAGCCTAGTGAACTGGGAAGATGAGGTTAGTGGTTTGTGTGGGTGCTTGAAATCATTTTTGAAAATGGTGTAGTCAAAAATGATTGGGTCTAGAGAGAGACTTTGAGGATGAATGATGTAGGATGGATTACTGTTAGAGAGGGCATCCATGTGAATACTGAGATCTCCAGAAATGATGATAGGTATGAAGTAGAAAGAGACTGGTGCTGAGATTTCAGTGATTGCAGGCAGATTCTGGGAGGCTAGTACTTGAAAAAGAGTGGAGAAATTTAGCCGGATGGCAGGAGTTCTTCAAGGAGGAAGATAAGAGAACAGTTGTTGACAGTAGAAGCAATCTTCTGACCCTGATGTTTGAATGAAAAAAATAGCTTCCACTCCCCCCCCCCCCCCGTAGGCTCCATGCTTAACATGGGGCTTGAACTCACTACCCTGAGATCAAGAGTCACATGCTTTACCAACTGAGCTAGCCAGGTGTCCCAGAATAGCTTCCACTTGAGAGGGCTACAGTGTCATCAGCAGTAGGTCTGATATGGTCAAAGAAGATTTCATAATAGAGATTGAGACAATAAAGGAGTTTGCCAGTTATAAATCTGAGGTCCCAGATGGCACAGGAGAAGAGCTTGGGGGTCTGGAGAAATTGGGAATTGGGTTAGAAGTAGAACAAAATGGTGGTGACATTGTGGATGATAACAGAGAACTAAGGGAGCCTTAGGTTGGTGACAGGTCTAAGTATGGAGAGGGCAGCAGTGAGCCCAGATGAATATTTAATGAATAAGGGGAAGTGATGGATGGGGAGGTCCTTTGATGATAGCAAGGAATATGTCAGGGACCTGGGCAAATGGGGACTGAAGTTTGATGGGATTAGTCCTATTAGTCTCTGAGAAGATGGCTTGTCAAGCTGTGATCCTAATCCTCTGATGTTTTGTAGCCTTTGAGCAGCTGCTCTTTTCTGTGGCTCTTGTGCCTTTGGTGTTTTTGGCTGGGAAATAAAGGCCCGATAAAGAGCCATTTAATATTTTATTTTTCATCATTAGCAATACTTTGTAGAACCAGCATAATCTGAATTTCAGTTACATCCATTTAGCTTCTACATTGAGTCATAGTTTAAAGTTTCAGCTTAGATATTCTAAAAGTGGAAAGGGCAGTTATTAGACTATTAATACAGTACATGTGTCTGTTAGTTGTAACAATAGGCGCAAGTCAAAGCACCTTCCTTGTGTCAGTAATGAATTTTGAATTATTGTAGATTAAGAAAAGAAAGAGATGAAGAACGTATTAAAAAATTTGTACAAGAAGAGGCTGTCAGATTCCTTTGGAACCAGGTAAACCCATTCCTGCTGATTTACTTAATGTGTGAACCAAGAAAAATTCTAGATTTATTGAGATAATCATAGAGTAGTCAGGCATATTGAGAAGTTTCTTAAGGTTAAGGATGTAATATGTGTTCTTTGCCACTAACTCTGAATTAGGACAGTGAATTTTGTTACATTTTATTTAAAGAAAAATATTGTCATAATTTTGACCAGAAAGATAAATAACTGTAAAAATGAAGGAAAATGACTAAATTGAGGGACGTTATAACTTTCCAATAGGTAGAAAATATTCAATTAAAAGTTTTCTCTAGCCATCTATCTTGTTTTACCTCTTGGGAATATTTGAATGAAAGGGGACTGAGATAGTATATGATGGCTCTGATACACATGTCCTGAAACGTGCACATGACTTCTTGAGAAAGAGAGTTTAAATCCTCTAATAGCATACTTCAGGGACAGTTCAAACAATCAGTTTTACTTTTATTTTATCTCATCAAACATTTCTTTGATAATTTCTTAGAAATATTTTTATAAAAGAACTTGCTACAATAGGATTTTATCCATAAGATTAAGAAATAGTTATTGATTTCTAAGGTTTTATAATTACTAATATTAGGGGAGTAGTTAAATTATAGAATAACAATACCATGGAACATTATGGAACAATTAAAAAGAATAAGGTAGCACTGATGTAAAAAGTTCTCCAGAATAACATTGTTCAGTGAAAAACAGCAAGTTGCAGAAAAAAGTTCTGCTTGATATTAAAAACTGTGTATATTTGAAAACATAGTAAAAGGTCTGGAAGGACACGTATCAAACTGCTGTCAGTGATTTCCTGGGAGGGTGGTCAAAGAGAAACTAAAAGATTCTATATATTGCTTTCTTCTTGTAGATTTAATTGTAAAATTTTGAGATTTTGATTATTAAAAATGTAAAAGTTATATTATCAAGAATTCAGGGTACTTTTGGATATTTTAGAGTTGTATATGCTATATTGTTAGGTAATATTTAAAAATTCTATCCTAAATGGATATCTACATTGAGGTATTTATTTTAGAGAATCTACTTATCCTGGGCTCTAACGTGTCTTATTCAATAGACTTCAGTTTCTATTAAGTACATTATTGACCCCTTAGTCACGGCTATTGTGCTTCTGTTTGTTTTTCTAGTAGTAACAAGAGAATTGCTTTGGCCCATCCTAACTCTCCTGGTGAGGACCTTTTGTTACCAAGAACATGTACCACTTGTACCACCCTGGTTTAGGCTGGGATTGCTGTGGAAGGGATAAGGGGAGTCAGGCCATTTCTAACTCCAGTTCTGCCATCTGCCATTTACCAACTTCATGAGTGTTGGAGGAAAAAGCTCAAAGAACATTGTAAAACAGGCATGATTTTTGTTTTATAATAAAATTATATCCTTTGGTTTACAGGTAAGGTCTCTACAAGCTTGGCAACAGATGGTGGATCAGCGTCTAAGTTCCTGGCATACTGATGTTCCTCCTGTATCAAGTACTCTAGTGCCCTCTAAACATCCATTATTCACCCAAAGTCAGGAGCCCTCTTCCGATCAAAATTCTGATTGGTTCATTGCTCCTGATGAGGCTCCTCAAGAGAAATCCTTACCAGAATTTCCAGACTCTGGTTTTCATTCTTCCCTAACAGACCAAGTTCACTGTTTGCAGGATTCTCTGGATTTTGAGAAAAGCTCCACAGAAGGCAGTGAAAGTTCCATAATGGGGAATTCCACTGACACAGTCAAATATGGCAAAGAGTCAGATATAGGGGATGTCATTGATGAACACAGTAAATGGAATAAGGAAAGCTTAAACAATGAGCAGGATAATAGTCTACTTGAGCAGTATTTAACTTCAGTTCAGCAGCTAGAAGATGCTGATGAGAGGACAAATTTTGATGAAGGGACAGGAGATAGTAAGCTTGACATACCTTCTTCCCCTGAAAAGTTAGATGCCTTGTCTGATGGTGCTTCTGTAGATGATACTCATGGCATATCTCCTACTTTGCAAGATGAAATCAGCCAGGCACCAGAAAATTGTAAATTAAATACTGAAGTTCAAGGGCAACAGTCAGACTGTGATTCTAAATTTCAGGTATTGCATGTTGGTATTACGGTGTAGCATGTGTGATTGCTTAGGAGGAGAAAGCTTCTTAAGAATTTCAGTTGTCTTTTTTTTTTTTTTTGTGAAGGGGAATATCACCCTATTTTTCTTACTATTTATATAGAATTTGTATTCTTATCTCATGTTTTCCATATTTTAGAGACTGGGCTGAATCTTCATTTTGATTTTATTAGCTATTAGCTATAATCTGTCAAACAATATTTATGTTGAAAGGTATATGCACTTTATTTCCTAATAACTGAATTGCATCAACAGTGTTCTTGTTTTTTAATGTACTCATTTCCTTTCAAAAATAAACTAGAATATCTTTCAAGAAAATAGAAGAGTTTACCTTAAAGATATAAATAAGAGAAGTTAGGTTTTTCTGTACATGAGGAAATAAATTATGCAGTAAGGAATGCAACTTGTTAAAGTGAGTGTAGATGACAAACATAAGGACTGTGAACTATAGAAATTTTTCCAGCCTCCTTGGAATAAGAACATATATTTTTAAGCCTTTTGTCCTCCCTTATGAGTCAAGAAAAGCTTTCTTATGAGCAAATAGGGAGAAAAGGTAAGATTATAGGATTTTTCAGAGGAAATGAATATAATTGTCTCATGGAAAACTTTAATGCCATCTGTCAGTTTTAACATATGAAGTAAAGTGTTCCATCTGGAATTAAAATCAAGCTTACTTAAAGAGGCATGACTAGAATAGCTCTTAGATGTGGAGAAAGCAGATGCTAGGCTCCATTTGCTTGGAATAATGTCATAAGAGACATTATCTTTTCATTCCGTGCTTTTTTACCTACAGATAAGCATTTATGTGCCAACTTCCTTGCCAGAAATTAACGTATGTTCATCTTCTCTGACCCTGCATTATATTTGCTTATGTATTTCAGCAGAAGGTCCATGGCCATTTACTTCATTTTTTGACCTCTGCTTCACAATGAAGAACATTTAAAATAATATTAATGGTAGAATATGACTTTTTAAAAGGACTATTTTCTATCCAAATCTCTGGAAAAGTGCCACATTTGGAAGGCAATTTAGTGGTGGTTAAAAAAAAATAAACCTCACTTATTTCTTGTTAAGAAGAATATATATCTGTAACTTCAGGAAGAAATGATAATATTGTGTTGAATGTCATTGATGGGTGCATTTGCAAATCAAGGAAGCTTAATAAATTAATCTTTGAGAATGTCATAGTATCACTGAACAACATATATCTGATTTCCCCTAATCTTTGGACATACAACTATTTAAAACTATGGCAATACTTAAGTGTTCTAAATTTAGGTGCTAAATATCTATTCATTTTTCTGTTACAGTCACTAGATCCCTTTCTTCGAAGTTATATAAAATAAAAACTTATGATCCTTCAAGAATAAAGTTGGGGATCACATGTTATACTTTGTTGATAGCTAGAAACATTTCTCCAGTATGGGTAAGATGTATTTTTCTTGGTTTATAAATATGTAGCACTCCTCAGGTTGAGAAGACTTGGATTTCATTCTCAGAAATTCAGAGTCTCTTGAAAAGGAAATATTTTCTGTCTCTTATAAATGAAACAGCCGTCTTACATTCAAAATTTTCCGTACTGAAGCATGTGTAACGTTGAATGCACATTAAATAAAAATAGAATTTTTTACTTTTTGAATAATGCTAATTATCTTTTATGAATGATTTTGAATTTCTTCTTAAATATACCCTATTTTTCTATTTTACAGTTAAGTGCCTCATTTGCTGCCCATAGTTAGAAAAAACAACTTGCACTTCACTAAATACCAAAGTGCTGATTTATGGTACATTAATTTCTCATAAAATTCCCTAAAATGTCATGGTTCAGTATTGCCTAAGTAGGTTTCTGCTGATATCTTCTCCCTCTTTTTCTAAGAAATGGCACAATATAACTAAATTCATTTGAATATTAGTGTTTGTCAGCAAGATTTCCTTTTTTACCTTTGCTTTGTTTTTCTAGCTGATAAATAATATTAGTATGCTTTTATTTTAAAATGGACAGTTTATGTAATGGTTAATATTCTGCTCTTCATTAGATTTAACTTTACTAGTGTTTTGAAGTGGAAGAATATTCAGTTGCTCCCTACTGAACTGTATAGATTATTTTGAATGTAGATAGAATGAAAATAATGTAAATTAGAATGCCGGAAAATTGTGGCATAGACAATATATTTTAATAAGTTTACAGTGTAATTTAAAATAACTTAGTAATTAAGTAAGATAATTGGTGTTATGTCATGGACTATTCATTGGTCTGGCTAAAGAGAGAATGAGTCTAGTAAAGTTTGGGAAGTTGAGCTTTAACATGGTCTTTGTGTTTTTTCTTATAGGAGAGGATTAGTTTAGCTGTGTTATTTTAGTTCGTATCAGTTTTCTTAATATATAGAAAATTCAATATATCAATGAGATATTCCTCCAGAAGCACAGCATCTTACCATGTGAAAATTGGAAGGAATCTTAGCAATTATCTATTCTAATCTCTTTGTTTTAAGGATGAAAAGGTATAGAGAATTAAGTGACTTGCTGATGTTATAGCTAGTTAGTAGTAATAAACTGTGAAAACTTAAAAAGTTATTGTATTCCAAAATTTATTATTACACACTATTAATTTTACATTTAGTGAGTCAGTAGGAAAATCTTTGCATATTTTTCATTCTCTTTGAAAGAGGAAAAAGAACTGACAGCTAGAATCCTACCACTTGAATCAAAATTGCTTGTAGATAATAAGTTGTTCAGAAGTCTGAGTAAATTTTCTCTAAGAAATGTGATGTCATTAAAATCATTTTTTAAAGATTTTATTTATTTATTTGAGAGAGAGAGAATGAGAGAGAGAGAGCACGAGAGGGGAGAGGTCGGTGGCTCAGTGGTTTGGGCCACTGCCTTCGGCTCGGGTCGTGATCTCGGGGTCCTGGGATCGAGTCCCGCGTCGGGCTCTCTGCTCGGCGGGGAGCCTGCTTCCCTCTCACTCTCTCTGCTTGCCTCTCTGCCTACTTGTGGTCTCTCTCTGTCAAATAAATAAATAAAATCTTAAAAAAAAAAAATATTAAGACTCCCTGCCGAGCAGGGAGCCTGATGTGGGACTCTGCTTATCCTGGGACTCCAGGATCCCGACCTGAGCCGAAAGCAGTCGCTTAACCAACTGAGCCACCCAGGCGCCCATTAAAATGATTTTTAAAGAGGACTTCTAAAGATTAAAAATGTAAAAGAATAATTGCATCTGGAATCCATTTATTTCATGACAAGAAGTATAACAGGTTGCTGAGATATCTAAAATTTTCTAGTGAAATCCCGAGTTTGTTTATATTTCTTCTGTTTTACAGAACAACAGATGTCAGAGTTTTAACTCTTTTGATGTGCAGAAATGTCCAATCATGACAGTTGATATAAACACAAATATAGTTTGGTTCTATAAGCTTAATTATGAAAGGCCTCATAATGTGCATGTTTTAGGAAAATATTAGCCACATGCTGGTTTGCATATATGCAGATAACTTTATTCTTGAATAATGTGGGTGCCATTCTTGAGTGTGCACTTTTATTTTTGTTTTGGGTTATTTTAAATATGTAAACTCTGTAATAGTATTTTCCTGTTATCTACTTAATGCAAGTCTAGTTCCACTTTTTGTAAGTATTTTCAGATATAATATGAGCTTAAGATATTATACTATCTCCTTGTTACTTTTTTTGGATTTATAACAATATAAACTCTAAAACTTTTTTTTTCTGGAGTGAAGATGGCATGTAGAGCATGAGTCTGATCAGTTTCCCATTCATAAAAGAAAAGACTTCATTTTTAATGTATATTTTTATTTTGCCATGTATCTTATTAATGACATTTATTATATTGTAATGTTTTAACTTTTAAATATATGATCCCTTTATTCATAAAGTAAAACAGAAAGGGTCTGTAAGGAACACTTAAATATTTTTAGTGATACTGCTTATACTGATCAAACCTACAGTGCCATATTAAAATTAAAAGTCAAGTAAACAAAATAGTTCTCATAACCTTAGAGTGAAACAGATAATTGTCTTTTTAAAATGAGGTGCTTTTATTTGTGAATGAGTGGAAATCCTATTACATTTTAATTCCTAAACTGATTTTAGTAGATAGCAGGAATCTGTGTAGTGGCTTTGTTCATTTTCTAATTCAGTTTCTCTGAGTATTTTGTAATAATTTTAATATTAACAAAAAGAGTTTAAAAGTAAATTTATTTTTGGGCTATTTTTAGATTTCTCTTTAATTTTATTTTAGAAATAGATGATTTAAAGTGGTTATGGTCTGTTTTATGAAGGCTAAATATTTTGTTTTATATTTAATTTGTATTTAGTTTGTATTTGAGTCTAATTCTAAATAAAAAGTTTGTACATTTGTTTGAGTGATTAGTCTGTTTATTATAGTGGTTAGTAGTAATGGTTGTTACTCACTGTGTTTGCAATTAATGGATAATTAAAATTCAGAACAAATTGCAGATAGAATGCTAAGCAAGCTCCAGAGTATTGTTATATAAATGAGTTTACAATAAAATAGTCCTAGCCTTATGATAATAGATATGAAGTGAAAGAAATGGTAATTTAGTAGTTTTATCTGGTATAGATTTTATTACTTCCAGGTGATGGGTAGAGAAGAGCAGATATCCCTCACAGAGCACAGATGATACTGTCAGGTACTGTTGAAACTGGGTGCTGAACGTTAGGGAGTGAATGAGTAAATAGAGCACAAGCCTTCTCATTTGACCCAGTTGTTTGTTTGTATAGTTTTTTGGTGTTATGGACCAAATTGTATCCCCTGCTAAAATTTATAAGTTGAAGCCCTCCCAGTGTGACTCTGTTTGGAGGTAAGTACTTCAAGGAGGTAATTAGGGTTAAGAAAGGTCATAAAGAAGGGGTCTTAATCCAATAGGACTGGTATACCCTAGTAAGAAGAGACACAAGATATTCTTTGTGCATGCCTAGAGGAAATGCCACTTGAGGACACAGTGAGAAGGCAGCCATCTGCAAGCCAGGAAGAGAGAGCTCAACAAAGCAACCCTGCTGAGATCCAGATCTTGGACTTCCAGTCCCTAGAGATTGGAGAAAATAAATTTGTATTGTTTAAGCCGCTTAATCAATGGTATTTTGTTATGGCAGCCTGAGCAGACTAGTACAGTTGGTTAATCAAAATATTGATTAGAGCAGGGAATCCCAAATTATTTATATACCTTAAAAAATATTTATTGAGGGGCACCTGGGTGGCTCAGTGGGTTAAAGCCTCTGCCTTCAGCTCAGGTCATGATCCCAGGTCCTGGGATCAAGCCCCGCATCGGGCTCTCTGCTTGGCGGGAAGCCTGCTTCCTCCTCTCTCTCTCTCTGCCTGCCTCTCTGCCTACTTGTGATCTTTGCCTGTCAAACAAATAAATAAATAAAATCTTAATATATTTATTGAGATATAAATAACATATAGTAAACTTCATGTATTTAAAGTGGACAATTTGAGGGGTGTCTGGCCAACAGAGCATGTGACTCTTGACCTCAGGGTTGTGAGTTCAAGCCCCACATTGGGCATGAAGCTTACTTAAAAAAATAAAGTGGACAATTTGATAAATTTTGACTCATATACATGGCCATTAAACAATCACAGTGATCAAGATGATGAACATATTCACCACCCTTGAAAGATTCTTCGTTTCCTTCATAACCCCTCTTATTTTGTATGGTTTCTTTTACTCAGCATAATTATTTGGGATTCATCTGATGTTTCCTTCCTTTTTCTTGCTGAGTAGTATTCCATTATATATATTTGCTGCATTTTTTTTCAAATAAAATTAGCTTTATTGAGAAGTGTTGACATATTGTGTAAGTTTAAGGTATATAGTATGACTCTTTGATATATGTATATATTATAAAATGTTTGCCACAATAACATTATTTAACATATCCATCACCTTATCTAGTTTTATAATTGTATGTGTTCAGAACTTTAAAAATCTACTCTCTTAGCAACTTTCAAATTTTATGGTATCAGGTCTTAATGTCTAATCCATTTCAAGTTAATTTTTGTGAGTGGTATAATTTGGAGATCCAGTTTCATCCTTCAGCATACGAATATTAAGTTTTCCTAGTACCATTTATTGAAGAGAATTTCCTTTCCCTATTGGTATTCTTTGCTCTCTTGTCAAATATTAGTTGACCATATATGCATGGGTTTATTTCTGAACTCTGGACTCTGTTCTATTGGTCTATGTGTTTGTTTTTATGCCAGTATCATACTGTTTTGGTTACTGTAGCTTTATAATATAGTTTTGAAATCAGGAAATATGCCTCCCACTTTGTTGTTATTTTTCAGCTTTGGTTATTTGTGTCTATTGTGGTTCTATATGAATCTTAGAAATGTTTTTTCTGTTTCTGTAAAAAAAAAAATGCCATCAGAATCTTGATAGGGATTGCATTGAATCTATAGATGGCTCTGGGTAGTACAGAGCTTTTAAATATTAATTCTTCCAATCCATGAACACAAGATTCCTTTCCATTTGTATCTTCCTCAATTTCTTTCATCAGTGACTTGGTTTTCGGTGTAAAGATCTTTTACCTCCTTGGTTAAATTATTCTTAAATATTTTACTTTCTTTTTTAAAAAAGATCTTATTTACTCATTTGACACAGAGAGAGAGAGAGAGAGAGAGAGAGAGAGAGACAGCAAGAGAGGGAACAAGCAGGAGGAGTGGGAGAAGGAGAAGCAGGCTTCCTGCAGAGCGGGGAGCCCTTGATTCCAGGACCCTGGAGTCATGACCTGAGCCAAAATCAAGAGTCAGACACTCAACAAATTGAGCCACCCAGGTGCCTCATCTTTTCCTGTATTTTAAAACATTTCTTGGAATTAAAAACTGCCTTATTTTTTTTAGTCCCAAGACCGGCTATATCCCCACTCTTATTTTTTCCAGGTGCTCCACTAGATCTGCTATACACATTTAAGAAGATTTCCCCAAATAGTTTCACAAGTCTGATCATCTATCAGTTATCATACCTCTTTTGCCCCTTTATTCTGCTCCTTATAGGTCCTTCTGCTCTGATCTTCCTTTTTAAAAAAATGTTTTAAATTAAATTTTTATTTATTTAATTCTAAAGATTTTATTTATTTATTTGACAAAGAAAGAGACAGCAAGAAAGGGAATAAAAGCAGAGGGGATGGGAGAGGAAAAGCAGGCTTCCTGCAGAGAGGGGAGCCCGACTCGGGGCTCAATCCCAAAACTCTGGGATCATGACATGAGCCAAAGGCAGACGCCTAAAAACTGAGCCACCCAGGTGCCCCTAAATTAAAAAAAAATTTTTAAGGATTTTATTATTTGAGAGAGAGAGGGAGCACAGGTAGAGGGGGAGGAGCAGAGTGAGAGGGAGAAGCAGACTCCCCACTGAGCAGGGAGCCCAATGCAGGGCTCAATCCCAGTACCCTGGGATCACGACCTCAGCCAAAGACAGATGCTCAATTGACTGAACCACCCAGCTGCCCCTAAGTTAAATTTTTAAAATTTGAATATAGGTGACAGAATTCTGAGAACTGTTTGCTGCATCCCATAAATTATGGTATTTTGTCTTTATTTTCTTTTTTCTTTTTCTTTTTTTTTTTTTTTTTTTTCGATCAATACACCCATCAACATGAAGTTTATGGAAAACGCCCAGGCTCGGGTAGGAACCCCCGGGCTATTATAGGAAAGGCGAGTGGCAGCTGCAGGTACTGTGCTGACCTGTGCTGTCAAAGTCTCTCCAGGTTGCTCTGGCATGCAGTTGGAGATCCCATGGCCACAGCCGGCCACAGCCGGCCACAGCCCTTGGAAACATGCTGTCTTTATTTTCATTTGTCTCAAAATATTTTTTATATCCCTTTAATTTCTTATTCATTGGATGTTCAGAAATGTGTTTAATTCCCATGTATTTGTGAATTTTCCAGTTTCCCCTCATTACTGTTTTCTAATTTCATTTTATTGTGGTTGGAAAAGATAATTGATATAATTTCTACCTTCTTTAATTTGTTGAGACTTGTTTTGTGACCTAATATGATCTATCCTAGAAAATGTTCCAGGTACCCTTGAGAAGAATGTGTTCTGCTGCTGTTGGATGGAATGTTCTGTATGTGTCTGTTAGATCCATTTGGTCTGTAACGTTGTTCAAATCTGCTGTTCCTTATTGATTCTCTGTCTGGATACTTTATCAATCGTTGAGAATGGAATATTAAAGTCTCCAAATATTATTGCTCTGTATTTCTTTCTTTAGTTCTGGTAGTATTTATATATTTATATAGTATATCTGATATTTATCTAAATAATATCTAATATTTGTATCTAATTATTTATAACTGTTAGATCTTTTTGATAAATTGACCTCTTTATCATCACATACTGAGCTTTAAAACTATTAGAATAGTGCACGAAGACTGAAGTTTTATTATAGGAAAATTTTACCCCCCAGATTTCAAGTAGGATGTCAGGGCAATCTTATGATGGAGTGTGGATTATGACAACTGAATCTAAGTATTACAGGTGTATGACATAAATCCACTGAAGAGGTGTAAGAAAAAGGGAGATGACCGAAGTGATTTTGGAACACTTTTGAGTGAATAGTTCCACTTGGGCTGCTATAACAGAATTCCAGGGACGGAGTGGATTATAAACAGCATAAATTTATTTCTCACAGTTCTAGGATTGAGAAGTCCAAAATCAAGGTACCAGGTTTGGTGTCTGGTAAGGGTAATTTTCTGATTCACAGATGGCCGTTTTCTTAGTGTGTCCTTGAATGGTGGAAGCAGTGAAGGAACTCTTAGGTGTCTTAAGCAAAATAAGGAACACACGAAGAAAATCCCACACAAGGCAAAAAGCCCAGCACAAGCTGTGAGTACTCTTTCATCTCTTGGTAAGGTGTGTTCTAGGCTAAGGCGGTATGTGTGAAGGACTGCTTGCATGAGACTGCCTTTCTCAGCAAGAGGCAATTAAGGTTAAATGAGGTCATAAGGGTAGGGCACTAATCCAATGAGACTGATATCCTTATAAGAGGAGGGGGCATAGAGAAACAAGATGGGAGTGAAGCTGGAGGTGTTTCAGAGGACACCTACCTAACCTTCCCTGTGGCTGGTTCTGTTCTGGATTGCCAATCAGGCCAGGTGGTTTGAGGGCTATGTCATACAGCACAAGGGGGAGTTGTGGCCCCCTGAGAAGGAGGACCAGCATGGAGAACTGGAAGCATTCAAAGACAGGATATGAAGTAGCAGGAGAAGAAGCTCCTTTGCACTGCCCAGCAGAACTCCTGAGGCCACCAGGTACTTGAGTTCTAGCCCCTCTAGTGTTGACATGTGCGTGCATGGGCACGCGTGCTCACACACACACACACACAGAGTTCCTTATAAAAAAAAAGGGGGGGGGCGCCTGGGTGGCTCAGCGGGTTAAAGCCTCTGCCTTCAGCTCAGGTCATGATCCCAGGGTCCTGGGATCGAGCCCCGCATCGGGCTCTCTGCTTGGCGGGGAGCCTGCTTCCTCCTCTCTCTCTCTCTCTCTCTCTCTCTCTCTCTGCCTGCCTCTCTGCCTGCTTGTGGTCTCTATCTGTCAAATAAATGAATCTTTAAAAAAAAAAAAAGAAGAAGAAGAAGGAAACAAAAGGTATATATCTCCAAGGCAATAAGAAAGCTCTCACAAGGAACTGAATCAGCTCGCACCTTGCTCTGGGACTTCTAACTTTCTATGAGAAAATAAATTTCTGTTGTTTAAGCCCCCCCAGTCTATGGCATTTTATTATAGCAGCCTGAACAGACTCATACAGTCACCAAATTCCTCTTCCTTCTAGTCTCCTATCCTTGGCAACATCTTCTCATGGTTCATGGTGTTTTGGGAATAGAGTGGTTGGTACCTAACTTGACAGTAGTCACTTATTTTGAACAATGGTTTAAGGGGTTTGGCTAAATTTTAGTCACTTGTTCAGAGGGTTCAGAAGCAAAGTAACTGAATCAGGAACTGACATGGACTCAGGAGTGCTTGTGCCCCAAGCTTCTGCCATCAGAGATGGAGCCAGGTTGCTGGTAAATACCCACCAAATTAACTACATCAGAAACTGGCTTAACTTGCTTTTTTGCTTATCTAACTCTCAAACCTATACGTTGTTAGAGAAATAAAATTGAGTAATATTAGCATCAAAATTTTTTTGCAGATAGGTCAGAAAGGAACAGTTCCTTTGGTTTTGTATCATGACATACAAACTTTATGTCTTCATTTTTATCCAGCTCTCAAAGTTTGATTATCATAAATGTAGTATTCAGAAATTCCTTATGCCATGTCATAACCTGAGGTAAGGAATTTAATCGAAGAGATTTGGGACACTGTGCTAGGGGACTTTTATTTGTTGTTTTATTTATTCCTAAGTGCAGATACTGTTGCCCCTAACTTACAGTTGAGGAATTGAGGCCAGAGAAGTTAAATCATTTGCCTAGACTGGCACTGCTAGTATGAGGTAGAGCTGTGTGTCAGCCCCAGTCAGGCTAAGATCCAAATTGCATATTTTTTGTATGATAGTATTTTTCATTGGGAGTGTGGTGACTTTGCAGTCAGAGCTATTTGAAGTAATACACAGTTATCTAGTAGTGATAGGCAGGCCTCCCTGGTCCTGGTCACTCTTTTTTTGTGGCCAAAATGACTGTATATAAGTAAGATGACTCAAATGCTTCAGAATTATGAGTGCCTGTGGGAGAAATGGTTTATCAGGGATCACTAATGTGGTCCAAAACCATGACTTAGAAGTCAGCATTTCCTGTTTAAGTATTTGCAGCTTACCAGGCAGCCAAACTGTAAAAGGTGATGGGGTGTCTGGGAGATAGGATTGAGAGCACAAATTTATCACATGGGGATCTTCTTCTAGCAGAGGCAACAGAAGTTACTTTTTATGAACAGGCCTTGGAAGGCTGACTTTCTCCAGGAAGGAGAATGAAATGGTTACTCCAGAAGAGTGGGCCCTATGTAGAAACCGCTTTTCTTCTATCCGTCTGGTCACCCATGCATGTAGTTCTGCCACGAAAACATCTGAATAAGCACGTAGAGTCCATTGTGGTCAGTAAATGTAAAAATAATTAATGTTAGTTGCAATTTGTATTAATTCTTCAGCCTTGAGATAATAGTCTGGGGCAGGTATATTTTTAGAGTCTGTGTTTTGTTGGGATAAATTCCATTAACCCCACTGTGCACTGAAGAACAAAGAGCAGCCCGCAATCCCTTCCGGCTTCCTGAGCAGGTCCTTTATCTGTCTTCCAAGGTCTCCTCTCAGTTTCTGAATTTCACATAGTCATTGACGTTCTACCGCTTAGAAGAACGTCCAAAATAGGATAACCCAGATTTGGGGGATGGGAGAACGTATGCAGGCGTTTTTGTCACAAGACCTATGTTATGTACAGGGAGAGTAAAAGGAACGAGGCTGTTTTAAGAGCAAATAGAGTAAGCCGACCAATTCCAAGCAGGGAAAGACTGAAGGACCTGCCGTTCCAGAGCTCGTGTGTGGCCAACAGTGTTTTTTCTGGCAGAAGAAACAATACATTCCGCCACTGATAGGGAAGACAGCCCAAGTACGGGCTTCTCCAGTATGGTCACTTTGGCTGACAAGAAAAAAAGCCTTGAAACAGACTGTCCCTGGGGAACCCTCAGGTTCTAAGGCGAGAGAAGCCCGTCCTGAGAGGGGCTAGAGCTCAGGCCACAGGGCTACAGCTGTATGAACCCCTGGCGCGCAGAAGCAAAGCAGCCCCTTGCGCCAGCAGCGCTCACTACGCTTGCCTCGCCTCCCGGCACAGCGCTCTGCGCACGGCGCCCGTGGCTGTCAGTCAGCATCCTCGGCCCGCCCCTTCTGGAGTTCAACCAATTGTAGCCGGGGGTCGGGGGTGAGGAGACGTAGCGGGGCCAGGAAGCAGAGGCCAGGCAATCTGGCGCAGCCTCCTCACATCCCGCGGTCCGAATGCCTAGCGGCCAGAGAGAGCACAGCGGCCAGCAGGGCTCGGCAGTGAGTGCGGGACTCCGGCTTGTTCGCAGGCGCCGGGCTGGGTCCCTGCCGCTCGAGGGACCCAATGCCTGGCGCCTCGGGGGCGCCTCTAGTCCGAGAAGCCCCTTTCTCCGCACGTGCGGACCCCTGAGTTCCCGGCCTGGTGCAGAGGAGCTGCAGACTGGGGGGCCACGGCTGGGAGTCTGGAGCCAGAAAGGGAAGGCTTTCCTCCTCGGCGGAGGCAGAATTGGAGCCTCCGCTGCCGTAGCTTCGGACCTGAGTTGCCCGAGCCGCTGCGGCTCCCGCAGGGAGGGGGCGGGGCTGACGCGAGCATCTCCGTGCTCAGTTTTCCGGACTTGCTGCAACGCGGGCAGGTGCCGCAGCTGAAGACCTCTTTCTAACCCCATTCGGGGCACTTTGCGACTCCTGCCTCCTCAGCCCCATTCTCCGGTCTCACTGCTGCCCCGGGGCCCAGCTGCCACTTGCCCGGCGATGCTCTCACACTTTGGACTCTTATGGCATTATTGAGCTGACACTTTGGGACATCAGATTCAGGTCGTATGGGGAGAGAAGCGTGTGACTTTGCAAGGTGTGATGTGGAAACCCGGGCCTGTCGCCCATCTCCGCTTGATTAAAGGCCACTAGGGTGGTGGTAAGTGGCATTCTCAGTCAGGATTTATACAAATTTCGTGTGTAATTGTCTGTAAAATTTTCCTTTCTTTTCATTATTTACTCTAAAGGAGGATTGCTGACAATTTCCTAAAGATGAAGAATTACACTGCTCAGTGGCCCTTCCCCTTCCTCAGTGTGGTTATCATTTGGAACATCAGGGTGTGCTTGAAGCTGGCGGGACTCCCAGACTCTGATAATTAATTGTCTGATTCCATGCAATGGAGGTAGCAGCACGCTCCAAGGTGTTTGGGTTCTGCTTTCCTCCGCCGGTACTTCGTCTCTTCTTTGCACAGTCTCTGGCCTGATAAAGTGCTGTTATTCGTTACTGAGAAGGGAAACGAAGGAATAGATCACTGAAGTGAGGTTGGCTGTCCCGGTTATCCTGGAATCGGATTGTCCTGAGGGGACAGTGTAGGTTACAATTCAGAGATCATTTTGGACAGGCCTGACCCGCTGATAGAAATAACACCTCTGGCCACCTCATACTAGCGGCTCCCCTGTTTGGCAGCATATTATAGTAGTCGTTTGGAGACCTTTTTTAAAAAACCTGTTTCTTAAGCCCTGGTCCCACAGATTCCGATTCAGTTAGTTGAGTCTGGTCTAAGCATTGGCATTGTTAAAAGCTTACAGGATGATATTAATGTGCATACAAGTTTAAAGAACACAGCCTATCAATGTGCCTTATTTTTTTCTTACAGCACTTACTACTCCGTGACTTACTTAACTGATTTCTTTACTTCTCATCTCCTCTCCAACTGCCCCCCCCCCCCATGAAAGCATGGGGTGCTGCTTTGGAAGAAGGGCAGGAGAAGGCCTGGGTGGTGAGTCAGCACTTTGGGTGTGTGAGGTGGGGATAAATGAAAGAGAAATGGAATCAGGGGAAACAAGTCCCGCAGACTTCTGCTGTGCTTCCTCTTTGTCAAGGGTTGACCTTATTTGATGACCCATCATTGTCATATTCATGGATACGGCTCCATTCTTTCTCTGGATCCTGGCCTATTAAGTTTCAGGGTCTTACCCAGCACCCTGTGAAATATAGGTGCGCTTTGTTATTTATTTATTGAAGTATGGTTAACATACAATATTATACTAGTTTCAGGTGCTCACCAGAGTGGTTTGACATTTATATACATTATGAAATGATTACCACAATCAGCGTAGTTATTGTCTGTCACCATACAGAATTATTACCATATTATTCACTATGTTCTCTATATTACATTTGTATCCCCATGACTTATTTATTTGGTGACTGGAAGTTTGTACCTCTTAATCCTCCTCATCTATTCCCCCCCCACTTCCCTCCCCTCTGACAACCATCAATTTTTTCTCTGTGTTTATGAGTTATGCAGCTGCAATTTGGAAAATTTGATATATAAATTTTTTAGAGGGGGGAGGGGCAGATGGAGAGGGAGAGAGAGAGAGAGAAAGGGAGAATCTTGATCTCAACCCTGAGATCATGACCTGAGTGAAATCAAGAGTTGGATGCTTAACTCAGTGAATCACCCAGGTGCCCCTGATATAGAAATATTTAAGTTTGGGTATATTCCATGTAGATCTGTGATTTGTCTTCTGTGTAGGGGGTCCACATATTCTGAATTAAAATTCTATACACTTGGTCTGACAAGTATAATTATATTTATGTGGATAGCAGTTTAGGGTATATAGAATGGGGACTGTCCCAGAAACTGGATGTGTAGTTATCCTGTAATACCTTATCTTTGTGAAATGGTTGTCTAATTACCTAGGGGAGGGGTTTGCTGCCTAATTTTCTTTTTAGTACTGAACTCAACTATCCATTGATATTATTGACAGTTTTAATTCCAAGTGATGTAAACACTCTGTAATTCTCTTAGGAGATGGGATAGGAAGTTACATACATAGTAGCAGTCTAGAGTTGTTGTGACAGGCCATAAAGAAGTTAGATTGGCTGGTAAGTAGTTTTAATCACCTTTGGCAGAAGAGACCCAACAGACCATGCATTTTACTTTTTGCTTGTCCTTCAAACATAAATATGAGGCATGACTAAGTGGTGGACTGACTCATTAGGAGGATTTGAAAACAAGAGCACTCAAATTTAAATTCCTCCTGAATTAAACATAACTTTTGGATCTGTCTAGATACCTCTTGTTTTCTATAGTGGTAGGATGGGTTGTTGAAGTACGTAATTATCCTAGTCTTTAAGAAAAGTAACATGTGGAGCTTTTCTCTTTGATTTATATTTTTTCAGTTATATTGCTAATTATAAAATTTGACCTTCAGCTCAGATCTGGGAGTGACTTGCCATGTTTAAGTTCATATATATATATATATATAGCCAGTTACTATTTTTTATTAGTAGTAAAGAAAATGTTTGTTCTACTTTGATATACTGAAATCTCTGTGCATCTCAGGATAAAACTGTACTCTTGATTTCAAATATTTTCCTTAATTTTGGTATCTTTAACTTGGATATCATGTGTGTAATCTTGTTGCAGCAAGAAGAACGGTATAAAAGTGAGGAAACATCAACCTGTGCTTTGAATGTGGCAAGAAAAGAATAAGTGCTGTCATGATTGCTTAAATTCAGGACTTTACACTGGAAGGAAAGTCAGATGTAAGCTCTAATCTCTTAGTTCTAAAAGCATCTCTTCTTGGGAACTGGAAAATTTTTTTAAAAAGGTAAATAACATTCAGTAATAAATTTTTATTTTCTGGCTGGTCTAGGAAATTTCTCCTTAGAGTCATTCCGTCTAGCACTTTTGTTTTTATTCAGTTCTAAGGCAGTTTGAGATACTGAATGATATTGTCCTGCTGTCTTTTTAAATAACTTTCTTGGTATAATGCCTGGGTTTTGTATTTGTGGGAAAAGAATAGAGAACGGTTAGAGATTTCTTCTTTCACTTTTAAATTTTTCATTTTATTATTTATTTATTTTTTAATAGATTTTCTTTATTTATTTAACAGAGGGAGAGATCACAAGTAGGCAGAGAGACAGACAGAGAGAGGGGAAGCAGGCTCCCCGCTGAGCAGAGAGCCTGATGTGAGGCTCGATCCCAGGACCCTGAGATCATGACTTGAGCCAAAGGCAGACGCTTAATCCACTGAACCACCCAGGTGCCCCGAAATTTTTCATTTTAAATTGAATTGTTTTTCTGTATTTGGCATAATGCTGTGTTTCTCCTTATGGCTTGTTGTTAATTATTACTTTTAGAAACCTGCTTTTTCTATTTGTAGTTTTTATTTCCTGGTGAAAATTTAGGACACAAAGATAAAGATGAAGGAGAAAAAAAACTGAGGTAACAACTATGAACATTTTCATACATGTCTTTTCAAAGAGATGTCTACATGCCCCTTAGACCACATCTATTTAGATATACAGATGGGTCTAGAAGTCAGGTCTTGCATGTCCCTCCAGTAGCAACTTTCAGTAGAAGTCCTTGGCCATGAGGGGTTTCTTGCACATTTGCTTTGCTACCTATGTCCCTGTGGTCCCCGTAGTTCTGGAGTCTGCTGCCCTTGCCATCCTTCTGCACCCCTGACCGCAGCTGCACTGCTGCCACCTGGCTCTGAATAACACTAACCTCGAAGCTGCTGGTGTTTCTGCAGTACACAGACAGTGCTTACTGTGGTGCTGCTGAATCTCCGTGGAGTATTGTCTTTAGTCTTCTCCCTCTCTGGTCATGAGGGAAGCCTATGATATTTATGGCCAACTCCTGCTCTTCTGTAGAAGACAGATGACAGGGTCCTGGTGACAGGACCTGATGACAGAGTCATTTCTTCTGGTTCATAGGTATTCTTTCCCAGGATTTACTTTGGGATGTGTGGGTGCTTGGGGTTAGGGGTGGGGTTGAGGGCTCATCAAATGGTTAAGTGCAGTCTTTCACAGTGCTTGGTATCCCTGTACAGGGAGCCTGCAGAGGGATAAATATTCATAATTTAGGAGAGGAAATACCTTTTGTCTGATATAAGTGTAAGCTCTTCCATGGGAGTTTCTGGCACTTAGTACAGTGTGTGCTGCAGAGTAGGCTTCCATAATTTTTTGTTCTGTGGATTGTTGCATCAATATATATCATGTAAGGGGGAGGTACTGTGAGTGATTCCAAGAAATATGATACATTGTTATTACAAAGTTGCTTTTTCTTTGATCCTTGGTTTCTGTGTTTTTTTCTCTTTTGTTGTTTTGTTTTTAAGATTTTATCTATTTGACAGATAGAAAGAGACAGATAGAGAGCACAAATAGGGAAGCAGCAGAGGGAGAAGGAGAAGCAGGATCCCCACCGAGCAGGGAGCCCCAACACAGGGTTCAATCCCAGGACCCTGGGATCAAGACCTGAGCCGAAGGCAGACACTTAACTGACTGAGCCACCCAGTTGTCCCTTTTTTGTTTATTTTTTGTATAAGATTTTATTTATCTGAGAGAGAGAGAGCTTGTTGGGGGAAGGGGCAGAGGGAGAGGAAGAGGGACAAGCTGACTCCATGCTCAGCACAGAGCCCTGCACTGGGGCTCGATCTCACAATCCTGAGATCACCACCTGAGCTGAAGCCAAGAGTTGATCCTTAACTAAATAAGCCACCCTGGTGCTCTGGTTTCTGTTTTGTTTTGTTTTGTTTTAATTTTTAATTTTTTAAATATTTTATTTATTTGAGAGAGAGAGAAGATAGAGAGCTGTGGAGGGGGAGCAGAGGGAGAGGGAGAAGCAGATTCTACCCTAAGGGTGGAGCCTGATGTGGGACTCAATCTCAGGAACCTGAGATCACGACCTGAACTGAAATCATGAATCGGACACTCAACCGACTGAGCCACCCAGGTGCCCCTCTGGTTGTTTTTTTTGTTTTGTTTTTATTTTCAGCGTAACAGAATTCATTGTTTTTGCACCACACCCAGTGCTCCACGCAATGTGTGCCCTCCATAATACCCACCACCTGGTTCCCCAGCCTCCCCCGCCCCCCGCCCCTTCAAACCCTCAGTTGGTTTTTCAGAGTCCATAGTCTCTCATGGTTCATCTCCCCTTCCAGTTTCCCTCAACTCCCTCTCCTCTCCATCTCCGCATGTCCACCGTGTTATTTGTTATGCTCCGCAAATAAGTGATTGGTATAGTCTAGTTGGAGGAACAGGAAATATATACAAATACAGAGGAGTGAAAATGCTGAGATGTGAAGTGAGAAGAAAGTGCTGTGGGACTTCTGAGGATGGAGAGCAAGTTAGAATAGCTTAGTTCTGTCTCCTTTATGAGGCAGAGATGAGGAGGAGTTGTGGTCCTTTTCTGTCTCCTTTATGAGGCAGAGATGAGGAGGAGTTGTGGTCCTTGTGGCATGGCAATGGACTAGACAGGTGGAGTGAAAGAGAGAGGGAGTAGGGCGGCTTGCCAGGTCCAGTACAACGTTGCGGGGAGAGCTGGTGCAGTTGAGGTAGTCAGAGATCCTCTGCACCATAGTTTTGCACCCTTTCACCATGACTTCTCCACCTTGTCCTCTATTGAGAGCCTAGCTAGAAACAAAATACTAGTATTTTTTTCTGTTTATCTATGCCAAAGTAAAAACTGGGGAGAGCATTTTGAATTCATTATGTGAAAACAGGTAGGAGTGCCAGGCTCTGAAGTCCTCTGCCTCTAGCAGTTATGATGAGGGATTTGGATCTCCTCTTAATTGTCAGGCTTAGCTTTTCTTTCCTCTATATTCAGGCCAAGTGTCTTCCCTCCTGGGCCCTGTTACTCTGCTGAGGGCTCATCCTCCCTCAGGAGCTGGACATCCAAAGGGTGTTTCAAGTTTTCTGCTGTGTAGGGGGACAGCAGTCCTTGTTTTCTAGAGGAGGTGGGGGTGGTTTGCACAGTCTCGCAGAACTCCTCATAAAATCAGCAGGTTTCCTCTTAATGCTTGTCAAATACAATCACTTTAGGAGTGTTATGTAACTTAAGCTATAAGGGAAGGGGAGTGATTTTATCTCCTTAGACCTCTAGAAATTTAACAGTGACTTTAATTTTCTAATTCTAAGGGTTTGAAGACATTCTTCTTTACCTTTTCAAAGTTAAAACCTAAAATTTGCAGGACAAATATCACTGTATTTGTGTGGAACTCTGGGGTTGGGTTTGAGCAAACTGAATGCGCAACAGATGTTACTGCGCTGTGGCTCTTTGCTTTCCCCTCATGACTTTGGGCCTTTGAGAGGGTTCAGGAAGAGGAAGTGTGGCACCTTTCCTCTTACCACATACTTGGCTGTTGGAGTTGGTGATCTGTATTCTCATCTTCCCTCTTTGAAGGAGTCCTCTGAAGAAAACTGTGCTTCTTAAGTCAACTCTAGCCTCTCCTCCATACAAAGAGCTCTTCATGATACTAGCGGAAAACAAACAAATTCAACTAAAAGCTCGTCTGCAGATCAGAAGAACGAAGACATGGAGTTTTGAGGAGTGAAGGTAGCATGGCGTCGGCCATGGATGATCAAGACACAGACAGACAATGTGGCTCAATTTCTTCAAACTACGGCTTTTCTGCTGTCTGCTTGCAGTGCTGATGGTGGTGGTGCTGGTCGTCAATGTTACTCAGGTAGAGGTGAGTACTTTGTATGAGTACTTCATATGCTCCTTCCTAACTAAAGAAACCAAATCTAAGGATTTTGGGCTAACTAGCCTAGGAAATGCTGGTCATCAGAAAACTTATCCTGGTCATAGCTCTTGTTTTCATTTATTCAGTAAGTGTTTGAGTACTTTAGTGGTTGTATACTGTGCTGGTCACAGAGGGTACAGTGGTGAAGTTGACAGACATGATTTCTTCGCTTATAGAGCTCATATTCTAAATGTACATAGGAGAAAATCATAATCATACAGTAATAATAAGTGATTATTAGGAATTGTGAAGAATACAGTAAAGAAAGGAAAGCAGACTACTGTATAGTTGTTAGGGGGTTGAAGGAGGGTTTTTTCAAGGAGGGGACCTTTTATTTTATTTATTTATTTATTTTTAAAATTTATTTACTTGACAGAGATCACAAGTAGGCAGAGAGGCAGGCAGAGAGAGAGAGAGAGAGGGGGAAGCAGGCTCCTTGCTGAGCAGAGAGCCCGATGTGGGGCTCGATCCCAGGTCCCTAGGATCATGACCTGAGCCAAAGGCAGAGGCTTTAACCCACTGAGGCACCCAGGCGCCCCAAGGAGGGGACCTTTTAGCTGACTGCTGGCCAAAAACTGAAGGAAAACTCAGAGGAGGGAGTTGATGAATCTGTCCTGAAGACTACAGCATGCACACAAGGGCAGGACTGTGTCCTACTGACCCCTCTTTAGTGCCTGGCACTAGGCAGGAACTTTAGTATGCCCCT
This sequence comes from Meles meles, assembly GCF_922984935.1. Classification (NCBI taxonomy): domain Eukaryota; kingdom Metazoa; phylum Chordata; class Mammalia; order Carnivora; family Mustelidae; genus Meles; species Meles meles. Next base: position 113,308,999 of record NC_060069.1, on the reverse strand, counting down.
CTCCCCCTCTTTGCCACTCATAAGTCACTGAAATTTTTGGAGTGATTCTAGACAAAATGATGCTGCTCTTTTACTTTTCTTGGCCTGTGAAACTTCTTAGGTTGTACGTTCATCTTAATTACAGTGTTTCTCTGCTTATTGGCTTTTGCTATAGATGGAATGTCTGTGTCCCCAAGCATTCTGGCCCTCTGAGAACTCTGATTACTGTTGTCTTTTATGCTTTCAGGTTTTTCCTTCAGCCTCCATAGTTTTCCTCATGCACTTTGGCCCTCCAGTACTCTGCTGAGTAACTGAGAGGGACCCTCTGTAGATCCCCTGAGTTCTCTCTGTCTGTATCTCTCCTCCTGCCACTTTGTCTTATGGATTCACTTTGATCTTTTAAGACTTGGCCACGTCTCTTCAGCTTGAGTAGTTGACCAGGCTCTACCCAGGATCCCCTCCCGATGCTGCAGCTTGGAAACGCTTTCAAGGCTGTAAGCAAAGGATCACCCATGCTTTCCGTCTTTCAGGCATCATTGTCCTTTGTTGTCTAATGTTCAGGGTCTGGAAAATCATTGCTTCTTATATATATATATATGTATTTTTTTAAAGTTGTTTCAGATGGAAGGGTAAATCTTACTGTTTCTTTTTCTTGGCTAGCAGTGGAAGTCTGAGGGCTTTGAATTTGAGGGTAAAGTGATCATCGAGAAGATGGAGAGGAGAAGGATTAATGGACCAAGGAGAGGAGATAATGTGATCTAGAGCACAAATGGAGCATAAAACTTTATGTAGGTTGAGACACATCATATATTGTGGGTGTTCTTGTTATCATTTTAGTATTGATTATGTAGGAGTTGCTGTGCTCCTTCCTCTGACCTAAGAAGGAAAAATATCGTGATGGTTGCCAACGTAGATGCATTTGCTGCAGGAGGGAAGGATCTTGAAGCAGTTGTTGCCTGTAGAGGAGGTGGAAGGTGGAAGGCGGGGTACTTGCAGGAGGCTTGTGTGCAGGGGCTAGGAAGAACAGGTTTGGGAGATGGAACTGAGCCTGCAGGATGACAGAAGGGCAGTAACTTTCAAGACCAGGGGTGTGTTCTTCCTTTCCAACCCGGGCATGGCAGGATGGCTCCCGCGAAGAAGGGTGGCGAGAAGAAGAAGGGCCGTTCTGCCATCAACGAGGTAGTGACCAGAGAATACACCATCAACATTCACAAGCGCATCCATGGAGTGGGTTTCAAGAAGCGTGCCCCTCGGGCACTCAAAGAGATCCGGAAATTTGCCATGAAGGAGATGGGAACTCCAGATGTGCGCATTGACACAAGGCTCAACAAAGCTGTCTGGGCCAAAGGAATAAGGAACGTTCCATACCGCATCCGTGTGCAGTTGTCCAGAAAACGTAACGAGGATGAAGATTCCCCAAACAAGCTCTACACACTGGTCACCTATGTACCTGTCACCACTTTCAAAAATCTACAGACAGTTAATGTGGATGAAAACTAATTGCTGATTGTCAAATAAAGGAATACGATGGGGGTAACTAAAAGCTGTAAAGTGAAATAATGAAAACAGTGATGCCTGATGCTTTTCCAAGTTGTATCCACACTGCTGCTCAACTGGAGAATCCGTATGTAATGCAATGGAAGACACTTCCAGTGAGATTTAGCTGTAAATTTATGCTGGGAATAGGGTCATGGTTGAGAACTGAGTTTTAGGAGAGATTCCCATGATTTTGAAGTAAATGAAAGCAAGGTGCTAAAAAAAAAAAGAAAAAAAAAGACCAGGGGTGTGCATCGCACTCTTCTTCATTGGTTTTGTGAGTGTGTGAGTGTGTGTGTGTGTTACCACATTAAATAGCGTGGGTATACAAATAGGAAAAAGAAACTTGTGTGGGTCTAGGTTGAGTGAGGAGGCAGGAAAAGGGAGAAAGAGAGACTTGAGAGGGTAGGCCAGAGTCCCACATCATTGATGTTATCGCAGGAAGGAGTGTGAGAAAATTCCCCTAGTACTCCTACTTTCGTTCTTGAGAATTTGCGGACTGAATGCCAACTAAGAGCTCTAATTATCTGCACCAGGACTAACTTAGCAATAAGGGAGAAGGGAGATAAACGGCAGTGATAAACGATTAAGACAATTCTCACATTGACAATAACAAATAGTTCTTTTTTTAGAGTGCAGTAAAACATTTTCCCTGTCTAATGAGGTCATCTTGTCCAAGTTGAGAATATTGCCATGACTTTTAAACTGTTCAATTTATTACTGTGATGGAAATTGATAGGAAGATTAGGGTAGGGGATGGAGAACGGGAAAGGCTCTGAAGCTCGGCAGTCTGCCATCCCTTAATTTCCTTTCCATCCTATGCTTCTGGTCCTAACGATGCTTTCTTGTGATTAGAGTATCCAGTCATTTCCTGAAAAGTACAGACTCAGTTTTAATTAAAAATATCACATAATATGAGGGGCACCTGGGTGGCTCAGTGGGTTAAGCCACTGCCTTCAGCTCAGGTCATGATCTCAGGGTACTGTGATGGAGCCCTGCATGGGATTCTCCACTCAGCTCCCCACCCCTCTCTGCCTGCCTCTCTGTCTACTTGTGATCTCTCTCTCTCTCTGTCAAATAAATAAATAAAACCTTTAAAAAATATATCACATAATATGAGAAGGAGGTGTATGTAGCAGTATCCAGCAAAAGTTGTAGAAGGGATCATTAGTATCTCTCTGATAAGCTCTCATTGAGCATGTCCTGTTTTTTTCCCCACTTATTCATTGATATTTTAAATATATATATTTTTCTGATTATAAAGATAGTACCAGTCTGTTAGGGATTTGGCTACAAGTAAAGAAACCTGATTCTGGTTGACTTTAATATTAAGGAATATTACTCATTTATAGTAGAGTCAGGAGGTAGTTGAGCACAGCTGAGGCTCCGTTTTTCTGTAAGTCTCTGGAGTCTCTGTAAGTTCTTTGTAAGTCTCTTATCTCTACCCTCCTTCCTTGGTGTTAACTTTTATGCATGGCATCCTCTCTCATGGTTGGATTTAAGGATGCTGTCATAGCAATAGGTGCTTGTGTCCTTGTTCATGTTCAGCTTAAGAGATAGTTTGTTCTCTTATTACTCTCTGAAGAGTTACTTACATTTTTCCATTTGCAGCTAAAATTCAGATAGCTGTTACTAGAACACTGGCATGGTCTGGATTTGACTGCATGCATCCACCAGAAACTTCCAGCAACCTCTCCTGGATTTTCATAGCTAGGATTGGCTTTAACCCACTGAACCACCCACGTACCCCAAGACTGTGTTATATTAATTTCAAATGAACAATACGGTGATTCACCAATTTTACATATTATTCATTGCTCATCCCAATATATGTACTCTTATTCCCCTTCACCTGTTTTATCCATCCGCCTCCCAGCTTCCTTCTGGCAATCACCAGTTTGTCCTCTATATTTAAAAGTCTGTTTTTTTTTTTTTTTTGGTTTGTCTTTTTCTTTCTTTCTTTGTTTTTTTCTTGTATATCACATATGAGTGAAGTCATATGGTATTGTATCTTTGTCTAACTTCACTTAGCATTATACTCTCTAGGTCCATACATGTTGCAAATGGCAAGATTTCATTCTTTTTATGGCTGAGTGATATTCCATTGTATATATATACACCACATCTTCTTTGTCCATTCTTCTGTGGATGGACACTTGAACTGCTTCCATATCTTGGCTATTGTAAATAATGCTGCAGTAAACAGAGGGGGGCATATATCTTTTTGAATTAGTGTTTTCATTTTCTTTAGGTAAGTATCCATTAATGTAGTTACTAGATCATTTGGTAATTCTATTTTTTACATTTTTTTAACATTTTAAATAATTTATTTTTTCAGCGTAACAGTATTCATTGTTTTTGCACAACACCCAAGTGCTCCATGCAACACGTGCCCTCCCTATTATATTTTTTACATTTTATTTTTTTTATTTTTTATTTTTTTTATTTTTTACATTTTAAAAAAAGATTTTATTTTATTTATTTGTCAAAGAGAGAGAGAGAGCACAAGCAAGTAGAATGGCAGGCAGAGGGAGAAGCAGGCTCCCTGCTGACCAGGGAGCCCGATGCGGGACTTGATCCCAGAACCCTGGGATCATGATCCGAGCTGAAGGCAGCCGCTTAACTGACTGAGCCACCCAGGCATCCGGTAATTCTATTTTTTAACTTTTTGAGGAAACCTCCATACTGTTTTCCACAGTGGCTGCACAAGTTTGCATTCCTACTAATAGTGCCTGAGGTTCCTTTTTCTCCACATCTTTGCCTTCTGTTGTTGTTTCTTACATTGTTGATTTTAGCCGTTCTAACAGGTTTGAGGAGATAACTCATTGTGGTTTTGATTTGCATTTTCCTGATGATGAGAGACATTGAGCATCTTTTCACGTGTCTCCTGGCCAGCTGGATGTCTTTGGAAAATGTCTGTTCATGTCTTCTGGCCATTTTAAATTGGATTATTTGCTTCCCCCCCCTTTTTTTTTTCCGTGTTGAGTTATATAAGTTCTTAATGTATTTTGGATAGTACCTCTTTATGGATATGTCATTTGCAAATATCTTCTCCCATTGCGTAGGTTGTCTTTTTGTTTTATTGATTATTTTCTTTGCTATGAAGAATCGTTTTATTTTAATGTAGTCCTAATAATTTATCATTGCTTTTGTTTCCCTTGCTTGAGGAAATATATCTAGAAGAATGTTGCTATGGCCAATGTCAGAGAAATTACTGTCTGTGCTCTCTTCTAGGATTTTTTATGGTTTCAGGTTTCCTGTTTAGGTCTTTAATCCATTTGAGTTTGTTTTTCTGTATGGTGTAAGAACGTGGTCCATTTAAATTCTTTTACATGTAACTGTCCAGTTTTCCCAACACCATTTGTTGAATAGGCTGTCTTTTTCCCATTGCACATTCTTGCCTCCTTTGTCAAAGATTAATTGACCAAATGATCATGGGTTTATTTCTGGGCTCTTTATTCTGTTCTGTTGATCTATGTGTCTATTTTTGTGCTAGTACTATACTGTTTTCCTTACTACAGTTTGTAATATATCTTGAAATATGGGATTTTGATAGGTCCAGTTTTTTTGTTTTTTTTTTTAAATTTATTTATTTGATGGAGAGGCGAAAGAGAATGAGCGGGGCAAGGGGGGATGCAGAGAGAGAGAAGCAAATTCCACACTGAGCAGGAAGCTCTATGTCACGGGACCCCATCCCAGGACCCTAGGGTCATGGCCTGAGCCAAAGGCAGATGCCTAACTGACTAAGTCACTCAGGTGTCCTGTGATACCTCCAGTCTTGTTCTTTTTCAAGATTGCTTTGGCTCTTTGGAATCTTTTATGGTTCCATACAAATTTTAGGATTATTTGTTCTAGTTTTATCAAAAATGCTATTGGTATTTTGATAAGGATTACATTAAATTTGTGGATTACTTTGGGTAGTATGGACATTTTAACAGTATTAGTTCTCCTAGTCCATGAGCATGGAATATCTTTCCATGTGTTATGTCATCTTTAATTTCTTTTATCGTGTTTTGTAGTTTTCAAATTACAGGTCTTTCACCTCCTTGGATAAGTTTATTCCTAAATATTTTATTGTTTTTGGTGCAATTGTAAATGGGATTATTTTCGTAATTTCCCTTTTTGCTGCTTTATTGTTAGTATATAGAAATCCAAAGGATTTCTGTATATTGATTTTGTATCCTGAAATTGGTTGGTCTTGAATAGCTGGGATGGCCCAAGGAACAAGAGTAAGAGTAGGAAAGGAAGAGAGGAAAAGGGTAGGAAGGAGAAGGGGGTATGTCATGAGCATGCATGGTTTGGTCCTTAATGGTTTGTTATATCCTTACAACAACTGAAAAAGACAAGGAGGATGGAATGTTTCCTTTTTAAAAAATTTTTTTAAAGATGGTATTTATTTATTTGACACAGAGAGAGAGAGACAGTGAGAGAGGGAACACAAGCAGGCGAAGTGGGAGAGGGAGAAGCAGGCTTCCAGCCAAGCAGGGATCCAGATGCAGGGCTTGATCCCAGGACGCCAGGATCATGACGTGAGCCGAAGGCAGACACCCAACGACTGAGCCATTCAAGTGCCCTGGATGGAATATTTCCCAATAGGCAATCAGTAGATAAGGGAAAATTTTCTTTTCTTTCTTTTCATTGAGATAAATGACATATAACATGTAGGTTTAAGGTATGCAGTGTGTTGATATGATATTTATATATTGCAATATGATTATCACCATAGGATTTTATAATATCAGATCTTATAACATAGTCTTTTTTTTTTAAGATTTTATTTATTTATTTGACAGACAGAGATCACAAGTAGGCAGAGAAGCAGGCAGAGAGAGAGAAGGGGAAGCAGGCTCCCCGCTGAGCAGAGAGCCTGATGCGGGACTCGATCCCAGGACTTTGGGATCATGACCTGAGCCGAAAGCAGAGGCTTTAACCCACTGAGCCACTCAGGCGCCCCTAACATAGTCTTTAATCCATTTTGAGAGGTCTAAGAAATGGGTCTAGTCATTTGTCTGCTTGTTGTCCAGTTTTTCCAACACCATTTTTTGAAGAGACTATGCTTTTGAGTACTATGCCATTGAGTACTTGTGTCTCCCTTATCAAATATTAGTTGATTCTAGGGGTGCCTGGCTGGCTCACTTGTTCTTGATCTTGGGGTCATGAGTTTCAGCCCCACATTGGGCATAGTAATTGCTTATAAAAATTAGGTGATCATATATGTGGGGCTTTATTTTGGGGTCTTAATTCTATTCTGTATTTATGCCAGTACCGTACTATTTTGATTACTATAATTTTGTAGTGTAGTTTGAAAACAAGAAAGTATGATACCTTTAGTTTTGTTCTTATTTCTTAGGATTGCTCTGGTTATTCGGGTTCTTTTACAAATTTTGTTTTCCCTGTTTTTTTAAATTAAAAATGTCATTGGAATTTTGATAGGGATTACTTTATAAATGTCTGTTAGGTCCATTTGATATAATGCATGTATGGTCCAAATCCTATATTTCCTTGTTGATTTTCTCTCTGGATGATCTGTCCATTGCTGACAGTGGAGTATTAAAGTCCCCTACTATTCTTTTATTGTTGTCTATTTCTCCCTTCAGTTCTGTTAGTATTTAATATATATGTTAATATATTTAGGTGTTCTGTTGTTGGGTTGGTATATGTTTACGATTGTTATATCCTCTTGATGAATTGACCTCTTTATCATTCTATGATGTCCTTTTTTGTCACTTGTTCCTATTCTTGTCTTAAAGTTTATTTTGTTTCATATAAGCATAACCAACCTCTCTTTCTTTTGGTTTTTACTTGTATATGGGATATCTTTTGACATCTCTTTGCTTTCAGCCTGTGTGTGTCCTTAAATCTGAAGGTACCTTTAGGCCACCTATTTTTTGGGGGGGGGGTCCTTTAAAAAAAATCCATTCAGCTATTATTTGCCTTTTTCTTGGTGAATTCAATCCACTTACATTTAGAGTTATTTGTTGATATATAAGGACTTAATAATGCCATCTTATTAATTGCTTTCTGATTGTTTTGTATTTTCATAGTTTCTTTTTCCCTCTGTTTATGCCTTTTATAAAGTGGTGTTTTTCTGTGGTAGTATGCTCTGTTTTTCCTTTCTTTCTCTTGTGAATCTGTTCTGTTTTTGCATTGTGGTTACCATGGGATTTATATAAAATATCTCATAGATAAAGCTGTCCCTTATAACTCCATAACAACTTAACTTCAGTAGCATACAAAGCTCTGTCTACCTTTTACTGATGTGGGTCTTGATCCCAGGGCCCTGGGATCATGACCTGAGCAGAAGGCAGATTCCCAACTGACTGAGCCACCCAGGCGTCCCTACAATTACAGTTTTCTAAATCTGACTGTATGTTTCTCTTTACTGTTGTGTAGAATACTTTCATATGTTCTCATGTCACCAATTAGTGTCTTCATTCAGTTCTTCAGTTTGAAGAACTCTTTTCAGCATTCTTGCAAGGCAGATCTAGTGGTGATGCACTTTCTCAGCTTTTGTTTGTCTGAGGCAGTCTTCATTTCTCCTTCATATTTGAAGCTAACTTTGCAAGACGCAGTATTTTTGGTCAACACTTTCTTTTAACACTTTGAATATGTCATTTCACTTTTCCTGGCACAGAGTTCTGCTGAGAAACTTGCTGACAGCCAAATGGGTGTTCCTTTCAGATTACAGTCTTTTTTCTGGCTGCTTTTAAGATTCTTTGTGTTTGTTGTTGTTGTTGTTTTTTTTTTTTAAAGATTTTATTTATTTATTTGACAGAGATCACAAGTAGGCAGAGGGGCAGGCAGAGAGAGAGGAGGAAGCAGGCTCCCTGCTGAGGAGAGAGCCCAATGTGGGGTTCGATCTCAGGACCCTGAGATCATGACCTGAGCTGAAGGCAGAGGCTTAACTCACTGAGCCACCCAGGTGCCCCGCTGCTGTTAACTTCTTTTGTTTTCTAGAAAGTGGCACTATAACTCAAGTTTCTGGTTTCTTTGCTGATAGATATTAGTCTGTTTTTCTGATAGCACTCTTTTATCAGACTTACACTTGCCACCTTATCTGGGAAGTGTATGCCAGGAGCTGTTGCAGTCAGAGGAGGTGTGAGTTTGTACTCAGGGTGTTGGGGTGCTCGTGGGCTTGGTGGAGAGATTGTAGGTGAGGTTCTCCCATAGGCTTATGGACCAGCTTCCTGCTAACGTTTTGAGCACAGTCAGCAGGAACTGCATCCCTTCAATGCCCTTTGATATTCTCATTTGCCTTTTCCCTGATCTTCTCCCTCCCACCAGTCATGGAGGTCCAGCCTCAGTACTCTGGGTGCTGCCAGAGAGAAATGGGTTTCCCCACTGGCATCTCATTCAACAGGAATGGCTTGGCTTTAACTCCCACTCTCCTTTTCCTGCTTGGGAGAGGGTGCTGTGAGAGTTCATCCGCACTGCATTGTGTTGGGGAGGGACAACACCAGCAGAGTTTCTGATTACCACTCCACTGCACTACCAGGGGCATGCTGGAATCTCCTGCTCTAGGGAAAGCTGGATTTCCACCCACTCTTTTTCATTCATTGGGATCTTCAGGTTTTCCCTGACTGTGACCATAAGGGGTTGGGCCAGGTTCACTGGCTTTTCTGCAGCCTGTGCTGAGTCTGTCTGCCTATTACCAGATGCACATGTGGGCGAGATGCCTCAGTCCCTTGGCATCTGGTGCTGTTCCCCACAACTCCCACAAAGGCCCTTTTGTTTGTGGACAGATGCCTGATGAGTTGTTGAAAGGGGAACAGAAAAGGAATGTCTTAGGCTGTCACATGCTGATGTCAGTTCTGGTAAGACAAAATTTTCAGTCATTTTTGTTCCCTCTATGACTTTTTTTTTTTTTTTTTTTAAAGATTTTATTTATTTGAGAGAGAGAGAGAGAGCGCACGACCAGGGTGGGGCAGAGGGAGAAGCAGACTCCCTGCTAAGCAGGGAGCCCCATGCGGGGGGGTATTTCCTGAGATTCCAGGATCGTGACCTGAGCCGAAAGAAGATGCTTAATCAACTGAGACATGCAGGCACCCCCATCAGACTATTTTAAAAAAGATCTTTTATTTTTAAGTGATCTCTACACCTGACATGGGGCTCAAACTCACAACCGTGATATCAAGAGTTGCATGCTCTATACCAGCTGAACCAGCCAGATGCCCCAGAGAATTTTTTAGAAAAGTTTTATGTTTAAAGTGAAATTTTGGGGCACCTGAGTGGCTCAGTGGGTTAAAACCTCTGCCTTTGGTTCAGGTCATGATCCCAGGGTCCTGGGATTGAGCCCTGCATCAGGCTCTCTGCTTGGTGGGGAGCCTGCTTCCCCCTTCATTCTGCCTGCCTCTCTACCTACTTGTGATCTCTTGCTGCCAAATAAATAAAAAAATCTTAAAAAAAAAAAAAGCAAAATTTTTTTTTTATTATTAAGTTTTTTAGTGTAATTCCAGTGTAGTTAACATACAGTGTTACATTAGTTTCAGGTGTACAATATAGTGACTCAACAATTCTATACATAATTACTCAGCTCATCACCATAAATGTACTCTCTTATCCCTTTGAGGTGTTTCACCCATCACCACCACCTCTCTTCTGATATGCTTTATTTTCAACAAGTACCTTCGTTAAAATTATTTTTTTTTCAGCAAGAATTTAAAGCATATTTCAGAAGACATGGTTATAAAAGATATATATAAAACATTTCATCTAAGAAAAATAGGATACACATTTTCTTCAAGTATACACAGAAGAATACACTGGTTAAATCATAAAAAGAGACATAACAGGGCACCTGGGTGGCTCAGTGGTTTAGGCCTCTGCCTTCAGCTCGGGTCGTGGTCTCAGGGTCCTGGGATCGAGCCCCACATCGGGCTCTCTGCTCCGTGGGGAGCCTGCTTCCTCCTCTCTCTCTGCCTGCCTCTCTGCCTAGTTGTGACCTCTCTCTCTGTCAAATAAATAAATAAAAAATATAAAAAAAAAAAAAAAGAGAGACATAACAAATATTAAAATTTATGGAGACTGAAATCATACCAAGTATATTTTTTAACCACAGTGATACAAAGCTAAAGATCAACAATAAAAAAAAAAGCTGAAAAATCTACACTATAAATATTAAATATTTAATATGTAAATATTAAGCACTATACTATTGCAATTGACCTAATAAGAAAGGAATTAGCAAATCAAAATTTATCCCAAAACAAAAGGAAAAGACTATATTCCAAAACCTATGGGATGAAGAAAAAGCAGATGTTAGAGTGAAATTTATGCTATAAGTGTTTGTATTAAGAAAAAAATTTGAGGGGTGGGGTGGGGTTATGGACATCGGGGAGGGTATGTGCTATGGTGAGTGCTGTGAAGTGTATAAACCTGGTGATTCACAGATCTGTACCCCTGGGGATAAAAATACATTATATGTTTATAAAAAATAAAAATAAAAGATTAAAAAAAAAAAAAAAGAAAAAAGTTTGAGAGGCACCTGGGTGGCTCAGTCAGTTAAGTGTTTGACTCTGGCTCAGGTCATGATCCCAGTGTCCTGGGATTGAGCCCCATGTCAGGCTCCCTGCTCAGGGGGCAGTCTGCTTCTCCCTCTGCCCGTCCCCCCAACTTGTGCGCTCTGTTTCTCAAATACATGAATTAAAAAAATATTTATTTATTTGGCAGGAGAGATCACAAGTAGGCAGAGAGTCAGGCAGAGAGACAGAGGGAGAAGCAGGCTCCCCACTGAGCAGAGAGCCCAACAGAGGGCTTGATCCCAGGACTCTGAGATTGTGACCTGAGCTGAAGGCAGAGGCTTAACCCACTGAGCCACCCAGGAGTCCCTCAAATAAATAAAATCTTAAACGAAAAAAAAGGGATGCGTGGGTGGGTCTGTCAGTTAAGTGTCTACCTTCGGCTCAGGTCATGATCCCAGTATCCTGGGATCAAGCCCCATGTGGGGCTCTCTGCTCAGTGGGAGTCTGCTTTTTCCCCTCCCTCTGTCTGCTGCCCCCCCCTGCTTGTGTGCTCTCTCTCTCTGTCAAATAAATAAATAAAATCTGTAAAAAAATAAAAATAAAGAGCATAAAAATTAAAAAAAATTGAAATAACTTTACACCTCAAGGAACTAGAAAAAGAAGAAACTTACGTAATATTTAGTAGAGAAGGAAACAAAAAAAATCAGAAACAAATAGAGACAAGAATAAATAATAACATAATATTGAAAGTAATGATCCATTTAAAAAAATATACATATTGGCAATGGTTTAATTACATTAAAAAGAAACAGAAGACTCAAAAACCAGAATGAGAAATGGAAGAGAAACAATACAGCAGATACCCACAGAAACACATTGTGTGGTAACAGATTACTATAAACAATTATATACTAAAAAATCAGATAACTTAGAAAAAAACTCAGATAAATCCTAAAAACCAAGAAGTCACCAAGATTGAATCATGAATCTTGAATCCAAGAGATAGAAAATCTTCTTAGACCAATAAGAATGAAGATTGAATTAGGAATCAAAAATCTCCCAGCACAGAAGAGCCTAAGACCTCATGGTTTCATTGGTGAATTCTACCAAACATTAGAATATGTAATAAATGACAGTCTTTATCCAAATGTTACCAATAGGGGCACTTGGGTGGCTCAGTCATTAAGGTTCTGCCTTCAGCTCAGGTCATGGTCCCAGGGTCCTGGCATTGAGCCCCTCATCGGGCTCCCTGCTCAGTGGGAAGCCTGCTTCTCCCTCTTCCACTCCCCTGCTTGTGTTCCCTCCCTTGCTGTGTCTCTCTCTGTCAAATAAATAAATGAAATCTTTTTTAAAAAAAATGTTACCAATAATGGAATAGAGGGAACACATTCAAAATCATTTCATGAGGCCAGTATTACCCTGGTACCAAGCAAAGAAAAACAATACAAGAACCAGGGTGTTTGAGTGGCTCAGTCGGTTTAGTGACTGACTCTTGAGCTCAGCTCAGGTCTCGATCTCAGGATCCTGAGTTCAGGCCTCACAGTGGGCTCAGTGCTGGGCATGGAGCCTGCTTAAACAACAACAACAACAAACAATATGAGAACAAAAAGTCTACTTTTTCCAATAAAGAATTGCTACTCGGACTGAATTTTCTGTTGATATCTATGTGCATCTACCTCCACCCCCTTATTCTCAATCTGCAGGTGTCTTTAGGTCTAAAATGAGTCTTTTGTAGGCTAAGGCAAAATTGACAGGAAATGTTTTGTGCTGATCTCAGCCTCTTAATTACCACTGTTGTTGCTGGACTGGCTCTTGTGGTTCTTATTATGACTGCAAGCAGGAAACTTTGAAAAACAACAACAAGTTTTATTATTCATAGGTTCTGGAGGGTATACAGCACACCTGAGGCAACATAGTGAGGTCATGGGTAGAGAAAGAGATAAAGAGTGTGGACCTGGGGTTCTGCTGTTTTGGGGGGAATCTAAGGACAGGGGCCTGCAGTTTCACAGGTTCACTCTTTATTGGTGAATTTAAAACATAAAAGGGGAATTTAGAACACAGGAAATGGTCACTTACCTAATCTACCAAGATCTCTAAACCAAAGGAGCCTGTTGGAGGTGGTGACCTGACTCTTTAGTCTTGTGGCTGGCATTGTGTATTTCCGAGATAGCGGTCTTAGAAGTGGATACCTCTTTGAAGTGTGTGCCTTGGCAATCAAAATTGAGGTAAAAATTCAGGCACTTGGATTACCAAAAAAAAAAAAAAAGGCCCAACAAAAACAAAAGCAACTACCAGGGCTTACACTATAGTAGGAAGATTACAGCGATTTCCCATATACTCTTGGCCCCTTTACATCTTAGCCTCTCCCATCATTATCATTATTACCAGAATGGTACATTTTCTTTTTTTTAAGATTTTATTTATTTATTTGACAGGGAGAGAAAGCAAGTGAGCACAACTAGGGGGAGCAGTGGGCACTTGTAGAGGGAGAAGCCGGCTCCCTGCTGAGCAGGGAGCCCCATGCTGACTGGATCCCAAGACCATGGGATCATAACCTGAGCCCAAGGCAGGTGCTTAATGACTGAGCCAACCAGGCGCCCCTGGAATGGTACATTTTTTTAACCAAGGAATAACCTACCTTGACCTACCATGATCATCCAAGGGCCACAGTGTACCACGCTAGGGTTCTCTGTTGGTATTGTATATTCTATAGGTTTAGACAAATGTATAATGACATCTGTCCATCATTATAGTAATCATACAGAGTATTTTTTCTCCTTAAAAATCCTCTCTGCTTTGCCTGGCATTTCCTTTTTCCCTTATTTTTTTTTTCTTTGGTAGGGTTTTAAAATCTTATTTAAATTCAAGTAATTAGCGTACCATGTATTATTAGTTTCAGAGGTAGAATTCAGTGATTCATCAGTTGCATGTAACACCCAGTGCTCATTACATCAACTGTCCTCCTTAATGCCCATCACCCAGTTACACCAACCCCCTACCCACCTCCTCTCCAGCAACCCTCAGTTTGTTTCCTTAAGAGTTTCTCATGGTTTGTCTCCCTCTCTGATTTCATCTTTATTTTCTCCTCCTTTCTCTTTGATCCTCCGTTTTGTTTCTTAAATTACATATATGAGTGAAATCATATAATTGTCTTTCTCTGATTAACTTATTTCGCCTAGCATAATACCCTTTAGTTCTATCCACATCATTGCAAATTTTAAGATTTCATTTTTTATGGATGAGTAATATTCCATTATACATACATACCACATCTTCCTTCTCTGTTCATCTGTTGATGGCATTTCTATAGATTGGCTTTTGTGGGCATTGTTACTATAAATATTGGGGTGCAGGTGCCTCTTTGGATCGCTGTTTGTAGGCTTTGGATAAATACCTATTAGTGCAATAGCTGGCTTATAAGGTGGCTCTATTTTCATCTTTTTGAGGAATATCCATACTGTTTTCCAGAGTGGCTGCACCAGCTTGCATTCCCAACAGTGTAGGAGGGTTCCCTTTTCTCCACATCCTTGCCAAGGTCTGTTGTTTCCTGATTGGTTCATTTTAGCCATTCTGGCTGGTGTGAGGTGGTATCTCACTGTGGTTTTGATTCGTGTTTCCCTGATGCCGAGTGATGTTGAGCACTTTTTCATGTGTCTGTTGGCCATTTGGATATCTTCTTTGGAGAAGTGAGTGTACATGTCTTCTGCCCATTTCTTGATTGTATTGTTTATTCTTTGGTGTTGAGTTTGGTGGGTTTTTATAGATTCTAGATACTAGTCCTTTATCTGAAGATGTGCAAATATCTTCTCTCATTCGGTAGGTTGTCTTATGGATTTGTCGACTGTTTCCTTTGCTGTGCAACAAAGCTTTTTATCTTGATGAAGTCCCAATAGTTCATGTTTGCTTTTGTTTCCCTCGCCTCCAGAGACATATCTAGCAAGAAGCTGCGGTGGCCAAGGTCAGAGAGGTTGCTGCTTGTGTTCTCCTCTAGGATTTTGATGGATTCCTGTCTCACATTTAGATCTTTCATCCATTTTGAGGTTATTTTAGTGTATGGCATAAGAGAATGGTCCAGTTTTGTTCTTCTACATGTAGCTGTCCAGTTTTCCCAACACCATCTGTTGAAGATACCATCTTTTTAAAAAAAATTTTTAAAGATTTATTTATTTGACAGAGAGAGAGAGAGAGCGCGCGCATGAGAGAGCACAGCAAAGGGAGCAGCAGAAGGAGAGAGAGAAGCCGACTTCCTGCTGAGCAGGGAGCCTGATGTGAGGCTTGATCCCAGGACCCTGGGACCATGACCTGAGCTGAAAGCCTACGCTTAACTGACTGAACCACCCAGGTTCCCTGAGACCATCTTTTTTCCATTGGCTATTCTTTCCTACTTTGTTGAAATTAGTTGAGCATAGAGTTGAGAGTCCATTTTTGGATTCTCTGTTCTTGGCATTTCTTTTTCATTCTTTCTTGGAATTTCCACCTCCTTGCAGTGCCCGTCTGTTCTTTCATGTTGTCTGCTTTTTCCCTTTGAGGTTTTAGCATATTAATCATAGTTGTTTTAAATTACTGGTCTCATTATTCCTATGACCCTGTCATATCTGAGTCTGCTTCTGATTTTTTATTTTATTTTATTTGTTTGACAGAGATCACAAGTAGGCAGAGAGGCAGGCCGTGGGGTGGGGGGTGGGAGGAAGCAGGCTCCCTGCTGAGCAGAAAGCCCGATGCGATTCGGGGCCCAATCCCAGGACCCTGAGATCATGACCTGAGCCAAAGGCAGAGGCTTAACCCACTGAGCCACCCAGGTGTCCCTGGTTCTGATGTTTGATTTATGTTTTCAAGCTATGTTTTTTGTCTTTTAGTTTAGTTTTAGTTTTGTCTTACAGTTTTTTGTTGAAAGCTGAATGTGATGTACTGAGTAAAAGGAACTCTGATAAATAAGCTTTTAGTTGTGAGATGGTGAGGTGTGGGGGAAGTGAAGTGTTTTATAGTCCTATGAGTGAGTCTCAGTCCTTTGGTGAGCCTTTGCTACTGGGCTATGAATTTTGGAAGTGCTTCTCAGGGGCACCTGGGTGGCTCAGTCATAAAATGTCTGCCTTCAGCTCAGGTCATGATCCCGGGGTTCTGGGATCAAGCCCCAAACTGGGGTCCCTTCTTAGCGGGAAGCCTGCTTCTCCCTCTTGCTTGTGTTCCCTCTCTTGCTCTGTCTCTGCCAAATAAATAAATAAAATCTTTAGGAAAAAAAAAGTTCTTCTCAGTCTTCACTCTATACTCCTCGAGTTGGATAGATGGTTAGAATGGGCTGGACCTGGGTATGTCCCTTACCCCAGTTTGGTTAGGTGCTGATGAAACCCCAAGAGATTAGGCTCTGGTAAAATAGTTTCTCTTGAAGGCAGACCTTGTCAAGAACAGAATGCTCTGTTGTATTTCCAAATGGTTTCTTTTCTTCTTCTGCTGGAATCATGAGGGTTTTTTTCCCCGCTGATATTGACTGTGGGAACCTGATTGAGCTCCGGGAGGTAAAATTCACAGAAGTGTGGAGATCTCCCTATGACTTTAGTCCTCATCTTGATTTTACTGTGTTATAAAAAGGAGCTCTGTAAAAGTAGTGAACTCTGATTTTTGAAGCAATGTCATCCCAAGTAGTTTTATTAAAGTTAAACTGAAGCGTCGGGGCGCCTGGGTGGCTCAGGGGTTAAAGCCTCTGCCTTCGGCTCAGGTCATGACCTCAGGGTCCTGGGATCGAGCCCAGCATCGGGTTCTCTGCTCCACGGGGAGCCTGCTTCCTCCTCTCTCTGCCTGCCTCTCTGCCTACTTGTGATCTCTGTCAAATAAATAAATAAAATCTTAAAAAAAAAAAAGTTAAACTGAAGCAGAGGTACATTTGGTTGACATAAGGAAATTTATTATAGCTGTCTGTGGTTTCTGTTTTTGTGTTTTTTTCTCTTCAGTACTTGGACCATGAGACTGCTTCAGCCACATTCATCGACAGTAGTGGACAGTTTGTTTCCTCCCAGGTGACAGGAGTTAGCCGGAATCCTTACTGTGGCTATGAGCATCAGACTCTGTCTAGCCGGGAGCGCATGGAGGAGGACTCCTTGCTGGCTGCCCTACAATGGCAGGTGCCTGATGTGGGTCCAGTCCCCTTTCTGAAGAGCACTGACCCTTCTTCCAGCTACTTTGTTATCTTGAACTCTGCAGCCTTCTTCAAGGTGGGAAGCCAGCTAGAAGTGCTGGTTCACGTACAGGATTTTCAAAGAAAGCCCAAGAAATATGGTGGAGATTACCTGCAGGCCAGAATCCACTCGCCTAAGCTGCAAGCAGGGGCTGTGGGCAGAGTGGTAGACTACCAGAACGGGTTTTACAAAGTCTTTTTCACTTTGCTCTGGCCGGGCAAGGTTAAAGTGTCCATATCTCTCGTCCACCCCACTGAAGGGATCAGAGTTCTTCAGCACCTACAGGACGAGAAACCACACAGGGTCTATTTCAAGAGTCTCTTCCGTTCAGGAAGAATTTCTGAAACCACAGAGTGCAATGTGTGTCTTCCTGGGAATCTGCCCCTGTGTAACTTTACAGATCTCTACACTGGAGAACCCTGGTTCTGCTTCAAACCAAAGAAGCTCCCATGCAGTAGTAGAATTAACCATTTCAAAGGTGGATACCTAAAGGGCCTTCTAACTGCTGCAGAGAATGCTTTCTTCCAGAGGTACGTGCTCCTTGTTCTAGGGGCTAGTTTAAGGGTCCTTTCCCACTGTTTTTGTCCCAGTTAGGAGACTTTCTTGTCTTGGTTATTTCCTTCATATATTTCTCTGAATGTGGCCCAGTTTGGGAGAAGTAGTGAATAAGAAAATAAATATTTGTATTTTGTGAATAGTTTTATTTATTTATTTTTAATTTATTTAGGTTCTTTTAAAAAATTTATTTATTTATTTATTTATTTATTGTGTGTGTGTGTTTTAAGTCACAGGTGTGCAACTTTACTTAATAAATTAAACCCCTTATGATAAATAACAGAATTAAGTTAGAACTAAATATATATATACAAGTATATTTACTTCAAAGAAAAATGGAAAAAGGAAAACCTCAAAACCAAAGTGTATTGCCCTGTTAAGAATATCTAATGTGCATCAAAGAATTGGAAAACAGGCATTTTTACCAAAGTACAATGTCACTAGGACGTATGGATTGTAATTATAAAACCAAGTTTGGAAACACAAAGGGGACACTGGCAGGGACACAGAACAACGAGCAGGTGCTGTGGGAATTTAGGTTCTTTTTATTTTTAAGTAATCTTTGCACCCAATGTGGGGCTTGAACCTGAGATCCTGAGTGGGAGTAATAGGTTATTTTTATTTTTGAGTAATCTTTGCACCCAATGTGGGGCGTGAACCCCTGAGATCAAGTTGCATGCTCTACTGACTCACTGACTAAGCCAGCCAGGTGCCTCCTTGTGAATAGTTTTTAAAAAGTGAAACTAAGAGCTTATTCCAGTTCAAATTAAAGGCTTTTTACCCTTGAGTTTTTGTTTTTTTACCCTCATATCTATGTTTTACTTCAGAACTACATAGCACATCTAGAGCTGTGTAAGAAAAATAACTTATTCACAGAACAGATAAAAAAATCATCCAAGAACTAGAGGTCTTGTAGTCAGGCCAGTGGTTTAGCTTCATGTCTAATAAAATAAAAAAAAAGTTTAATTGGCATATTATCAGTTGTTAAAATCATATAAACATGTATTGATAGAAAAAAGACTATGGGAGTGCCTGGGTGGCTCAGTTGTTAAACATCTGCCTTTGGCTTAGGTCATGATCCTGGGGTCCTGGGATCGAGCCCCGCATTGGGCTTCCTGCTCCAAAGGAAGCCTGCTTCTCCCTCTTCCACTCCCCCTGCTTGTGTTCCCTCTCTCACTGTGTATCTCTCTATCAAATAAATAAATAAAAATCTTAAAAAAATAAGAAAATAGACTGAATATGATAACATTGCTGGGTTGATTTAATGATAAGAATGGGAAGCTAGGAATATCATAGCAAACTCTATTTTTAAAAATTAATAGTTGTTGAAATTTTTGTTTTACTGTGTACAAATTTGTTTTTGAACAAAAGTATAGAACTTTTTCAGTATAATGATCAATATATGGAATAGTGTGCAGAATAGAATGTATGTGGGATCAGTTCAAATTAAGATGTTTTCTTCAACATCCCATGTAGTTCTGAAGTAAAATAGCATGCCTAAGGAAAAAAAGTTAGAAAGCATATGGCCAAAATGTCCCATTATTTGAAAGAATGTAAAAATGTCTTTTATTTTTTAATGAAATACATAATTAAAAATATTCCCTGGCAGAGGGGTAGTTTTGTTGAGTACATCTAGGCAACCCTAAAAAATTTTATGTTTTATGTCCTCTCTTTCCTCAGTGGGAGAGAAGTGCCTACCATAAGGTATATAAGTCTACAGGAGCTTCTACAATAAAGGCTTTTGATTTTTCACTTGTGGAGTCAGCTTTTGGTCTGACCAGTTTTTGTTTTTGTTTTTTTTTTAAAGATTTTATTTATTTATTTGACAGAGAGAGATCACAAGTAGGCAGAGAGGCAGGCAGAGAGAGGGAAGCAGGCTCCCCTCTGAGCAGAGTCATCATGACCTGAGTAGAAAGCAGAGGCTTAACCCACTCAGCCACCCAGGTGCCCTGGTCTGACCAGTTTTAAATACGTTTTTGATGGACCCATGCCATGCTGTTAGAAGGCCAGCAGAGGGAGCACTACTCAATGTATTTCCTGCTACTTCAGTGTAGAGAACAACTCTGCTCACAAGGACTTTAGCTTTAGTTTATCTTGGGTCTGATCTCAGACAAGCTCTTTATCAGTGACGGTGAGCAGATTATTTCAGTTCTGTGTACTTTTTGCCAGTGTGTGAACACTGCTCAGTTACTCCCCTTTTAGAGTTGTGTTGTCAGTCCACTTATTGGCTTAGCAAAACAGAGGAAGTATAGCTTGTAATTTATTGAAATTCCATGTGGAAAAAGTAGGAAAAAGGCTAGAGAATTTGTAAAATTTAAGAATATTCCTGACACCAAATCCTACCATTAAAAACCGGAAAACACCTATGAGTCATGAAGGATGAAATAATGTCTGTCCCTGTCCTTACTTGCATATCCTGGGTAAGTCTAGCCGATGGCTCTTTGTAGGAGAATCACTTTGTAGTAGAATCATTAGGAAATTCTAGTTCCTGGAAGTTTGCTGGGAAAATAGTGTTGAGGTGGCATTTTTGGAAACTAAACATTTGATAGTCCTGATGCTGATTTTATTTTTTGCATTGTTTTCTCTGTTTTGTACCAGCTAACTGAGGAGAAAAAGCAAAAGATTGAAATTGATCTTTTAAGGTGTCCTTGGGTGTACTGTTTTGAGTGCATGGCCTGAGTATGTTAGACTGATACCCATTTTTACCTATTTCACTTGGTGGCTTATAACATGCTTAATTCAGAAAGGATTAAGAAGCTTAGCCTTAGTCTTTGGTTCCCTAAATTACAACTGGGCAATTAAAGTGCTCTCATCTTTGGTTCTTCACTCCTAAGGAAAAAAAGTGTTGGTTTTAGAAAGAATAACAGTACTTTGCTTAAATGATCTTATTAGTATAAGGGAAGGCCTTTTGAAAGAATGAGCTTCTCATGTGAAAAGCTTCCCATATATTTCCAGCATAATTTAATCTTTTTCTTTCTAAGTTTGTGTTTAAAAAAATCTTTCAAGTCATTAGAAACACTACAGGAATAATAAGAATGAACATCCACGTGTCTTTTACTTAGATTTACAGTTGTTACTGTTTTGCTACATTTGCTTTCTCTTGCTTTCTCTCTGTAGGTGGATGTCTTTGTGTAATTCCCCTCCCCCACCCACCATCCCCTAACGCCTACCATTTGAGAGTAAGTTACAGACATCATGGTATTGCACCCATCAGTATGAGTCTCCTAGCACATGGACTGTCCAGTATGTCACCAGAGCAGAGTTACCACACTTAGGGCATTTATCACTGATACGATACTGATATCTAATATGTGGCGCATACTCACATTTCTCTGGTTGTCCCAGTAATGTCCTTTATGGCTGTCTTTTTTATTTTATAAAGATGTATCTATTTATTTTAGAGAGAGAGAGTATGAGCATGAAGCTGATGAAGAGGGAAAGAGAATCCTAAGCCACGTCCACGTTCACACAGGGCTCAATCCCACCAACCTGAGATCACAACCTGAGCGAAAACCAAAAGTTGCATGCTCAAGTGCCTGTGTCACCCAGGTGCCCCTTTTTATTTTTCAAAAAGATTTACTTATTTATTTCAGTTTGTTTTAATTAATCTATGTTTTTGTTTTTTTCTTTTGGTGGCGCAGTGGGTTAAGCGCGTAGGACTCTTGGTTTCTGCTCAGGTCCTTATCTCAGAGTCTTGAGATCAAGCTGAGTGTCATGTTCCATGCTCAGCGTGGTATATGCTTAAGACTTTCTCTCCCTCTCTCTCTACATGCCGCCCCCCCACTCTCTCTCTGTCTCTGTCTCAAAGAAATAAATCTTAAAAAGAAAAGAAATAATTAGACCTATTTTAACTACTCTAACCTATTATCATACATAGTGTGTTTAGTTATCTCTTTAATGTCTTTTAATTTGGAAGGGGTCTTTAGCTTGTTTTTTGCAATATTAAGAATTTGGTTGGGCTCTGCTGTCAGCAGTCTGTTTGTCCCTCTCCTTCCCCCTCTATGCTGCTCATACTTTCTCTCTCTCTGTCTCTCAAATAAATAAATAAATAAATAAATAAATAAATAATATCTTTTTAAAAAGTTTAAAAAAATAATTTTGATGTCATTGTTTTGTAGGTTGTCCCTTAGTTTGGATTTGCTCCTTTATTGTTTGTCCGTGACCAAATTAATGTTAAGCATTTTTACAGGAAAATTACAAAGGGGAAATTTTCTTTTCTTTACCTCAAGGTTTTCTCATGAAAGTGGTCTATTTATGCTATTTTAGAAGTCATGTCTTCTCTTAAATGCCACTTATTTAAGCTGTTTTCTAGTTAGTGCCTGATACAGTTGAGCTGAAAACCACAGGCATGGGGGGCTCCAATCACCCACAGACTCTGTCCGAAATCTGCTCTAATTTCTGACTCAATAAAAGCTGAATTACTGATATCTGACTGTTGACCGGAACCCTTACAGTTGATTAACACATATTTCATATGCTGCATATGTTATGTACTGCATTCTTACAGTAAAGTAAGCTAGAGAAAAGAAAATCCTAAGGAACATTTACAGTACTGTACTGTATTTATTGGAAAAAATCCACGCATAAATGGACCTGCACAGTTCAAACCCATGTTGTTTAAGGGCCAACTGTGATGCCTTTCTTCTTTGTTTTTTTTATTTCTCTCCCCCATTAGAATGTCAGTTCCATGGAGGAGATGCTGTGTGTTTTGTGTACTGTTATATCCCTAACATCTAGGACAGTGCCAGGCACATGGTAGAAGCTTAAGGGTCATTACTATTTATTTTTTCTAGGTTTATTTATTTATTTGAGGGAGAGGGGAAGAGAGAGAGAAAGCACATGCAGTAGGAGGGGCAGAGAGAGAGGGAGAGAACATCTTAAGCAGGCTTCGTGCTAAGCAGGGAGCCTGACTTGGGGCTCAGTCTCATGATCCTGAAATCATGACCTGAGCAAAACCAAGAGTCAGATGCTTAACTGACTGAGCCACCCAGGTGCCCCAAGAATTATTTATTTTCTTTTATTAAAAAAAATTTAATTCCAGGGAACCTGGGTGGCTCAGTTGATTAGGCGTCTGCTTTTGGCTTAGGCTGTGATCTCAGGGTCCTGGAATCGAGGCCTGCATCAAGCTCCTTGCTCAGCTGGGGACCTGCCTCTCTGTCTCCTTCTGCTCTCCCTGCTTGTTCTCTCTTTCCTTCTCTGTCAAATAAATAAATAAAATTAAAAAGAATTCAGAAAGTTAGCATTTTATTTTATTTGTTTTTGGTCTAAGCATAGGAGGTAATTATTGTGACCCAGCTTCTGGCATAGTTATAGCAAGTTTTCAGTACTTTCCCCCTGGACTTGACTCTCCCCCACTTTCTCACACAGCCCCCCCATCAAATATTTTCCAAGCCTGGACTCTAGTCCAGGGCTGTGCTAAGTGCTGAAGACAAAAGGTGAGTGAGACATAGTCTGTGTCTTTGAGGAGTATATGTTTTGGAAAGAGACACTCCAGAGTCATAGTAATGATGAACAGATACTGCAAGCACGTATCTGGGGACAGGTATCTTCAGTAGGGACTCGTCTCTGTTCTGGGCAAGGCCTAAGGAATCTTATGTGCGATTTAATTCTATAAGGATTTGTAGGCTGAAAATTAGATAGTGATATTCTCATCAGTGTGAGCCATTTTCTGAGTCCAAGGGGAATAAGTAATTCAGACCAGAATTTGTCATTTTGGAGCTTATACTGTCACTGGTAAGCAGTGAAAAATTAAAGACCTGTTTAATTTTTATTCACTTTATATATCTATATAATCTGCTTATTATAAGAGACATAGTTTATTAATTGTGCTGATTAACATTTATAAGGATATTTCATCTTAGGGTTCTGTGAAATCATACCTGTTTTTTTATTTGCAAATGAAGATACATATATATTAGAAAATAAATATTCTGGAATCTAAGCTTGTACTGTTTTATTCCTTCTAAAGTGGTGTCAATATCAAAATGCCAATCAACTCCAGTGGACCTGATTGGGTGACTGTGATTCCCAGGAGAATAAAAGGTAAAAAGGAATGAGCATGATGATTTGTTATTTTTCTTACTAAATGAGTGAGGTTCTGTGGTTTCACCAATGTTATAAAAACTTTTTTCCTTCTTTTACTATGCTGTGGACATTAAATTAGTATGCCATGAATATGCTTCTGGGCACAACTGAAAATACTAAAAGAGCTTTTTGATTAAAATAAGTCAGACCTTATGTGTATAATCTTGGGCTTTGCTATTTATACTCCTGTAAAAGTCATCTTCTTCCTCCTTTCCCCTCTCTGATTAGCTCCTCAGGAGCCATCAGTGCTATACTGTTCAATATGGTAGCTACTTGGCTATTTAAGTTTAAGTTAATGAAATAACTAAATACAAAAATAAAATAAGGTTTAAAATTTAGTTCTTTTTTTTTTTTTTTAAAAGATTTATTTATTTGACAGACAGAGACCACAAGTAGGCAGAGTGGCAGGCAGAGAGAGAGAGAGAGAGGAGGAAGCAGGCTCCCAGCTAAGCAGAGAGCCCGATGCGGGGCTCGATCCCAGGACCCTGGGATCATGACCTGAGCTGAAGGCAGAGGCTTTAACCCGCTGAGCCACCCAGGTGCCCCTAAAATTTAGTTCTTAAGTCACACATCTCAGGAGCCATGTGTAGCTAGTGGCTGCCATGTTGAACAGCATTTTAT
Organism: Meles meles; assembly: GCF_922984935.1. NCBI lineage: Eukaryota > Metazoa > Chordata > Mammalia > Carnivora > Mustelidae > Meles > Meles meles. The sequence continues at coordinate 113,284,593 of NC_060069.1, read as the reverse complement.
TTTATTTAATTTTCTAAAGATTTTATTTACTTATTTGACAGAGACAGTGAGGGAGGAAACAGAAACAGGGGAAACAGCAGAGGGAGAGGGAGAAGCAAGCTTCCTGTGGAGCAGGGAGCCTGATGTGGGGCTTGATCCCAGGACCCTGGGATCATGACCTGAGTGGAAGGCAGACGCTTAACGACTGAGCCACCCAGGCACACCTTGGACAGCATTTTAGATAAAATGTATCCATTATTGCAGAAGTTTTGTCAAATATTGGTGCACTAGAGATACTCAAGAATGTGTATAAAATTGTCATAGGAATTTTTGAAATCAGAAGCATTGGGTTAGTTAATGGCAGTTTTCTCAAAGTGCGATCTCTGCGTTAGCAGCATTGGCATTCATGTGGACTTGCTAGAACTGCAGATTCTCAGGTCTTATCTCAGGCTACTGAATCAGAAACTCTGGGGCATGGGGCCCAGGAATCTGTGTTTTAACCTTCTAGGTGATTTTGATTCATTGGTATGGGATATTAGAAGTAAGACAATGAAATTCTGGAGTAAATGTATATATTCTGTTTTTTGCAGAGTAGATGTAAATAGCTATGGTGACTTTTAGGAAGAAAGGATGAATATTATTAAGGAACTTATGCAGATGGTAGGAGAGGTCCTTTTAGCTGCTGAAAGCATATATGTATAGTCTCCCACACACAGATATTGCATACACTGATGCCACAGGGCCTGGGTATATAATACATATGAATCTAGTCATATATGAAACATCATCAGTGGAAATACTTTTATTTGCCTGGGCCTCCCCCTCCATATTATCCCCCGCAGTCCTGCACTCCTCACACTCGTGTCCGACACCTCAGGAGACCCCGTCCCACTACCACATCTACCCTTCTCTGCCACAGTCTTAACCTTCTGCCTTGCCTGCGTTGTCCCTGGGTGTCTATGGGATAGTCAATGAGTGGAGCTTTGGATGGTTTATCTGCACCTGACAGGCCTTGGTGTTGAGCCAAGAAGTGGTTGTAGGTTTGTGATGTACTGTTCTGTTTAGAGAGAAGACAGATTTAGTAACCAGTGAGACTTTTGATGGATTTTTATTTTTATTTATTTTTGAGATTTTATTTATTTACTAGAGAGAGAGAATGAGTGTGGGGAAAGGCAGAGGGAGAGAGACAAGTAAACTCCTTGTTGAGCAGGGAGCCCTTTGCTGGCCTGGGTCTCAGGCCCCTGAGATCATCACCTGAGCTGAAGTCAATCAATTTTGATGGATTTTTTTTTTCCCCAGTAGGGAAACTTTTTTTTTTTTTTTTTTAAGATTTTCTTTATTTGCCAGAGAGAGGGAGAGAGCACAAGTAGAGAGAGCGACATACAAATGGAGAAGCAGGCTTCCTGCTGAACAGGGAGCCCAGTGTGGGACTTGATCCTAGGACCCTGGGATCATGACAGGAGCTGAAGGCGGATGTTAAACTGATTGAGCCACATAGGCATCCCATCCCCTTAATGGATTTTTAGAGGAGGAAAGGAACCATGAATCAATAGGAGCATAATAGCCTGGCTTTGAGAAGACCATCTCAGAGCTGGAACATAATTGGAGAGAAAAGAGAAGGGCAATTGCTTTTATATAAGACCCAGTTTAGGAGAACTTTACTGCAGTTCACACTTGTTACCAGCAGGGTGCACTCAAAGACCCTAAGCCATGGGCTCGCATCCTTCTCTTCCTCCCTCTTTATCTTCCTCCTTTCTTCCTTCCTTCCTCTTTTTTTTTAAACAGTTTTTTTTTTTTTGGTTTTTAGATGATTTTAAACTTACATATGAGTTACAGAAATAGTACAAAGTTCCTGTATAGCCTACACCCAGATTCTCCTTATGCTAACATCTTATATAACCACATAATACTTTCAAAACTAAGATTTTAACATCAGTACAATATTATTAACTGTAGGGTTTGTTTAGATTTCATCAGTTTTTTCACTCATGTCCTTTTTCTGTTTCAGAATCCAGTGCAGGATCCCACATTGCATTTAGTCACCGTGTTTCCTTAGTCTTCCCTCTATGACATTATCTTAGGTGACTCTTAACTTTGAAGAGCATTGGTGAGATATTCTTTAGAATGTTTCTAGCTTTGGATTTGTCTAATGTTTTCTAATGATTGGAGTGAGACCATGCATTTTTGGAAGAACAGATCAGAAATGATGCTGTGTCCTTTGAGGAGAGTACATGCTGTTGATAGGTATTGTTAATGATGTTACCTTTGATCATTAGGTTCACATGGTGTCTGTCAGGGTTCTCTCCTTTTTATATTTATTCTGCATTCTGGAGAGATGCTGAGACGGTGGAAGGCTGAATAATGGCCCCAAAGGTATCCAGATCTTAGTCTCAAATTTGTGAATGTTGCTGTATATGGATGGTAAAGGAAACTTTGCATATGTGATTAAGTTAAGGGTCTAGAAATGGGGAGAGATTATCTGGATAATCTGAGTGGCCCCTAAATGCAACCACAAGTGTCCTTTTAAGAGGGAAGCAGAGGGAGATTTCATACAGAAGCAGAAGGCAGTGTGACAGTGGAAGCAGGGAGAGACTTGAAGATGCCAAACTGCTGGCTTAACATGTGGAGAGAGTGGCCATGAGCCGGAGAACACAGCCCTAGAAGAGGCGAGGAGACAAATTGCTCCCTGGTTCCTCCCGAGAGAGCATGGCCTTACTGAGACCTTGGTTTTGGCCCAGTTATATGGAATTTGGACTTCTGGCCTCCAAAATGGAAAGAGAATAAATTTGTGTTGTTTTAAGCCACTAAATATGTGGTAACTTGCTATAGTAGCCACAGGAAACTACTCTCCAGATGTCTCTATATTAAAACAGGATGTAAACGTTCTGTTTCTGCTTACACTTTCACCCACTAATTTTTACATTCATTAGTAGATCTTGCCAGCAGCAATTATTTCTGTAGTATGCAATCCTGATTTTTTAATCTCTCATTCCTAAGACAGTTATTAATTGGAAGTTTTCCGTAAGAAAGAGTTGTCCCCTTTTTCCTGTTTGTTTAATTATGCCATTACAGGCTTATGACTCATGATTATTTATTTCATTCTTTAGGTTATTACTTAATTCAGTTGTTACTTGTTTTGTTGTTCTAATTGCTCTGGTTTTGGCAATTGGGAACTTCCATTAGGCTCCTGTGCCCCTTTGACATACTGCCATTCCCTGCCCCCCACCCCCACCCCCCCACGCCAGTGTAAGGACTTCCTTACCTTCTGACCCCATAAGATACTTCAGACCCATCTTGTATTTTCTTCGCCCTGGCCTTGGAAAGGTTTATAGTCTTTCTACTTTTATTATTTTACTTATGAATCCTGTTTTTCGAAGGCTTTTTTTTCCTTACCAGCTTTTTAAATGTATTAGTTAACTTATTTTCCTACAAGTTAAAATTATTCTAAGAAGCATATTTAGTCTGCTGAATTGTTACTTGTCTATCCCCAAGCATAGGTATAATTCTAGTCAAATTAAGGAACCATAGGGACAAGATCTGGTTTCTGACAGGCTTTCCCAGTGTCAGAATTGCTGTTGACTTTTCATTAACACCTGTACTGTGGTCCCTAGACTGCCATAGCCTAATAAAAGCCTTCATGGCTGCTAACCTCACCAACTAAACTAGAGCTCAGTTTTGGGGGAGCTTACTGGGAGTTTGGGATAAAACTAGATCAAATAGCAATAAAATAAACACTCACATCTTTGTAGCCCTTTGCTATTTTATCTTTTGAGGGGTATCTTACAGACAATAGAGTGCATGGATTGTAAACATATAGTACAATGGAAATTTACATTTATATCTGTCTTTGTAGCTGTGATAGTTGACTTCTAAGATGACTCCCAGGGACCCATGCCATATATAATTCTTTTTCTCTTGACTGTGGAAAGGACCTGCAAATATGATGGGGTATCAATCCCATGATTTGATTATGTAACAAAGTTGACTTTTAAAAAATATGCTATCCTGGGCAAACCTGACCTAATTGGATAAGCCCTCAACAGGAACCAGGTTCTTCTTGAAGAGATCTGAAGTGTGAGAAGGCTTCCATGTGAGGGAGATACTTTGTTACTGGGTCTAAAGATGGAGGAGACCATGTGGCCACAAAGGTAGACAGGTTCTAGGAACTGAAGGGCATTCCCTGATTGACGATCGCCAAGGAAACAAGAAACTCAGTCTTATAACCACAAGGAACTGAATCTGGCCAACAATTATTTTTTTATTTTTGATTTTTTTAATTAACACATAATGTATTATTTAGTTCAGTGGTACAGGTCTGTGAATCATCAGTCTTACACAATTAAGAGCACTCACTGTAGCACATACCCTTCCCAATGTTGATCACCCAGTCACTCTATCCCTCCCTCCTACCCCCAGCAACCCTCAGTTTGTTTCCCAAGATTAAGAGTCTCATACAGTTTGTTTCCCTCCCCAGTCCTATCTTGTTTCATTTTTTCCTTCCTTAACCCCCACAACCCCTCACCCTGCGTGTTACATTCCTCATATCGGAGAGCTCATATGTAATTGTCTTCCTCTGAATGACTTACTTCGCTTAACATAATACCCTCTAGTTCCATCCATGTCATTGCAAATGGCAAGCTTTCGTTTTATTTGATGGCTGCATAGTATTTCATTACACACACACACACACACACACACACACACACACACTGCATCTTCTGTATCTGTTCATCTGTTGATGGACATCAAGGTTCTTTCCATAGTTTTGGCCAACAATTTTAATGAGCCTGGAAGCAGATTTCTCTCATTTTCGGAAAGGAGCACAGCCGTGCTGACACTTGATTTCACCCTATGAGACTCTGAGAATCCTGCTGTGCCATGCGTTGGACTCTTTTTTTTAAGATTTTATTTATTTATTTTTTGACAGATAGAGATCACAAGTAGGCAGAGAGGCAGGCAGAGAAAGAAGAAGGGAAGCAGCTCCCTGCCAAGCAGAGAGCCTGATGCGGGGCTTGATCCCAGGACCCTGGGATCATGACCTGAGCCAAAGGCAGAGGCTTTAACCCACTGAGCCACCCAGGTGCCCCATGCCTTGACAGAACTCTTGATAATAAATGTCCCTTGTTTTTGAGCCGCTTAAGTTTGTGGTGGTTTGTTACACAGCAATAGAAAATTAATTAAGTGTAACTACCACCCACATGAAGATACAGAATGTTTAGTGCATATAGAATATTTCCAACATTCCAGTGTTCCCTGTATTTAGAAATGATTGAGACTACTAATACCGCTATAGTATTAGACTTTAATGACAGCCCTTCAAAACAACTAGTAATTTAACCATTTTGTAGATTTGACATGTACTTGGTGTCCGATGCTAGACCAGACTCTGAGAATACAGGGGATTAAGAAGATGAAAGTTTAAGTAATTTCTGGGGTCTCACATAGGGGAGGTAGAGCCAGACATAAACCAGAGCCTCTGACTCAGGTCTGGCCCCTTTTCTATGTCTCTTAACCCTGCTTGGGAGGTGTGGTGGAGGACATCTTGCTGTTCGGGTTTGTCTGCAGTAGTGGAATCCATCAGCTCTCTAAAATCTAAATGCATCCAAACGATGGAGTGAATGATGAAACACTGTTGGATGTTGGTGAAAACCAGACTGGTGCTGTAATCGATGATACGTCACTCTGACGTTGATGTGGTAGCATAGCAAATTGGACAAAGATATTTTGAAGACAAGCGCTTTCCAGTTGTTGGAAAAAATACTTCCTATAGAATACATTTTATTTGGCTAACTTAGAGAATCGAAGGGCTCATATCCTCCGTATAAAATCTAACTAACTGATATCATTTGGGGGTAGGAAGCCCACTCCTGCAACTGTATCCATAGTGTAATATAGCCTTTGTAAACAGTATAGCCCTGACCACTAGCTGTCCCTACAACTCTTTGAGAAACTTGGGCAAGTCACTCTGTGACATACTTTCTTCACCTTTAAAAGATACTTAGACTTGCTATTATTTGAAGTCCTTTTCAACATTCTTTAAGTATGTAGGTATTTCTACCTATACCTATTTATAGCTTTCCTCTGGAAAATGCTTAACTTTTGGAGGACTGAAGTATAAAGAAAAAAAAATTAAATTCCCAGGGTTTTCTAGGGGGACTCAAGGGTAAAGTCACACTCAAGCTACAGTAATAACTATGTAGCCAGGACCTTCTCACAGTTCCAGCACTTGACAGGGTATCCCTAAAAGCTCCACACATGCTGTCCTCATTTCTTGTCTCCCTGAGATGGCACCCTAGTGTTCCTGTGCCCACTATGTTCCCTAATGCAAGGAATTGTTTGATTATTTTTCTTCTCTGTCTAGGTAATTCCATGCTGAAAAATTAAGGGACTTGTGCATAACATGCACTTATACAACCTCCCACCCTTAATTTACACTGTATCTCTCACCCAGCTCTTTCTAGATAGTTTAGGGAAATTTTTTTTCTCTGCATTTTTCTCTCTCATTTGTCTCATTTGTGGCCCAAATAGCCTTTATTTTGGCTAGTGAATGACATGGGATGACACCCTTTGGAGGAAAATATAAGCTACGGGTTTTATTTTTATTTTTTATAAGCTATGGGTTTTAAAAAGAAGCCAATACTGTTTATAGAAGCAGGGACCTTACTTGCAAGTAATCAAAACTATCCATTCTGATTTTGCATAAAGATCTTCTCTGCCTTTATATTGACCTCCAGGAAAACTTCTTTCTTCATTGTTAGTATTTAAGATAACTGTAAAATTAAGTAATAAGTCATTTTTGTTTTAAAATTACTTTAAAAAAAAGATTTTATTTATTTATTTGTCAGAGATTGAGAGAGAGAGCACACAAGCAGGGGGAGCAGCAGGCATAGGGAGAAGCAGACTCCCTGCTGAGCAAGGAGCCTGATGCGGGGCTCCATCCCAGGACCCTGGGATCATGACCTGAGCCAAAGGCAGATGCTTAACCAACTGAGCCACCCAGACACCCCAAAATTACTTTTATTCCACATGCATAATACATTAGGGTTATATATTCAGTTTTAGAGACTTTCATATTTTATGTGAAAATTTTGAGATCCAAGAAATGCTGACTTTGAAACAACTTAAGACTCCTTAAAATCTTATTAAAATAGGGAAGGTGTTGGGTTGCCTGGGTGGCTCAGTGGATTAAGCATCTGCCTTTAGCTCATGTTATGATCTCAGGGTCCTGGGATCAAGCCTCACATCAGGCTCCCTGCTCAGCAGAGTTTACTTCTCCCTTTCTTTCTCCTTCTGCCTCTCCCCTCTGCTCCTGCTCTCTCTCAAATGAATAAATAAAATCTTAAAAAAAAAAAAAAAGGACATGTGTTTGTCTCAGCTGACCATAAGAGGGCAATGTAGGTTCATGTATTTTACTTTAAAAATATGCTCTATTATCTAGTGCTGCATGTATAAAGAATTAATGGCAGGTTCAGTAATTGATTTGCTTTGCTTGACTCAACTCTGGTAGTAAATATTTGAATGGAAATGGTAATTATTTCCTGTGTGATACATGCTTTTCTTTATAACATGTATTTGACATAGAATAGCCAAGTCTCCTAAATTAATAATGGTAAAAATGGTAACTTCAAAATCATTCTTTTTTTTTTTTTTTAAAGATTTTATTTATTTATTTGACAGAGAGAGAGATCACAAGTAGGCAGAGAGGCAGGCAGAGAGAGAGGAGGAAGCAGGCTCCCTGCGGAGCAGAGAGCCCGATGTGGGGCTTGATCCCAGGACCCTGAGATCATAACCTGAGCCAAAGGCAGCGGCTCAATCCACTGAGCCACCCAGGCACCCACTTCAAAATCATTCTTAATTCCCAGTCTAGTAAATGTTTTCTTTGGGCCCCAGGTGTCTTCTCTAGATCTTTCTGCTTGTGTAAGCTTGACATGCTGATGTAATGAGGGAGCTTTGGGCAGGGTGTGGTAACATAGTAAAGCCACACTTGGTGACATGTGGAGAAATTGTTTTTGAATAAGCCAGATAAATATTTACCCCCCCATTTTTCCTTTGACAATCACTTTTTCCAAGTAAAGTTTTTATTTTCCTCCCTCCCTCCCTCTCTCTTTCTTTCTTGTAAAGTTTAAAAAAAAAAAAAAATGCTATTTACCTTTCTGCTTAGGCCCTGAACCTTCAAAGACTTAGCAGCTGCCTAAATTAAAAGATGAAATATGCACTATCTGTCGAATAGGACATCTTCTTTGAAGAGAATAAAACCAAAATAATTTCATGTAATATGAATAGTATCAATATGATAAACTGAAAATAGTCACAAATACAGGACTCATAGTTAGATTGCTGAGTCGTATAAACATTTGGATTTCAAATTGTGGTTTAACAGGTGAGACTGCAGAATTACTGGATTATGATAAGGTTTGAGACTTGGGGGTGTGTAAGGAAGTGATGTCAAGTAATTGGTGGTTTTTGAAGATTGTAGATTCGAATAAATGTTGGAAATGAATAAGTGTACAGCTTCAGGAAGAAAGCCAAACAGAAAATGGCTGCCATCTACAACCATCTTCTTTTGAGGGGTGATGTAGCATGGTGGTTAGGACGTGGGCTCTGGGGCTCACCAGCCTGGATCAGGTCTTGGCTTTGCCACTTATGAGCTCTGGGTCTAGGTCAAGTCACTTAGCTGTTTTGAAAGGTAGGGGTAACAATAGCACCTACCTTAAAGGGTTATCATGAGCATCATATGAGATAATATGTTTAATTGCAGAGTAAACTCACAAGAAATATTGGCCATCCCAGTCTGTTTATTTTGAAGCATGTAAAGTGTGTTGTTTCTGCAGAAGCGTTTTCCGAGGGAGGTGTTACGGCAGAAGGATGCTGACTCCCTCTGAAACGTGTGCTGGCACTTGTGTCATCATGTGTAGCGAGTACACACGGCTGCTCCATTTTATTTTGTTTTACGAAGATTTTATTTATTTATTTGTCAGAGAGGGGGCGAGAGAGAGAGAACGAGCGAGCGCGCAAGCAGGGGAAGCAGCAGGCAGAGGGAGAAGCAGGCTTCCCACAGAGCAGGGAGTCTGACGTGGGACTTGATCCCAGGACCCCAGATCATGACCAGAGCTAAAGGCAGACAATAAAGCAACTGAGCCACCCAGGCACCCCTGCTGCTGCATGTTAAATACTGTTCATTGTGCAAAAAGACCTTCTGAGCCTTCTGTGTTCTGGGGAATAATTCTTTAGAGTGTGTACATTTGGTTTGTTCTCTGTATTAAGTGGTGGTTTTCTGAATTCATATTTGATTATAGGACCCATAGGTTAAAACTTCCCTTTTAATAGGCTGAGCAAGAGACTGATCTAGCTATACATATGTATAATATAAATTTAAGGTGTGACTTACCTCATAGGCTTTTGTATGAGAAACTTATTCTGGGATAATACTGGACAGTATTTGTATCTACACATTTCCATGGTATTTGCCTGCTTTTATTTTTGGCTTTTATAGAAACATGCATAATCAGAGGGGAATGCTCAAGGTCCCCTTTCCCCTTCTGTCCACCAATACCCTCACACGTATTTCAGATCTTCCTATTTTTGTGCAAAGGAGAACCTTTCGTAGCAAGGGGAAAGTCTGGGATTTCTCTGAGTTGTGATGACAGGAAATCTTACCCATATACAAGCAGACTAACAAATATAGGGGCATAATTTTGTTTCTTGGAGCATTTTCCATGTAGAGTTTTTTGGAGGAGACTTTCAGAATATCTTATTTTTTCCTTTTTCTTTTCAGAAACTAACAATCTAGAACTATCACAAGGCTCAGGAAGTTTTCCTTCTGGATATTATTACAAAGACCAGTGGAGGCCCAGAAAGTTTAAGATGCGCCAGTTTAATGACCCTGACAACATCACAGAATGCTTACAAAGAAAAGTGGTGTATTTATTTGGAGATTCAACAATCAGGCAATGGTTTGAGTACCTTACTACGTTTGTTCCAGGTTGGTACTTTACATTCTATTTTACAGCTCTTTTCCACAGGCACAGAATCAGCTTGCTTCACTCCTGTGCCTGAGGAAGGGCACCAGCCAAGGAAGTAGTTATTTCTCTGTAGGACTAAAGAGGTATCCTAACCCTGGAGAGCTGTGTGATGGTTTCTGATCCATGGTGGGGTTGATGTATTGATGGAAGCACTGGGTCCTTGGTGAAGTTTCATACCACTGATTAGCTGTGTGATCTTGGACATGTTATTGACTTAACGAAGGACTTCTCAGTCCTTTATCTCTTCACGCACGCAATGAGGCAGCGGGATGGTATTACCTTACAGCAGACCTTTACTTTTGCTATTCTGGGCTCTACAACAGAAGTGGACATTTCCAATTGTTTCGCTCCTAGTTCTGTTTGGTCAGACTCCAAGTTTGTAATAGATTTCACTGGAAGGAAGCAGACAAACTGACTAGGGTCCATTTTAAAGATTTTATTTATTCATCTGACAGATCACAAGTAAGCAGAGAGGCAGGCAGAGAGAGAGGAGGAAGCAGGCTCCTGGCTGAGCAGAGAGTCCGATGTGGGGCTTGATCCCAGGACCCTGGGATCATGACCTGAGCCGAAGGCAGAGGCCTTAACCCACTGAGCCACCCAGGCGCCCCCTATGGTCCATTTTAATGCATTCATTCAGCAAAACCTTCCCAGTGTCCTCCATTGGACATTCCATTGGTATGATTCTGAGATGAGCGGTCTCCTATGATGAGGGAGTCTTGATCAGTCCCAGCATTCTTAGCTTCCTGATTTTACTGCTGGGCTCTGAGGGTGCTATCTAGACTCAGAATAAAACCCCACTCCCTGGAGAACCATCCTTTATTCAAGGGCCTTTTCCTCCTCATGGAAGGTGTGTGGATGGGGTGAGGAGGGATGAGTCCCAGGGAACGGCGCTAAAGACCCTGCTTACAATTTAGAGAGCTGACAAGTAATTCTGTGGGAACTATTTTTGAGGGCCGTGTATGGGCAGGGCTTTTGATAAAGCACAGTCCCCTAATTTTGTTGTGAGTTGTTGTTGGTATTTTTTTCATCTTTTTTTTTTTCATCAGCGTAGTTTCAGACTTAATTTTTAGAAAGAAAGGAAGAAGTAGATATGATCCCCAAAAGTAGAGTGTTAATTCCAGTTTTCATTTTGCTTGTTTTTTTTGAAATAGGCATAGCCAAATTTAGTCAATAAAGCATGAATTAAAAACTAGAAAAAGAGATATAATTTGTATAACATAATGCTAAACTTGTTTTGATGCTGGCTAGGCAGGGCCCTCCAAGAATCTATAGTTGTTTGTTTCTTAAGTTCTAATGACGTAGCTCATTATTTCCTTTCATCGGAGTGATCACGTTGAGTGTCTTGTTTTCCACCATATCCTTTGCAGACAGATTTTCACCTGATAAAGCCTTGTGTCAATGCTTGATCTTAATCAAAAGAAAAAATGGTAGCTTGAGTTTATTCAACTTAAGTGGGGCCAAATGCTAAGTAGTAAAGAATCAGGTAGGAAAATCTAGAAGAGGAGCCTGAGACTGCTGGAGAGAAAAGTGACACCTTTAAACTGTAAGAAGAATGTACACCAATTATACTGTGATGTTATTTCTTCAGAATTGACCATTTACCTCTTGAGATCAAGGACTGTGACTTACCCATCTGAGTCTTGCTGGCTCATGGCACTGAGTAGGTACTCAGAAGTGATAATTGACTTGGGTTGCCAGAAGTTATTTAGTCTGTTCTCTGAAAGGCACTTGTAGGAGCATTTAAATATATGAGACAGGTCGTCTTCCCTTATGGGGCTTATGTTAAGTGATGAATTGTATAGACAGAGTTTTTTAGGGTTAACAAAAGAGAAATAATCACTGATTCCTGGGACCTTCAGAAGATCTCAGAGGAGCTAAACTTTGAAACACCACTTAGATAATGGGGAGGAAGAAGGGAATTCTAACTTGTACAGCTGTCTTTGTTATTCTTGTGACAGAGATAGACATTCTCTAAGATATTAATATGATTTTCCATCCATAGGGTGAAATAGAAAGTCAAAAGAAACAGGGTTGCTCCTTTCTTTCATGTATTGCAAAAAGAGGTATTTGGTTACTATTATATGTTCTTAAAAAAGCAGAAGTTAGAGCCCTAGAAGAAACAGTATTTGTCCATTAGAAGAATAATGTGTAAATGTCAAGTTGATTTTTAAGATATTCAACAGTCGGTGCAAACAGGAAGATCTCTTGGCCTAATGGTTAGAGGTAAAGAGGTTATTTTGCTTCTGAGGTATACAGACATAGGTATCACTGATAGTTTAAATAATATGTTAAACTAAAGGTATATTGAGGCCAGTGAAATAGTTATTACCTTTACACTTGTACCTTTCGTTATGCTTTTATTTAAGAAAAAGTTCTTTTAAGCTGCTAAGTATAGAATGATCATAATATATGTGCTTGGTTTTATGAATTTGAGTTTTATAAATTTGAGTTTTCCTTGTTTCAGATTTAGTGGAGTTTAACTTAGGTAGTCCCAAGAATGTGGGTCCTTTCCTCGCGGTGGACCAGAAGCACAACATCCTGCTCAAATATCGCTGCCATGGTCCACCCATCCGTTTTACAACTGTCTTTAGCAATGAGCTCCATTATGTGGCCAATGAGCTGAATGGCATCGTGGGAGGGAAGAACACCGTGGTTGCCATAGCCATATGGTCTCATTTCAGCACCTTCCCCTTGGAAGTGTACATCCGGCGGCTCAGGAATATCCGTCGAGCCGTGGTCCAGCTCCTGGATCGAAGCCCTAAGACTGTGGTAGTCATCCGAACAGCCAATGCCCAAGAGCTGGGGCCTGAGGTGAGCCTTTTCAACAGTGACTGGTACAACTTTCAGCTGGACACCATCCTTCGGAAGATGTTCTCAGGGGTTGGAGTGTATCTCGTTGATGCTTGGGAGATGACCTTGGCTCATTATTTACCCCACAAGCTACATCCAGATGAAGTTATTGTGAAGAACCAACTGGACATGTTCTTGTCCTTTGTGTGCCCTGTGGAGACCTAGCCTGCCCTGGAGGGGACTGGAGGAATCACGTCACTTGTGTTACAGGAAGTTAATGGCTGGCCCCATGGAGAGATAGCTGCTAGTGACATGTACCAAATTTCAAAAGGAACTGGACTTTATGTGAGACTTCTAAGGAGCTTAGAAAATGCAGGTTGCATTTATATCTACCTACAGGATTTTTTTCCAATCTTTACATAGCCATTGGAGAATCATTATTAACAACATCTACGCACTGTATGGCTCTTGTAACCAAAGATGCTAATGAGTGTATTTGAATTAGCCTCTCCTGAGAGGGGAGAGTACTGTGCTAAAAACTGTGAGACGCATTCTGACCTAAGTGGTTGGTAGTGAAGTGTTTGTAGCTTATCTGGTAAAGGAGAGTGAGCTTATCTGTATGAACAGCACAGTTGGTCCATCTTTGGTGGGATGAACTAATGAGGCTCCTGGTCAGTGCCTCCTATAACACACTGAAGACTGCTGTGTCTTGGAGTTTCTCTTGATGATCCACCTTTTCTGAGTTGCTTTTCAGGCTGGAATCCTTGCTCAGATTTTTTTAGTGAGCATATTTACAATATTCTGCATTTATCTAGAAAAGAAGCAAAAGGAAAGTATGAAAACAGTACACAAAATCTGTGTGTCGAATTGATACTTGCACTGGGGGGTTGTTACTTATTTCAGCTGAATTTTACATGATGAATACTTTAAAATAATCACTTTTGGAACTGGAAGGGGGAATCTATAAATGGAAATTTATTTTTGTGTTTTGAAGTTTGAGGGTTTTAAGAACTGCATTTTATGTAAAGATTGTTTATTATAAAGTTATAGAAGTTACTTGCATCAATTTCAAGTGTTTCTTTTTTGGTTGTTATTTTGAACTGCATACCAACATTAGAAATTAAAATTAATTAGAATCTAAAGTTCGATATTGAGATCTAGAACAGGTTTTATTGATTTGAATGTAAGGTACACACATTCCCTCATGCTTGCAAGTAAAAAGCTGCTATTCCTACTGCTATCTTAAAATAATTGAATTATTGACTTTACTTGACTGTCTTTACCTTATTAATTTAGATGAGTTTAGGTTAACTTGTGGCCTTTTAGTAAGTATAAGTACTCTTTTCCGAGCCACAATAAGTTACAATCTAGTTTTAGTTATCCCTAAAGGGACACATGAAGAGAGTGGGGAAGCTTTACAGATGAAGACAGTTGCTTAAAGCATGAAAAAAAAAATACACTCTTAGGAGAGTGGGCCAAAGAATTTGGAGTTTTAACTTAGAACAGAGAGTGTAAGATCTTCCTTCTTAGCCTTGAGGACCACCTTCAGTTTATAAAATATATATATGGGGAAAGGAGACTTTAAATTATTTTCTGAGTCTAAAGAGGACCAACAAGTAGTTCAAAATATTAAGAAAGCTTAATTTTAATGGTCTTTAAGCTTTAGAGTGTCTGAGAATCACCTGGAATACTTGATAAAAATACAGACTTAGGGGGTCATGCTTCTGGCAGTTATGGAATCAACCTTTGTTTCAATTGTCCAGTGACTGATGCAATAGTAGTATTCTACACTTTGAGAAATACCAACTAAGGGAAGAAGGAAGATAGAACTAAGGAAATAATATAGCTTGTCTATTATTTCAAGAGCTTATTCCCTAACATTTAATTCTGATCATGATCTAGTAGCGTAGGTGATATTAGGTACCTTTTATAGATGAGGAATTCAAGTTTGGATTTGAACCAAGGTATGTGAAAAGTACATAGTCCTTTTCAACTACAACTTGTTGGACTTTATAAAGAGATTCTCTTTTTCACAAAAGAACTTTTTGAGCATTTTCTCCAAGATTGCTGGAGGAGGCTGAGGCTTCATCTTCTTAGGAGAATTATAGTTTCCACTGCCTCTCCAGGGCTTTCGTGTGATGCTTTTTTTTTTTAAATTTAAGATTTTATTTATTTATTATTAGACAAAACAAGTGGGAAGAGGGGCAGTGGTAGAAGCAGACTCCCCACTGAGCAGGGAGCCTGATGTGGGACTTGATTCCGGGACCCTGGGATCATCATCCGAACTGAAGGCAGAAGCTCAACCAACTGAGCCACCCAGGTGCCCTGGAGTGATTCTTCTTTTTTGTGCAGATGATTTCTTGTGAGATCTCATCCAGTTTCTGTTACTTTTTGATATAGTTGTATAAGACCCTAAAGATTTGATGACACAATTTCTTGAAGTATTCTAATTGACTTTGTCCCTTTTCTAATTTACCTGCCTTCCTCTTCCTTTTCCTTTCCAGAGAGAGGAGTGTGACCTGGGGGAGGAGCAGAGAGAGGGAGAGAAAATCTTAAGCAGGCTCCACACCTAGCATAGAATCTGATGTAGGGCTAGATCTTACAACCCTGAGATCATGACCTGAGCCAAAATTAAGAAGTCAGATGCTTATAGGTGCTTAGGTGGCTCAGTTGGTTAAGTGTCTGACTCTTCCTGGGATAGAGTCCTGCCTTGAGGCCACACTCAGTGGGGAGATTGCTTGAGATTCTCTCTCCTCTCCTTTTATGCACCACTCCCCAACTCAGGTTCAGTCTCTCTCTTTCTCAAAAACGAATAAATCTTAAAAAAAAAAAAAAAAAAAGAAGAGATGCTTTAACTGCCTGAGCCACCTGGCCACCCCTCTAACTTGTCTTTATATTCTCTGATGTGGGAGTTTTTAAAAAAAAAATGCCTTAAAAAAAAAGATTTTATTATTAAGAGAAGGCGCAAGTGAGGGGTGCAAGAGAGAGAGTGCAAGAGAGAGAATCTCAAGCAGATTCCATGCTGAGCATGGACCCCAACTCAGGGCTTGATCTCACAACCATGAGATCATAACCTGAGCCAAAATCAAGAGTCCCATGCTTAACCAACTGAGCCACCCATACATCCCTCCAAAAATATGTTTAAGTGTGGAGTTTGGAACAATATTTTAATTTCTTCTGAAGAGTTTATTTTAGGCCAGTACCACATAGTTGTGAATATTAGCATGCCAGCCAAATAATATAATTTGTTATATATATTTTCTATTATAAATATAAAGGGCATCATTATTTGAGAACTGTAAAACCTAGACAAAAATCTTCAGATAGAATCCATAATTCTATCATCCGAATGTGATAGGCATAGCATTTTGGTATAAATTCTTCCAGGTTTTTTTAAAACCACATAGCTAAAATCACAGGTCATATGTAATTTTATCTTTTTAAAAATTTAACATACAAATATTTTCTAGTTAGTCTTCATAACTGAATTATAAAAGTCTGCCCAATAGTTCAGTTAATGCTGTTACTATTTAATGAAGTTGGCCATTATGGTTGGACATTTAGGTTTATAATAAAATATTAAGCAGTGGTTTATATACAGTTTCATTAGGTTAAACCATGGACTTTTATTTTGGAATGACAGCATTAATTTCATTTAGTGGATCTCCTCATATTCTAGAGCTCAGATGATTGATTTGATGTTCCTTGTGAAAGGGATAATCCATAATAAGGCCCTTCTATGCACATTATATTTTCTAGAAGTTTTCTTACTAAGAGTAACCTTTCTTTAGCAGTATAAAACAGACCTCTGGTGTTCCACTATGATCCATTTTACCATTATGAACAACCATCATTTTTTTAAACTTTTAAAAAATTTTATTTATTTATGAAGGAGAGAGAGAGTGTGCATAAGCCGGAGGGAATGGCAGTCAGTGAGAGAAACAGGCTCCCCACTGAGCAAGGAGCCTAAAATAGGACTCTATCCCAGGACCCTGGGATCATGATCTGAGCCAAAGGCAGACGCTTGACATTGATTGACATTTCCTAGCTTCAGATATTATGTTTCAGATTGATACATTGGGGTGTAACAAGAATATTTGGTAAGCCTTTACATATTCATATTACATGCCAGAGATGAGTCTGTTTCTGGGCCCTATTAAAGGAAAAAGCAATTACTGGGAGAAGCACCGTGAAATTACCAACCCCCCAAGGATGCTCAGCATTATCTGGGTATATTCAGTTTATTAGCATTAGCTAGTTACTTATGTTAGAAATTCTGCTTTAAGTGCATTCATTCTCTTGTGTTAATTATTTTCTTCAGGGTTTATGTCTGCAGTGGGGTCTCAGTGCCCTTACAAATGCCTGACTTCTCATTTGCAATAACTAGATAGGATTTCGAAGGTGTTCTTTTTCTCTTTGAAAGTAAGACCACAGTTCCTGAGTACTGGGAGCACCTAGGAATGGGGGGACGACTGGAAAGTGGTGGGAGAATAAGAGGGTTGCTGAAGGCAGAACTTTATAGGATACAGAAGGCAGAAGGGCACAAAATGCACTTCACCAAGTACAGTCTAACATATCTCTTGAAAGTGCATTTACATTTTTCTGTATTTTATTTTTTAAGATTTTATTTTGAGAGAGAGAGAATGAGCAGGGGAGGGGCAGAGGGAGAGGGAGAAGCAGACTCCCCACTCAGCAGGGAGCTAGATATCTCTGGGCTCCATCCATCCCAGGACCCTAGCTAGAGTCATGACCTTAGCTGAAGGCAGAGGCTTAACTGACCAAGCCATACAGTTGCTCCACATTTTAACTTTTTTAAAAAGTGTGAATTTAAGTATCATATTTTGATATATTTTTTAAAATATTTTATTCATTTGAGAGAGAGCATGAGTGGAGAGAGGAGCAGTGGGGGAGGGAGAGGGAGAAAGAGAATCTCTCAAGCCCACTCCACACTGAGCAGGGAACCCCAGATCCAGGGTTGGATCTCTCACAACTCTAAGGTCAGAACCTGAGCTACCCAGACGGCCCTGGCTTCAGTAATATTCTCCATTGAATGAGAGGAAGTCAGGAAGAAGGATCTCCTGTTAAAGTTTAAAGGATCTTTTGGTCTTTAGCTCTAGATGTCCATTCCTACTGGAGAATCACACTCGTCTGGTCTAATTATAAAGGTGCATTTTAACACTGCGGGGGGTGCGGGGGGGTGAGTCGGGAAGCAGTACAGGGATTACAGTTGTAAGTGTCCCAGAAGGAAAAGGAGTCATAGTGAAACCAAATGTCATAGGCAAAATCCTTTAAATGTTATGCAATAGTTCATTCTCTGTTTAAATTCACCCCACTCTACCCCCTGCCCCAGTGAAAATAACGCGATCCTGTTAAAGAACCACTGCTTTATGTCTCAGATTATCCTTTGTCATTGAAGGCAAATGACAGCGATACTCTTTTTGATTGCCATGGTTTGAAAATCTATGTTGTAGAAACTATCAACATACCCCCCCCCCCCCCCCCCCCCCCCGCCCACGAAAAAAAGCTGAATAAGAAGACGGGGTGAATCGAATGAGGGAGCAACGCCAACGCCCGGCGTGGATTCATTGAGATTTTAGAAAGGCATCCCTAAGAAAAATGTTTTGTTTTTGTATTTTCTTGTGATTCCTCTGCGGGATTCCAGTCCAGGTCTTGGAACCGGCCCTCGAGGGGAATGTCCGGGACTCGGGTTGGTACCTTTTTGGCTTGGGAATTTCCAGTATGCAGAAAAAAAGTCCACAAACCTAGTCTTCCTTGCCCCCTCCCCGCCTCCTCCGCCCCTCCTCCGTGCCCACGCAATCCCTTTCGAGCGGCAGTTTGATTGTATTCTGTATTTTAGAAAATAGGTCCTTAGCTTCCCCCGCCCCCATGCGCTCTAGAGTGCTGAACAGAAAGCGGACGCTATAAAGGGGGACAGGGAGAGGGGCTGGCCCCTTATTGCCACGAGGTCAGACGCCGAGTTTTAGAGAAAGAGGCTGCTTAACTGCTGCTGCTTATCATGTAACCTCAAAAGGAAACTGATCATCTTTCTCATGCTGTCACGTACTTGGGTTTATTATCGCTGATTACAGCTGGAAACAATTGATTTGCCTTTACGTATTTCTATGACTTGGCTCTTCAAACACTAAGGTATATTTTTATTATTTGATATTTAGTATGAAAAGGTATTTTAAATGCTAAGCTTTCCCCCCCATATTCAGATTCTTTCCTTTGAAATCACTTTCTGATCATACTTGTTTGTGGGCAAAATATTGGGGGGCAATTTTTTTTGGGAAATAATCTGGGATATTTCTCTAGCTTGGTAATAGTTGTGAGTCGCATCTGTTTGCCTTGAAGGGTCAGGAAGAACTAAGATGTTGATGGAGAAGTTGGAGAGGATGCCTGATGGAAATACCATAAATCTGATGCAATAATTTATCTTTAGTCTGTGATGTAGAAGTGTGATATCCCAAGGCAGAAATCTGCTGGGTTTGAGTGTGGATTTAGAGATATAGTTTCTCACTCACTTAATGCCCTCATTAATTTTTATGTTACCCCTGTAAAATTAAAGACAAGTATTACAAGACAATTTTATGAGTGAGGGAAACCCTGAAATTTGATGACTTGGATGGACCCCCAGATTTATGACAATTTCTATAAAGTATTTGAAGGAATTCTTTGTGAATCAAAATACATTGCTAGGTAGGTTGCATTAGAGATTCTCTTCGCAAGGATTAGTAGATTTGTAAACTGGCTGTCGAGGGGTGGGTGTGTCCTAAAGAGAGTGACATTTACTATATACATTTTAAGCACTTGGTGCTTATGTATTCCACCACTTTAAATCTGCCATCTAAAGAAATACATTATCTGGGCAGGTGAAATATTTTTTTGCCTTAGATAGTAGGTTGTTTAGACAGTAAAAGGAGAGAAACATTTGCAAGGCTTATTCATTACCCTCAGTAATCTCTGATAGAGGAGCGGATCAATGAAACAGATCATCTAAACTTGAAGAGAATCCTGAAGTCTTTTTATCTGGCTTCAGGATACAGTGTATGATCTCCATTTTGCTTACATTAAAGATACAGTTGGGCAGGGTACAGGGTGAAGAGCCCTGGGGCCACAGAAGTGTCAGTCTGGGACGAGTAGCACAAGAAATCGGTGCATAACACCTGTAATGTTAAATGTTTGGCGGCATCCTTTCTAGCAAGGAGGTGGTGACCATGGTCAGCATAATTTAGTTGCCCAGATGCAGACTTTTCCTTACTGAGGAAAGGATGCAAACCTTTCTCCTTCTACTTTAGCCTGGAAGAAGTCCTGCTCTCAGAAAATCAAAGAAACCCTCTCAGAAGTTAAAGAGCCGCTAATGAGGGAATGAACTCTTCCCGAGAAAACCATTTCCCTTTGGCTTATAGCTGACTGATCTGGTGGCTTCTTGATTTCTTCCCCCCAGGTTAACAGGAAGATCAGGAGGCTGAACTTGGCCTGATGCTGAACGCCTGAGGGTGAGAAAGGCAGATAATTCTAACCCAGTGTAGATGTTACCTTGACCTTGGCTGATGTAGTCAAAATGGGCAGTGGGATGTTTTCTAAAATTTCTAAGATTCTTGGATCTCTTAAATCAATTTTTGAGGTTGCCTCAAAGTTACTGTGAATTTTACTTATAGGCATTTACTGTGATTTCTTGTGAACTAAGATATTTTGGTGGTTTAGTATGCTTTTAACCAATTTGAATTTCACTGTTTTCTGAGAGGAGAACGCATGAATACGTCTGAGAGGGGAATTCAGCTCTCTGCTGACTGGCAGTTTCAGAGTTATGTAATCTTTAACAGGTTCCCAGAGAGCATCACGCCCCCTATGGTTTTGGTGAAGCCTCTCATTAAAGCTAGCATTATGTGGTTTCTGATTAAAGCACTTCCTGTTCCTTTAATTTGGGACTGTGAGGTAAAACACTTTCCTTCCAAACTTAGTAGATGAACATATTTTACTGTTCCTTTGGGGGAGTTAGCAGTAGTGAATTAACATTTATTAAACACTTCTTTTGGGAGTTGACCAGCAAGATCTCATTTAACCTTCATAGTAGCATCCAAGGTAGACATAATAAGGCTACTTTTATAGGTGAGGAAATGGAGGCTCAGAGAGATTGAAAAATTGTTCAAGATCCCCTAGGTGGTAAGGGGCAGAGGTTGGAGTTGAATCTGAAGGGGTCGTCTCTGTAGCTAGATCCCTTGCCACCAGACCACTGGGGTATTAGCAGAGTACTATGAGGAGAGGTTGGCCTCTTTCAAGGGCTCTGATTTCCCCAGGGTCCTTCCCTTTCTCTTGCTCACACCTGGCTACCCCCACTTCCTGTTCAGATTCAACTGATAAAGTTTTAATTGATTACCACATAAGCCTTCATATTTTAAGAAGACCATAGGAACATCTTTCCTACCTACAAGAGTAAAGCTGTCTGGTGGAACTGATGAGAGTGGCTGGGCTAGTGGGTTCAAGGAGGCATTTTTGGACTCTCCAGTGTGATAATGAAAACAAGGTTGGACACACAACTGTAAATGCTTATTCAGTTGAGGTCAGAGAGATTTTTTTTCCTGGCTTATTCTCTCTTTGTGTCTTGCTTTGTGTCTGCATCATTGCCCCAGTTTTTTAAAGTATCTGCTTCCAGAAGAGGGATGATTTCTGATGTTTTTTCCCCCATATTTCTTTATTTCAGGAGTATTTTCTTCTATTATATCCTTAAGTGTTTTTAATATTCTAATTGAGATATTTAATAATTAATTGTGATAAAATATATGGGACATAAAATTTAATATCTTAACTATTTTTCAGGGTAGAGTACGGGGTCATTAAGTACATTAGCATTGTTGTACAACCATTACAACTGTTCATCTTCAGAAATTTTTCATCTTCTCAAACTGAAAATCCACATCTACTGAATGATAACTCCTGGTTCCCCCCACTCCCCACCTCAGACCTTGGCAGCCACCATTCTACTTTCTGTCTCTATGAAGTTGATGATTCTAAGTGCTTCATGTAGGTGGAATCATACAGTATTTGTCCTTTTGTGACTGGCTTATTTTACTTAGCATAACGTCTTCAAAATTTATCCATGTTATAGCATGTGTCAAAAATTCCTTCTTTCATAAGGCTGAATAATATTGCATTGTATGTATATACTCCATTTTCTTTGTCCATTCATCCCTCAGTGGCCAGTTGGCTTGCTTCTACCTTCTGGCTCTTGTGAACAATGTTTCTGTGAACATGGGTAAATAAGAATCTGTTTGAGTTCCTGCTTCCAGTTATTTTGGGTGACACCTACAAGTGGAATTGCTAGATCATACGGTAATTCTGTGTTTCATATTTGGAGGACCTGCTATACCGTTTTCTATAGTCCCATGATGATTGCTTTACCTCATTTTGTGCAGCTTGCTGAAGTGCAGTAAAAACTGTTTGTACCATGAACATATGTCAGAAAATGATTGGAAAGTCAGAAAAAAAAAATCTGCAGAATGATTCAGTACTACAACTATTAAAACAAATCAGCCTCACCCTTGCCTGTCCACATATTACAGTGTACACACATACAAACAAATGCATGGCTGGGAATAACTCCCATGAGAATCACTGAGGTAATGCACTTAGATTCCATATGGGTCAGATCCTTTTTTTTTTTTTTTTAAAGACTTTATTTATTTATTTGACAGAGAGAGAGATCACAAGTAGGCAGAGAGGCAGGCAGAGAGAGAGGAGGAAGCAGGCTCCCCGTGGAGCAGAGAGCCTGATGCGGGGCTCGATCCCAGGACCCTGAGATCATGACCTGAGCCGAAGGCAGCGGCTTAATCCACTGAGCCACCCAGGCACCCCTCAGATCCTTTTGAAAATGTGTGCCCCTTGCTATTCCCACATTTAAATGGATTCCCACATTTAAAAGAAACCTAAAGAGGCTTGTGGGACGTTCAAGGATAGAACTGCCAAGGTGATCCACAGATGCAAAAGAAGATGAACTGAACCGAAAACACCTTAAGGATGGGAATTCAGATTTTTACTCTCCTCTTCTTGTCCACCTCCTCCCTCCCTTTTGTGGTGTAAGCACATGGTCACTCCATGAGTTTTGGTTGAACACAGAATGGGGAAAAAAATGGAAATCACCCAGAATGGAAAAAAAGTGAATTTTAAATTATTTTCTAATCTGTGAAAAGCTATTTTGAAGACCATAAGAAGCTTCTATTTCATACCTTTGCAAAGGGTAAAGGAGGTAGGTTTCGTTAGGGAAGACAAGGGTTGGAGGAAACCATAAATGATCACTGGGCAAGACTGCTGAATTTATCCTTGGCCTCTCTAGTAACATGACAGATGGACTAGAACTATCTGATGGTGGCAGACACTGATATGCCATGGACCTTCCCACTCCCGCTACCCTTTGGTGATGCTTCAGATCTTTTAAACAGGCAATGAAAACAGTTTAGTTTATCTGTGGCATTGAACACCATCCAGCATTAAGATAAGAAAGGGGTCCTTCAACACAACACTAGTGTCAAATCCAGGGATGGTGCCAGATTTCAGCCGGACAAAGTGCAGCAAATAGGAAGAGAAATGTATAGTGATAATAATGTTGAAGGACATGCTTCCTCCATCTTATACCTCCCTTATGTTTGTCAATTATCCAGACTTCATGGTTGTTCATTTTGGGAGGCCTCTTCTAAAATGCAAATAGCCTTTGGGAAAGATTTCAGTTTATTTCTCAGTGTGAATTAATTCTGAAATGACTTCTTGAAATTTTACTGGAAGAGAAGGGCACGGAGACTGCTTTGATCAGACTGAAGATACGGGGCGAGAGGCAGTGGTAGGAGCAGCACAGCAAGTAGAATGTGGAGGTTAAAAACGAACTCGATTCCTCCGTACTCTCCTTCACTTGGCTTCCATATTTCTGTTCATGGGACTACCACTCTGTCAGTCTTTCAGATATTGGAGTTACTTCAGACTCTCTCCTATCTTTCCGTGTTCAGTCTGTTGCCAGTCCCATAGAGCATATATCTGAAATACTTCTCCCAACAATTCCCCACTTTCTATTCCCATAGATACCACTCTCCTTCCATCTTTAGGACCAGTCACTACTGTGGACTGTCTGTCCTGATCACCTACATTCAGCTGCTGCTTGGTCCTTCCTAAAGTATGGCTTTGGGCATGCTTTTTCCAGTTCAAAAGTCGTGAATGGGTCCCCATGATTTATGACATGAACTCCAACATTTTCAGTGGCATCAAGACTGTAGTCAAATCCAAATCTGACTCCATGATTCTTTTCTATATTCTCTTCAAGTTTGGCTGGTGGTCCAAAGAGGCCAGAATGTTTAACAAGCAAGTATTTTTTTTTTAAGATTTTATTTATTTATTTGACAGGCAGAGATCACAAGTAGACAGAGAGGCAGGCAGGCAGAGAGAGAGAGAGGGAAGCAGGCTCCCTGCTGAGCAGAGAGCCCAATGGGGGGCTCAATCCCAGGACCCTGGGATCATGACCTGAGCCGAAGGCAGAGGCTTTAACCCACTGAGCCACCCAGGCACCCCTTAAAAAGCAAGTATTAATGGAGCCTTGAAAAATGGATAATTATAGGGGTGCCTGGGTGGCTCAGTGGGTTAAGCCGCTGCCTTCGGCTCAGGTCATGATCTCAGGGTCCTGGGATCGAGCCCCGCATCGGGCTCTCTGCTCAGCAGGAGGCCTGCTTCCTCCTCTCTCTCTCTGCCTGCCTCTCTGCCTACTTGTGATCTCTCTCTGTCAAATAAATAAATAAAATCTTAAAAAAAAAAAGAAAAATGGATAATTATAACTATCATTGTTGAATGTATACTGTGTGCTGGGAGTGGTGCTACGCATATCATGTACACTACCTCACTTAACCTACACACTGACTGAATGCAGTGAATGTTTCCATTTTTTTTTTTTTTAAGATTTTTAAAATTTATTTGACAGACAGATCACAGGTAGGCAGAGAGGCAGCCAGAGAGAGGAAGGGAAGCAGGCTCCCCGCTGAGCAGAGAGCCAGATGCAGGGCTCAATCCCAGGACCCTGGGATCATGGCCTGAGCCAAAAGCAGAGGCTTTAACCCACTGAGCCACCCAGGTGCCCCTGAATGTTTCCATTTTATGGATGAGAAAATGGAGTCTTAGAGAAGTTAATTAAAACTACATGATTGTTAAGTGAATGGAGCTGGGATTTGAACCCAGGTTTGCTTGACTTTAAAATCCCGTGCTTTTAAGCAAGAAATGAAGAAAATTAGGCAGTAATTCTAGCTTGGATGAAAGTTAGGGACAAGAGGGGCATCCCTGGGTGGCTCAGTTGGTTAATTGTCCAACTCTTGATTTTGGCTCAGGTCATGATCTCAGGGTTGTGAGATTGAGCCCGCTGTGCCCCTGCCCCCCTACCCTACCCTACCCCCACCCAAAAAGTTAGGGACAAGAATTAGTGTGCTGTTTTCCAGGATCACTCATAAGGACTGCATGTTGAGTAGTAAATGGGAGTAAGATGGGATAGTACATTATTTTGTGAGGGCTGCCATAGCACAATCCCACAGACACATATAAACTGGGACATTAGTATCTAAATAAAATTGCTAAGCTCACACAAGATAATGTACAATATATGTAAACTGTTTGACACATCCTAGACAATATGTCTTGGTTCCTTTTCTGCTCCCATAATCATTATGACCATTGAGAAAATCTCCACCTATTTGTGTGTGTATGGTTGGGAGGACCAGGGGGGATAGATTACCTATTGGACAAAAACCTGTCTAGTTATAACTTGTGTCTCTATAGCATTTTCCCTCCAGCGCCCTTTCACATTTATGCAGACTGGTTAGGAAGGAGCCCAGTGTATTTAAAAAAAAAAAAAAGTCATAACTGTACGGGGCGCCTGGCTGGCTCAGCTGGGAGGTCATGAGACTCGATTTTGGGATTGTGAGTTTGAGCCCCACACTGGGTATAGAGATTATTTAAAAATAAGTAAACTTAAAGAATCATAATAGTAGAATTTGTAAGTCAGAAAACTATTACTGTAATAAACAATTACTAAAGATGCACTAAATTGGCCATGAGGTTCTCCTGTTAACATCTTTTATTTTTCTCTATTTCTAACAAGCATGCTCAAATTTTATCTCTTAATCTCATTCTGGATTTTACAGACTTTTCCTTTTGCCCTGCAGAGTGCCCTCTTCCCATCAGCCTGTACTTTCCTTTACAGTTTAAAAGTTCCATAAAATTCTAGCAAACAGGGGCACCTGGGTGGCTCAGTCATTAAGCATCTGCCTTCGGCTCAGGTTCTGATCCCAGGGACCTGGATCAAATCCTGCATCCGGCTCCCTGCTCAGCAGGAAGCCTGCTTCTCCTCCTCTCCCACTCCCCCTGCTTGTGTTCCCTCTCTCACTGTGTTTCTCTCTGTCAAATAAATAAATAAAATCTTAAAAAAAAATTCTAGTAGGGGCGCCTGGGTGGCTCAGTGGATTAAGCCGCTGCCTTCGGCTCAGGTCATGATCTCGGGGTCCTGGGATCGAGCCCCGCATCGGGCTCTCTGCTCCGTGGGGAGCCTGCTTCCTCCTCTCTCTCTGCCTGCCTCTCTGCCTACTTGTGATCTCTCTCTGTCAAATAAATAAATAAAATCTTTAAAAAAAAAAAATTCTAGTAAAAGGGTCTGGAAGACCAAAACAAAACAAAACAAAACAAACAATCCGGCAATAAAGGGTAGAGGATAGGTAGAAACCAATCATCTTTTAGTTGCATGTGTTCTGTTCACTTTAACTCTCAGAATGCCTGACCAGTGATACTCAACCGTTTACTTTCCCAGCACACCCAAGAGATACGGTATGCTCCCATCAGTAAGGTGGTCTCTGGCCACTACTATCTTCAAACTGGGGTCATGTGGTTCTTGAAAACGCTTCTTCAATGTTTCTGAATAGTCCTGTAAGGAGTTCCCCATCTGTTTGAGAGTTATTGCTTTAAATTACTTTACCCCATAGGGGCGCCTGGGTGGCTCAGTGGATTAAGCCGCTGCCTTCGGCTCAGGTCATGATCTCAGGGTCCTGGGCTCGAGCCCCGCATCGCATCGGGCTCTCTGCTCAGCGGGGAGCCTGCTTCCTCCTCTCTCTCTGCCTGCCTCTCTGCCTACCTGTGATCTCTGTCTGTCAAATAAATAAATTAAAAAATCTTAAAAAAAAAAATTTACTTTACCCCATAATTCTAGAGCCATTTGTACCACTCAGACTACCAGAAAAAGAGAAGCTAGATTTAACAATCTTCACCTGTATGAAATACAAATGATTCAGATTTTTCTTTCCTTATGATTCCTTAGAGAAAAGAAGGAGGGTTGACTTGGTTTAAATGCCTATACTACCTAGAGCTGTATTTCATGAGACACCATAGCACAAGTAGTCATCCTGGTGAAAATAATAAAGAAAAGTGATAAACATATGTTTGTGTGGACTGTTGGTGCCCACATAGGTATAAGGACACAGGAATCTTTAAGTACAGGTGTGATGAGTAAAAGGAAAACAGACGGATAGAAACCAATGACACCACAAATAACCTGCCATGAAAATTAAAGAAGAAAAAAAAGTAGGTGTAACAGATTATCTGATAAGAACAACCAGATTGCTGAAATGCCTGGATTTTTAAAGAAAGTCACATTTACTTTCTCATAAATAAATACTGTTGCAGAGAAGGGATTAGGTGCTCTTGACTTGGGGAAAGTACAATTTAAGGGAAAACACAAATGGAAACAAAACTAACTTTTTAGGTTGTGTATTTCAAGATTCTCAAATATATGTGTCTATGTATTCATTTATCCAAAGGTATTTGTTAAAGAACAAAATTTTATTTTAAGAAGAGGTAAAAAGACAATATTCAGCAATCTATTATCAGATTAAATTCTGTTGATCATAAAATTAATCTAATTATAGGTTAACTAGAAGTAAATATTTATTGAGCACCTACAATAATTTGGGCCTTCTTCCAGAGTACGAACAAAAAGAGTTTATGCCCTCCTGGAGCTTGCGTTCTCCTGGGAAAAGACAGACAAAACAAAATAGCTATAGAAATACGATGCCAGGTAGTAATAATGTGCTATGAAGACAAACCAAGCAAGGCAAAGGGAGAGAGCCAGAGGTGCTACTTTAGCTAGAGAGGTCTTAGAAAACCCAAAGCAGTTTGAGAATGGAGACTGGAGAGTTTTTGTCTTCTGTGTTTTTTGAACTCTAAGCAAGCTCCCCCACTCCCGTAGATTCAACTCTGACCTGTATAGAGTCCAGTTTCCTATCTCCTGCTCTGACCTTTCCTCTGACTTCTAATGCCGTGTTGCCAAGTGTATAATCAAGAGGTCTAAAACCAAACTTGCCATATTCTCCCTTTGCTCCTCCACTGCAACTAAAAGATTTTCTTTTTTTTTTCTAGAAATCTCTAGAAGACCTTAAGATTTGACTCTTTCAGCACCTTTATTCCACTGTAGAAAAGACCAGATAGTTTCTTGTCCAAAATGCTTCCATTTACCCCATGGGTCTTCATTCTCATTACCGTCACATTTAAGAGTAGCTGGAGGGGTGCCTGGGTGGCACGGTCAGTTTGGCGTCTGACTCTTGGTTTCAGCTCATTAGCTCAGGTCCTGATCTCAGGGTTGTGAGATTAAGCCCCTCATTCGGCTCCATGCTCAGCATGGAGTCTGCTTGTGATTCCCTCTCTGTCTCCCTTTCCCTCTGTTTCCTCCCCCTCTCTCCTGCTCTCTTTCTCTCTCTCTCAAATAAATAAATAAATCTTAAAAAAAAAAAAAAGCAGCTGGAAGTTTGTTTAGGAAAGCTGTGATATGGATGTTTTTTCCTGTTCAGCCACAATTGGACCCCATGACCTCTCATATCATAACTAAAGTTCTATGCCTTGTTTTCAGAACCCATAAAATCCAGCTACATCAAACCTATTTGTTATGGACTGAATTGTGGCTCCCCTCCCATTAATATGTTGAAACCCTATGTGACTGTGTTTGGATATGGGGCTTTTATAGAGGTAATTAAATTAAAATGAGACCATGAGGATGTACTCTAATCCAATCTGACTGGTGTCCCTATTAGAAGAGGAAGAGACACCAGGGATGAGTATCTACAGAAAAGGCCACCTGTGGGGGCATCTGGGTCACTCAGTTGGTTAAGCATCTGCCTTTGGCTCAGGTCATGATCTCAGGGTCTGGGGATCGAGGACTGCATCAGTCTTCTTGCTGAGCAGACAGTTTGTTTCTCCTTCTGCCTGCTGCTCCCCCTGCTTGTGCTCTCTCTCTTTGTCAGATAAATAAAATCTTAAAAAAAAAAAAAGGAAGAAAAGAAAAAAGAAAAGGCCATACGCGGTTCTGGTGAGAAAAGTTTCAGGAGACACCAACCCTGCTGCCACTTTAATCTTGGACTTGCAGCCTCCAGAACCTTGAGAAAATAAAACTTCGTTGTTTAAGCCTCCCAGTCAGTTAACTGAAGGTCAGAGATTAATTGGCAATATCGCACAGCTGGTAAATGCCAGAGCTGGGTCTGCAGGTTTCAAAGTCATGACATTACGGTGCCTCTAAGAACTGTTGCTTAAAGGGGGTTTGGCAGACTTTTTCTGTAATTTGCCCAATAGTAAATATTTTAGATTTTATGGACTAAGAGATAAAAGGCAAGATATTATGTGGGCACCTATGTAACTTTTAAAATGTATCTATTTAAAAATGCCCCATTCAATAAAATGGGTACTAAGTAACAGGTATTTGGTTGGCTGCTTATAAGGGATACATGGACTGGGAGCTTGTGGTGGCATAGAGGAGACTGACTCGTAAATGGGTAATTTCAATTTGAGAGTTCTGATGGAAGTCTTTTTGGGAACACAGAATAGGTGCCGTTAAGCCAGACTGAGAGTGAGAGTGAGGGTGGGTGGAGGAGTGTCAGGGAAGGCTCCAGGGGTGAGGTATGGGAGGTGAGGAAGGGGAAAACACATCACATAGAATGAAAAGCAGAAGTGAAGTCTCAGAGTTGTGGGAAACTCTGTTGAGTTTGGTATTATTGCAGCTAATGAGGAAGGTGAATCTTGTGAGGAAGGCAGGGCTTGGACACTTGCCATTTTAAGAAAACTGAACTTGAAGCTCAAGATGAATGGCTTCAGTGGATCCACTGAAGGATTCATAAATAGGGTAGGGAAATTCTTTGATTTAGTCACAGCTAGGGCTTGATCATGGCAGTCTGGGGGTAGATTTTAAGTGGGCAAGGTTGATGGGTAATCATTTGGCTCAGGTGAGAGATGAAAGGCTATCTTGGGCAGTTTAAATAAGAAATGGAGAGGAGAGGAAGGTTCCAGAACCAGCTGTTCAACAATTATTAATACAAACTGGAACTTTACTTTGAATCATAATGATACTGCCTCATTCTATCAATAAAATAAAAAAAATGTTTACTTATCTACTTTAAAAATTGAATTTCCTAAACCAGAAAAAAATTGATGGCTCAAATACCTAAAGCAATCTTGAGAAAGAAGAACAAAACTGGAGGTTATCATAATCCTAGATTTCAAGATAGACTACAAAGCTATAGTAATCAAAACAGTATGGTACTGGCACAAAAACAGACATGAAGATCAATGAAATAGAATAGAGAGCCCAGGAATACACTCAGGCGTATATGGTCAGTTGATCTATGACAAAGGAAGCCAGAGTATGTAATGGGGAAAGACAGTCTTTCAGTAAATTGTGTGTGTTGAGAAATCTGGACAATTACATGAAAAAGAGTGAAATTGGACTACTTTCTCACACTATACAAAAATCTCAAAATGGATTAAAGACCTAAATGTGAGACCTAAAACCATAAAACTCCCCAAAGAAAACATAGGTAGTAATCTCTTGGACATAGGCCATAGAAAGATTTTTATGGATATATCTCCTCAGGCAAGGGAAACAGAAACAAAAATAAATGGTTGGGACTACATTAAAATAAAAAGCTTTTACACACCAAAGAAAACTGTCAACAAAATAAAAACGCACCCTGGACAATAGGAGAAGATATCTGCAAATTGTATATCCCATAAGGAGTTAATATCCAAAATATATAAAGAAATAAAAAAAATCCAATTAAAACTGAAAATACAAAAAATCCAATAAAAAACTGGGCAGAGGACCTGAATAGACATTTTTCCAAAGAAGACATACAGATGGCTAGGAGGCATATAAAAAGATGCTCACCTAATGATCACTGGTCATCAGGGATAAGCACATGAAAACCAAAATGGGGTATCACCTCACCCCAGGCAGAATGACCAGTATCAAAAAGACAAGAAATAACAAATGTTGGTGAGGATGCGGAGAAAAGGAAACCCTCGTGCACTGTTGGTAGGAATGTAAATTAGTGCAGTCGCTGTGGAAAACAGTATGGGGTTTTCCTTAAAATATTAAAAATAGGAATACCATATGATCCAGTAATTCCACTATTGGGTATTTACCTAAAGAAGGTGAAAACACTAATTCAAAAAGATATACGTACCCCTTTGTTTATTGCAGCATTATTCACAATAGCCAACAAATGGAAGCAGACCAAGTGTCCATCTATGGATGTATGGATAAAGAGGATATGGCATGTGAGAGTGTGTGTGTGTGTGTGTGTGTGTGTGTGTGTGTGTGTGTGTGTGTTTGTGTATTGGAATACTACTCAGCCACAAAAAAGAATGAAATCTTTGCCATTTGCAACGACATGGATAGAATTAGAGGAATTATTCTAAGTGGAATAAGTTAGAAAAAGACAAATATCATATGATTTCACTTATATGTGGAATCTAAAAAACAAAACAAATGAACAAACAAAAAACCAGACTCATAAGTACAGAGAACAAACTGGTGGTTGCCAGAGGGGAGGTGAGTTGGGCAAAATAGATAAAGGGAATTAAGAGGTACAAGCTTCCAGCTATAAAATAAGACACAGATGAAAAGTACCGCAATGAGAATACAGTCAATAATATTAAATCACTAATGTATGGTGACAGTGACTATACTTATCGTGGAGAGCATTGTGTAATGTAAAGAATTGTTGGATCAGTATTGTACATCTGAAACTAATGTAACAGTGTATGTCAATTACACTTCAGTAGTAAATGTAAAAGAGTAAAAAAAATCGATCAGTATTGTTTTACATTTTTGCAAGTCTCTTAATATCTGGTTTTAGAGAATTTAATTTGTTGTAATATATTGTTTTGGTTGAAATCTATGAAGAAAATCTAGTTTCATACAGATATGTAATTGGAAAAGGAAGAAATGTTTTAATAGTCTTCAGATAATTGTGGCTGTTTTTAATATTATACCAAATGGTAGTTCATCAAAGGTTAAATGCAATATGGAATCTGAAACCATAACAGTGAACTTTTTTATACTTTTAATACATTAATATCCACTGGTCTCTCTCCCACCTGGAATGGGGTCTTTACCCATGTGTGATTTTTGTAACATCCTGCATTCTTCATTTGGAAAATACTTGGAAAATATTGAGTTATGTAAATTTTCCAAATATTACATTTCACTATATAATATTAAAAAAATCACATTTGTTAATAAATATCACCACTGACCTCATGAAAAACATTCTCAAATACTGGGAAGGTATGGGGGATCCCGGCTGGCTCAGTCGGTGGAGCATACAACCGATCTCCGGGCTGTAAATACAAGCTCCACATTGGGTGTAGAGATTCCTTAAAAAAATAAAATCTGAGGGGCGCCTGGGTGGCTCAGTGGGTTAAAGCCTCTGCCTTCGGCTCAGGTCATGATCTCAGGGTCCTGGGATCGAGCCTCACATCGGGCTTTCTGCTCAGTAGGGAGCCTGCTTCTCTCTCTCTCTCTCTCTCTCTCTGCCTCTCTGCCTACTTGTGATCTCTGTCTGTCAAATAAATAAATAAAATCTAAAAAAAAAAATCTTAAAGGGGCACCCGGGTGGGTCAGTCCATTAAGTGTCTGCCTTCAGCTCAGGTCATGATCTCTTGCCCTGGGATGGAGCGCCAGGTCAGGCTCCCTGCTCATTGGAGAGTCTGTTTCTTCCTCTCCCTCTGCCCCAACTCTTGTTCATGCTCTCTTTCTCAAATTAATGAAATCTTAAAAA
Organism: Meles meles; assembly: GCF_922984935.1. Taxonomy (NCBI): domain Eukaryota; kingdom Metazoa; phylum Chordata; class Mammalia; order Carnivora; family Mustelidae; genus Meles; species Meles meles. Next base: position 113,251,688 of record NC_060069.1, on the reverse strand, counting down.
TAAATAAATAAAAAATACTGGAAAGGTATCAAGCTCAAGGTGTCAGGCAGGAAGTTTGCAAATTAGAATTTTCATTTTATCATTGATAACAAATACTGTCAATTGTTTCTTGACATGACAGGCTTACTTAGTTCATTAAAAAAATAAATAACTGACAAACATCCAAGTCAGAATAACCACAATTTGTCGAGTAAACTGGTGTTCCATGAAAAATCGTGACTAGTTCAACTCATTACTCAAATAGGATTGGAGTACAACAAGTGGCAGTGTGTTATCATTTAATCCATTCAATCTAATGGACCAAGTGCTTTTCCAGACAATGATCATAGAATACTAAAAATATGTAGATTTCAAGGGTCAGTGTTTAATAAAATTAATAACTGTTGCTGTTTCCTCTAGAATTTTCTTAAGTGACACTGTTTTTTTTTTTTTTTTTTTCCTTTTCTTTTCTGCTAGTGGATGGTGGGGATGAATCCAATGACTGCGATTTCATTCTGTTGGCACGGACATGATTTGTTGTAAGGCTCCACGGTTTACCCAGCACTGCTTTTGTACCATCAGTGCAAATGTCAATACAATTGTTCCAGGGTAGTAGATGAGATTCAAGAAGATTATTGTACATTTTGAATGTCTCAATACCTCTTATGGTTGTTTTCAAGCATTCATTTAAGAGATCTTTGGTGATTAGCCAGTGCGAATACCTGATGAATACAACTAAAATCCCAAGCTCCGATAGTCTGTAGATCTATCCGTTCCTAAGACAACAGTGCAGTACTGCCAACAAGATCAGCTTTCATGTTTGCAGTCACATCTTAATTTGTGAGTTGCTATATTTTTGGAAAGGGCAGGGCCAGTATTTCTTTTTCTATTTTTTTCATCTAGAAGATATTCAGCAAAATAAATTCTCCCAGGCTTTATTAATCTCTAGCCTATGATGTTTACTTCTTTAGCCAATGCAGTATAGTAATTTAACCCAGAAGATATTTTACTGGCTTTTTCATCTCCAGTTTGAAAGACTGCACCAAATAATTTCTGGCTTTTGAAAATTTTATTACATCTATATTAAAACAATGAGTACCTTTATTTGAAACTTTGAATGATTGACCTCAAAATGGTGTTACAACTTAACTGGCACCATACTATTCAGAAATGTTCTAACGTAGAAGATAGAATAAAGTAAATTGTTAACATCTATAAAGCCAAGTGAAAGGTAGCCATCATCATATTTTTACTTCTTATTTATATTTTTTTTCAGTTTTTTCAGTTGTTTTGGAGCAGATTTCTCTTTCCATGAATCCAGGATCTCACCAATATGTCATTTTCATCTTTTTTCATATTTTTATATGTAGATGGAGTAGCTGAGCCTTGAGGAAATGAGTCTTCTGGTCTCCATTTAAAGCAAAATGTCAGGCTCTAGAGTCAGACAGATGAGGATTTTAATCTCTTCACCCAGTGATGAGCAGTGTGACCTTGGGGAAATTTGTAAGGCTTCATTTTTTTTTTTTTTTAGGATTTTATTTATTTATTTGACAGACAGAGATCACAAGTAGGCAGAGAGGCAGGCAAAGAGAGAGAGAGGGGGAAGAGAATGGGGCTCAATCCCAGGACCCTGGTACCATAACCTGAGCCTAGGGGAGATGCCCCAACTCACTAAGCCACCAAGGTGCCCCAAGCCTTCATTTTTTAAATATAGTTTCCATATTCAGGAATCTGGAAGTGGCTTTGGGGGAATTCTGGCTCGAGGTTGTTCCTAAGACTACAGTCAAAATGTTGGTCAGTGCAGACATCTGAAAGCCTGACATGATAAAGGGTCTGCTTTCAGAATGGCTCTCTCACATAGCTGTCCAGTTCGTGCTGGCTGTTGGCCTTAGTGGACTTTTCCAGAGAGTCCTTATATCATGGAAGCTCTCTCTCTGAGAGTGCAATGTTCTATCATATTTGATTAGAACAATGGTAGTGTCTTATCATTCAACCTCATAGACCAAATTGAGTTTATATTTCAATGTGTAAATGAAGCAAAGTCTATTTAGTTTTGCTTTTTGTAGTGATGTTAAGAAACAAGGATTCTTGACTGTATGTGCATGGGCTTCTGGGCATTGAGGCTTGTGGTCTTCTCAAATAGTATGATTGCTTTGACATTTCATAGAAAATATTGAATGTTTATTCTGAAACATTAGTCTTTCACTGACCATATTTATTTATGAGTTCTCTAGAGGCTATGCTTTTGAGCTTGGATTTTTATATACCGGGTAAAACCAGGAATAATTTTGGGGGGAGAATTAATTTTGTAAAAAATATTTGTGCATGAATTTGAAGAGACATGTAAGGCCTTTACTATACATAAAATGTTAATGGGGGGAAAATACCCAAATAGACTTTATTGAGAAAACCCAACATCTCATTTGCAGCATCCTTTAAGTGATTTTGGTTCCTGAAGAACTGCAATTACTGGAGTCTTGTATTTCCTGCAGAGATAAAGGACTTGTTTCCTTTTTATTTTTTAAAAGTTACTGAAATCCAAAAACTGAGAGAAGGGAAAGACAGCAAGAAGTTTGGGGGCAACACAATACTATTATGAAAGAAGTAAATATTTACTTTGGAACTCCCAGCAGGGTCTTCTATAACCTTTTAATACTGAGTAATAATTCAAACTCATTGTCTTCCTGTCTCCCTCCTGGAACCCTAACATTTTGCTTCTGCTGATTTACTTGTGATCTGAAGCTGGCATCCCAATCATCTGGCCCCCAATCACATCCTGACGGGGGAACCTCTCATTGCTGCCCACATTGAACATGTCCAGACCTGTGGATTGTCTTAGCAATGCTGTCCAGCCCCTTCTTTCCATTTACTTTCCTCTTCCTCGTTGCCTCTGTGCCAGGGTCAGGTCAGTTCTCTCCTGGACTACTGCAGTGATTCCTAATGGCCTCTGGGCTTCTCCGTCTTACCCCATCTCAGCTGCTTGCAGGTTAATTTTGCCTGCCTCAAATTCTTTCATGTTCACTCAGTGTTTATTAAGGACCCACTGTCGCAGCCTACCACTGGAGGTGCTCCACCCAAAGGCACAAAGTTACTTATTACATTTATGTTATCGTCTTTCCTTTGACTATCCTAGAAGTAAGCTTTTATCTGACTCTTCCTAATATTTTTGCCTATGCTGTTCCTTCTTCCTGTTAATGTTTTTGGTTGAAGTCCCACACCATTCTTTAGGGAATGCCACCTCCTTGGCAAAGATTTTCCTCCTGACCTCTTTCCTCCACCACCTTATTTGTCTTTCTTTTTAGGACATTGGTTGGACTTTGTATCCCTCATCATGTTTAATCATAATTGGTTTCTTTTAATATAGCATGTGTGTGCTTATCATTTCTACAAGATTATAGTGTACTTGAAAGGAGGAATATAATCTTTCATCTTTTTCTCCTGCAAACTCCTAGCCATGGTTTTAACAAGATTTAGGACTTCAGTAAAGAATTGTGTAAATCCATTAAAAAGTACTTACGAGGGGCCACTTAAGAGGCGCCTCAGTCCTTTGGGTGTCTGCCTTTGGCTGGGATCCCTGAATGGAGCCCCGCTGCGGGGGGTCTGCCTCTCCCTCTCTTCCTTCCCCCCACTTGTGCTCGCTCTCCTTTGCTCACTCTTACTTAAGAAAGATAAAAATTCCTGTTTATCAGATAAAATGTAAAATTATGTAGAAAGAAAACAAATTTATGTATATGAATACAGGCATTCACATGTATGTAGCGTCATCATTTTGCTACATGACTTTGTTCAACTACTTAACTATACAGGGGTGTAGGGCACTGTTTTTTTATTCCCGGGCTGTGCCATAAAATATTTAGTTGTCAGATTGTAATTTGAGGACAGAAAAATGGCTTCAACATCTTTCTCAGTTTGGGGCCCTGCCGAAATGTACGTTGGCAAACGCTAGGTTAAGAGGACTAAGCCGCTCTAAAGCTCTGGAGAAGACAGGCCTTTTGGAACTTTCCAGAGACGCCTTAAATGGAGCTGGCGGGAAGCTCGCCCCGCCCGTGCGGGCGGAGGAGTGCGGAACGCGCAGCTTCCAGGACTTCCCACAGCCCGGGAACCGGGCCGACCTGTTCCCACCGCCGCCTTGCCGCCTCCCCGCCTCCCTCCGCAGGCTCGGAGCCCCAAGCCGTTGCGGCCCGGCTTCTGCCCCCGTGCCTGGTCCGGCTTCTCCCGGTGGGGGGCCGGGCCGGGGGTCGCGGTGCGGGAAGCGGGAGGCCGCACTCGGTCGGGGTTTCCAGGTGAAGGGGGGAGACAACCCGCCCGTCGGGGCGGAGCCGGGCGGGCGGGGCGAGGGCGGAGGGCACATTGCCTCATCCTGTACATTTTACTGGAAACGGGACGCATCCGGAGGAGGGGCGGGGAGGCGGCCCCGACGCTGCCAATGGCCCAGCCGGGCTCGGGGGAGGCAGGCGAGGCGGCGGTCCCTTCTCTCCGCCCCCGGAGGCCGGTTAAAAAGCCGAGCAGCCCTGGGCCGCGCCCGTGTCCGCGCCATCCTCCCGCCGCTCGGTTCTCGAGTCCGCCTGAGCCATAGCAGGGAGGCGGTCGCGCGCAGCGAGCCGGTGGCGCAGGAGTGAGGGTCCCCGAGCGCCCAGCCCGGGAGCATGATCGTGGACAAGCTGCTGGACGACAGCCGCGGCGGAGAGGGGTTGCTGGACACGGCCGGCGACGGTGGCCTCATGACCAGCCCGCTGAACCTGGCCTATTTCTACGGCGCGTCGCCGCCGGCCGCGGCCCCGGGCGCCTGCGACGCCATCTGCTCGTCGTCGGGGCCCTCGGCTCCTGGCTCGCCCGGCTCCGACTCCTCCGACTTCTCCTCCGCCTCGTCCGTGTCCTCCTGCGGGGCTGTGGAATCCCGGCCGAGAGGCGGCGCGCGTGCGGAGCGACTGCAAGGTACCCCCCCGGCCCGGGCGGGGGCAGTCCCAGCACCCCGGCACCCGTGTCTCCCCAGTCTCCTGGCGGCCCACGCGCTGGGAGGGGAAGGTCCGCGCCGCTCAGGTGCGAAGTATCTCGACCAGACCTTAGGTCTCCTCTGCGACTTCCTTAGCGGCAGTATATCATCACACTAGCCGTCATTTATTAGGCAGTTACTAGATGACTTGTTCTGTGCCAGGCGTTTGATAGAATTCGTGCCTTTTGACCATCTGTAAAATCTGGGCGCCATCCAGTTGGCCTGCTAGCTCAAAGGGCCTCTGAGAGCAGAGCTCTGATTTCTGGCGGTGGGGAGGAATCACAAGAGATTTTATTCCCACTCTTTTTTTTTTTTTTTCTTTAAAAAAATGCTTTATTAAGCCATAATTCATGTACGTGTGGCGAGTTTTTGGTTCTGATGTAGGTATAACTTTTTCTTGTGGTCACCAATGAGGTTGGAGTACTGTGTTTAAGGTCAACTTATTTTTTCCTAAATATTTGTGGAAATTTTAAGTAAAAGGACTTTATGTTAAAGGAAAGAAACTGATATTAAGATGTAAGATGAAACTGGGCTGAAAACCAGCTCAGTTTATGCCTTTAGTTTGTGATGTTTTTGAGATTCAGGAAGTCTACCTCGAATTTCTGGTCTTGTTTTTAATCTATGAGCTTTAGAATGGTTAAACCAAATCTTAAAAAAGGCATGATGTTTTCTTCTGTTATGAATTGGTTAGTTTCTTTTCTTAATAAGCCCAGTTGCATAACTCGAGAGAAAACAGGATGGCACTGTGGGTAGACTAAAGAATCTCTATATAATCTCACATATTGGAAAGTCTAATCAGCATGGTTTTAAAGAACATTCTCGTTTAGGTGTTCCCGCTTGTCAGCCACTTCTGTTTCAGTTGTCTTTTATTTTAAACAATGATTTTTCATTTTCACTGAAAAAGTGAATTTTATAAGGTGTTCCCTGTAGGTTAAATGTGTAGCAGATGCAAAAACGTGTGTGTGGTGTGTGTTTTAGAACCTTTTCTCTCACATTTGGTCTTCATCTGGCTGAAACTATTTTGCTAGTTCTTTGGTTTACCACATAGACATAGGGGATTTCTGAAACTGAATTTTTCTCCCTGTGACGTTGAATTAACTCCTGTCAATCCAGAGAATTGCTATATTAGATTCTGGCAAGATTTTCCTCAATTTAAACATTAAATCAACTGGTTGTTTAATTTGCTCTGTCATAGAATTGTTTCCTTTCGTATGCTTATGGTATAATCTCTATCTTTATATACTCAAATTAGGCATTGTTTCTTGTCCCATCTTCTCACTTTTTTTCCACTCCCAGCTGAGTGGCTCAGTTATTCATTTCCTGACTTTCTGCGTGTTTACTTTGTATTCGGCTCATCCCAAGAGGTTGTGACATAGTAGTGGTCAGAAGTGGAATGCTGTAATCATAGATGACATTTTAAAGTGTATTTTAGAATTTAAATTGAAATGACATTATTTCCTTTCTACTTAGAAGGCCTTGGTGAGAAGTTCCAAAAACCATTGTTGAGGGGAAATCCTGTGTGTGTACGTTAAAATGTGTTTCAGCTTAGTGAATTTAAGCCGCTTTCTTGGCATAGCTGAATGCAGGAAATAGTAGGAAACAAATCTAAGACATTGTTGATTGTTAGGCTCGGGCACTTTGAGACCTTTGGAGGAAGTTTGTTTTTATGCTTTCTTGGGTGAATGGGATTAATAGACTTTAAATTTCTGTGTGGACATAAAGCCTTTGTTTTGAAAAACCTAAAAATCCATCATTTATTGCTTGCTCCCTCAAGGTTTTTAAGAAGTCAAGAAAAATTACAGATTTATGAGAGGGTGGCAGAATCTGTGACCGTGTCTTTTGGATGGATAGGACCGAAAGACAGGCTTATCTTTTGGCTCTGGGGGCCCCTGAAACCACAGTTTTATGAACTTTATAGGGTGCCTGATGAGGAAAGATATTAGGAAATGAAGAACCCTTAAGTAGGGCTGGGGGGTGACATGCAAGGCCATTGACCAGAGGGAGTTAGAAAGGCTTTGCAGTCTTGGTTGGGGACTTCATACATTAGACAGCTGTGCTTTTGAGATTATCAAGATTTGTGCCTGTAAAGAGATTTAACTGGGATATGTTTTGTTTTCTTTTGAACAGCTGAACCCCATATGGGGGTTGGAAGGCAGCAGAGAGGACCCTTTCAAGGCGTTCGTGTGAAGAACTCAGTGAAGGAGCTCCTGCTGCATATCCGAAGTCATAAACAGAAGGCTTCTGGCCAACCCGTGGATGATTTGAAGGTAGCACCTAGTTTTTGCTTTGGGTCAGGGCAGGGAAGTTTTCCTGTCAGGTTATTTATTATTCTCTGCTGACCTAGGTCCAATAGGTCTTAGTAGACCACACCACAAAGTCATAGGATAGAGGACATATTGGTCTCTGTCTGCTGTTATTCCTATCACTTAGCCTGGTACTAGGCACACAAAGGAAATTTAAGGAGTGAATGAATAAATGAAGGCAAGTTGGAGGCAAGGAATTCAGGGGTTCAGTTGAAATGGAAGAGCTGGACTACAAAGGGAAAACTCAAATGGCCGTATTGATTTTGTCTTGACCTAGTTGAACTAAGATGAAAGTGAACCTGGGGAAAGTTGCAAGATAGAATAAAAATTAAGATAGAAAATAAATACTGTTAGGGTGACTATCAAAGATTTATGGCAAGCTATAAAGACTGGTAGAGATAAGTCTGTTTTACTGATGTTCATTAAGTAGGAAACCATTTGATATGCACTAAATTGGAAACATTTTTTCCTTATAGACACAAAGTGTGAACAGAGAGCAATTCACAGGTAAGAAATCCTTTTATTCATATCCTGGGGGCTTTAGAGTAAAATGATGTAGTGTGATTATGGGTAAAACTTAGAGAACAGAGTCATCACAGATTCCATATTGCTTTCTTGGGTATAGAATTGAAGAACGTAGTACCATATAGTGGAAAAAGGAAAGGACCTGATTCGTTGTCTGATGGACCAGCTTGCAAAAGGCCAGCTTTATTACATACCCAGTTTTTGGTAAGTATCTCACTATTTTCCTCCAAATACTCTTTAGAAATTATTCCTTTGCTGGAATAGTTTTGAAAGAGAGAGTGCCACTTACTCTTTTCTTCTTCTCCAGACACCACCTCAGACACCAACACCAGCAGAGAGCATGGAAGATGTTCATCACAGTGAATCCAAGCAGGACAGCAGTGCCGATCTGCTTCAGAACATAATGAACATTAAGAACGAGTGCAGCCCGGTTTCCCTAAATACTGTCCAAGTTAGCTGGATGAGCCCTGGGGTGGTCCCGCAGAGCTCCCCCCGGGAACAGTGTCAGGACTTCCACAGAGGGCACATCTTCTCTCCGCCTCAGAAGTACCAGTCCTTCCAAGTCGGCAGCTCCCCACACCTGATGGATCAGGCGGCCCTGTACCAGTATTCGCCCCAGAGCCAGAACTTGCAGCCGCCACCACCACAGCACTACACGCACCCCCCAGCTCTGGAATACAGTCCTTATCCTGGAACTTCCCAATCCCCCAGCTATGAACCAAACCTCTTTGATGGTCAAGAACCACAGTTCTGCCCAGATCAAAGTTTTGCATCCCTTCTAAATAGTCGGGAATCTGAGAATATTGCTGTTCCCATTCAGAATTCCCCCAGCGTTCAGCAACAAAATGATGGTCACCTGCAAAACTTCAGCATGATGCCACCCAGTGCCTGTGAGGCCATGCCGGGCCATGATGCAGGCTCTGCCCCTTTAAGCACCTCACTGCCATTCCCCAACATCGGAAATCCAGTGAACACCACACAGTTAGGGAAGTCATTTTTTCAGTGGCAAGTAGAGCAGGAAGAAAGCAAATTGGCAAATATCTCCCAAGACCAGTTTCTTTCCAAGGATGCAGATGGTGACACGTGAGTATCCTTTTCTATAAATAATTTGGCTAACCACACTTGTTAGATGTGGTGGGCACAGGATTTCTCTGTGTGGCTAACCAGTAGAAATTACTGTTCGATGACAGCCAGTATTTCCAGAGTTTTTCATATTTTTAGTCTGATCAGGTTGCCTGTTCTAAATTAATAAAAATGTATCTTCTTTGAATAGTTGGTTTTTCAAGACCAGCATAGATTGTGTCTATAGAGCAAAAACATCATGATTAGTTGGTCAGTGATCCAACTGTGAGTTGACTTGTAGATTGAATCTTCATCTGTCTTGACATCTTCGTGGTCATGGGCAAGTTATTTAACCTCTCTATGCCTGAGTTTCTTGACATGTAAAATGAAAAGACCTCCCTCGTAGGGTTTTTAGGAATATTAAAAATAATAGATTTAAAGCGATCAGCATGCCAAATAAGAATTTGGCATTCTTCTTATTATTTCTGGCAGCTTAACGCATCCTGTTGCAACGCAAATGTATTATCGGCCTAGCAGAAAAGACAAATTATTGTCTGTAATGTTTCATTTGAGTGCACCAGCATATCAGGAAGGGGGCTAAAGGAGAATTTTTTTTTTTTTTTTTTTTTAAAGATGAACTTAGTGAAGTCATAGGTAATTTACCTCTTTTTCTCCTTGTTTCCCAGGTTCCTCCATATTGCTGTTGCCCAGGGGAGAAGGGCACTTTCTTATGTCCTTGCAAGAAAAATGAATGCACTTCACATGTTGGATATTAAAGAGCACAACGGACAGGTGAGGATCTTGCCAGAGTGAACTGGCAGG